>NW_027225582.1:3565000-3916500 GCF_038994185.2 Dermacentor albipictus
CGTGGTGTGACCTTTGCAAAGGCAAAGATCAACACATCTCACTTGATGACCGCAGACACTTGCCATCGGGACGCTGACGTGAGGAAGCGCGGCAGCAGCGCCGAGCAAATTGCCCTTCCTGCTGCCTCTCGCTTCGGCACGAGAACACAGAGCACACGAAGCCATCTGCTACCTCGGGTTACCCCCTCTTTGCCCCCTCTGCAGATTACCTCCAATTTAGTGCGCGCTCGACCACCCTCAGCCGCGCCATGCGTTGCTGCGGCCGGAGTAAAAAAGTAGGAGTGCACTAACCTGGCCCCTCCTCCCTCCCCTGCCGGCAAGAAAGCGAGATCGACAGGCGACCATTCTCCTCGGCTTACCCTCTCACGCTTTCACTCGCACCCACTGGATGTACGGAACGCGGCCGCGATCTTATTGCACTTAGACTTCATACAGGACACCACGCCGGCGGCGTAAATTCGCCTTGAGTGTCCGTTTAATTTCTATGGTAATAATAAAGTCCTAGTCACGAGTGTCACTATATTTTAACATTGCCGTGATTCGTTTATATTCTATCTAGTGTTCAAAATTCTTGATTGTAAGGGTTAACGAACCGAAAACCAAAGGTCGAATTTTTTTTTCGGAATTCGGCTTTAACCGAAAAATACAGGACTATACTAGCCGAAAAATACAGGACTATCACTCGACTGAGGGTGGGAGACAAGGAGTTCCAAGCCAACGCGGACAACTCGGCTCCGGAGGATACATCTAAGGGAGTGAGAAGAGGAGTCACGGACGAGGTGTCTCCTAGAGAAATAGTGGAGATGCTTGTAACACCAAGGAATCCGACGGTCCTCATGGCCAAAAGGATGGGAAACACCGCGAACGTCATCATCCTTTTCGACGGGCATCACGTCCCAAACTACGGAGTGGGCTCGGTCGCACCGTGAAGGACGCCATGAAAAACAACATTCTTCTTCTTGTACAGACGCTGCTCGGACTGACCGGGACCACTCGGAACTGCGACCGGTCTTCGATTGTTCGACACCATGATTCCGGAACGCTGGCTATCCTGCATCATCATGAGCAGCACCCCACTGGGCTATCAACACGGCTGACAACGCCAATCTTGCCGCACGTGGATCAAGCATCCAGCACGATTGCAACGCCGCACCTGCGCCGTCCCTTCGGCCAATCAGTGACAACAGCGACATCGGACGAAGCGTACAAAAAGCCGCAGCAAGCGCAGGCCCTCTTCAGTGGGCTTGGTGGCACCGTGAAGGACGCCATGAAAAACCGCTTTCTTCTTCTTGTACAGGTTAGAAAGAAATGTGCTTTTTCTATGTGTTACAAAAGTGATGCTATTTGTTTTGTGGTGCTACCAGGCCCTGAGTGTATATTGTGTTGTGTTTGCGAGTGCTTCCACATTGTTCGTTCGCTGTTGCTGCTTAGTGGTGACATCGAGGAAAATCCAGGCCCAAATACGCTCGATGAGATCTTAACAAGGGTTACTGAAATTCAAACCTCGCAGCACACTTTAGAAGAAGGATTGCAAGGCGTTCAATCTAGATTGACAGAAATTGAATTTACTCTTACATCGCTCAAACAATATCGTGAAGAGCTGGAGCAGTGCGAACAACACGTCACCGCACGAGCAAATATATCCAGAGCCTGAGCAAAAAAATACACGTCATGGAAAACAGAAGCTATGGGAATAACATTATTATTTATGGGTTGGAAGAAAAAAGCGATGAAACTAGTAAAGATCTGGAACAAGCGGTAGTCAACGGTGTATTCAAAGGCGAACTCGGTGTAGAAACGAGATCAGTCGAGCGTGTACACCGTATCAGGAAAAAGCAGGAGAAGAGCACAAGGCCTGTAATTATAAGGTTTTACAATTTCACACAAAAAATGACTGTTCTTCGTAACTGCGAAAAGCTGAAAAATTGCTCGATATCCATACCGGAAGACTTCTCGGCCTCAGTACGTGACCATACGCAGGAAACTTTGGCAGTCCTCCAAAGCAGAACGTGACGCTGGTGATAAGGTAACACTTCTTTTCGATAAACTTAAAGTGAACGATCAACTATATATATGGAATGAACTACAGAAATGCAGGCTACCTTTGAACAGCCTACGTCGCGACGACGCCGGGAAGTCCAGTGCTGACAACGCATGACGAGCAGGAGTTGTAAGTTCACTTTCTTTAGTATGTTTTAACACAAGCAGCTTTTGTTAATAAAACTGAAAAATTAAAAGACATTTTGGTAATTTACTCTCCTGACATTGTCGTCATAACGGAAACATGGCTGCACGCTGATATTCATAATTCAGGAATAGTTCCTCGCTCTTATTTTCTTCGCTCCGGCCGCGACAGTCGCGGGGGCGGAGTCGCTATAGCAGTACGGCAGGGCTTATCTTTTCGCAAAGAGCAAGGTATTCCAGATCATGGAAGTGTGTGGTGCACTGTATATGTCCACGATTCACCTGTGCTCATAGGCGGTATTTATAGGAAACCAAACGCGTCCGATGACTACATAATGAAAATTTACGACTTCCTTTGTGGCAGGTTGAAAGATCGTACTAAGTTAATTCTTGCTGGTGATTTTACTCTAGCCACTATTGGTTGGAGTATGTTGACAGCCGGCAGCAGAGATGTTAGTTGTTCTGAACTGCTTTTGAACATGGCATTTAGTTTTTCGTTATCTCAGCTTGTCACAGAGCCAACGCGCATTCAAGGGCAAACATTTTCAATACTAGACCTTGCATTTGTCTCTAATCATCTAACAGACAACATCACACTCGAAGAGGGCATATCAGATCATAAACTGCTGCTGCTAACAGTTACTATCGGCGCTAGCGGACCAGTTCCAGAATCACGTGTAGCTGTAGAGCTGACGACGTCAGCATCATCGACTACCTTGAAGTAGCGTTGGAAACCTTTTCCATTGAAAATTATGTTACAGTGAATAATCCATGGCTTAATAAAGGGAAGCTGAAAGGTTTTCCAGAAAAAATGAGTGAACATCTGTACATAATGGTTTTTGACCCTCCAAATTCGAATATCGTATCGAAATTGAGCGAAAGAAAGCGCAAATATATTTTATTTCGACGAAAACTGCAGCAGCGGACACGCCCAGCTCGCGCGTCTCGTTTCCGCCTGTGATTGGTCGGGCGCCTCGTGACGTCAACTCTAGTAACCGACCGCTGCCGCTACACATGAAGCACGGTGCCAGGTAGTTTGGTGCGGTTTTTCTGAAACGGTAATGGAAAATTTAGAGAGACTGCGTTTTTCTGAGGAGTTCGGCGTTACTCCCTACATGTACGAGCCGATTGCGAAGCGCCGGCCTCTCGAAGAAGCAAACGATGCTGGTGCGAGCAGTGCTTTCGACGCGAACGAAAGCAAAGTCTTGGGATCTCCTCGTGTTGGAAATGCTCTTTGGTGAGTATGTTTTTTGCAAAGCGATCTAGTGATCTCGCCGATCTTTCGCCGATCTAGTGAGCTCGTTTCCGGTCAAACAACTGTAGTGTTGTGTTCCTGCATGCCTCCTCGTGGAACGTAAGCGGGGAACGTTGGCATTTGTGCGCTGTCCAAAGCGGTCGGCAATCTACAAAGACGGTTTAAACGCGTGAAGAGCTTCCCGGTTCATGCAGTACGTGTAGTGACCTTCATCTATTGACTACCACTCACGTTGACTACCACTCACGTTGATTACCACTCACGTTGACTGCCACGCACGTTGACTGCCACTCTACATACACGCAGACGCACCAACAAAGGAATGCAGGGTCGATCGAAGCAGATTAAGATGGCACGCACGCAGCAACAAGCGCGGCCAGGCACGGTCGCGGACGCTGCGAAGGGACGAAACACTAGAGTTGACGTCAAAACACCGCGGTTTCCGGTCTCCGCTCCGCTCGCTCACTCAACGGGGGGCGGAGCTACAGCGCAATTTCAACCGACAATTACGTCGCTCCTAATTGAAAAAAGCCCCGCAAATTTTACCTACATGCTTTATAAGGTTCCCGCATCCGTATATGAGCGTCTTATTGAATTCCACAGACTCTTCAGCTTAAGACGTAATAACACATTGTGAGGAAACGTTCGTTCCCACGCGACTGAAACGTACAAAACGCAGAAACCCATGGATTACGCGTAGTGTGATCCACCTAAAAAGAAAACTGCAAAGGATGCGGAAAAAAAAAACGTAATCCTGAAGATATTCGACGACTTTTTGGTGAGCTAAAAACTGCTTTACGGAAGGCAAGGGATGTCTTTTTTTTCAACAACGCTAATAAATTTTATGACACAGCATCCACAAAAGTTTTGGCGCTACTTATCCAGGCCCGAGAACCAAGTGACTCAAATCGATGTAAATGGAATCATAACTGATGAAGCTCACACTGTCGCCAACACATTCAACAGATACTTTCAGTCCGTTTTTACCCGCACCCCTGCACTTATAGAAAGCGAAACTTTGACGGTTATCAATGTCTGAAGTAGTCATAACCGAAGAAGAAATAATTTATTGCTTCAGATTGATGTTAAAAAAATTTCAGGTCCTGATAATCTCTCCAATGCTTTTCTGCGGCGTTACGCAGGACAGATAACTCCTTTCTTGCATGCAATTTTCGTAGCATCACTTCAAAAAGCCACCCTGCCGATGGATTGGCTCCGTGCCAAGGTCCTTCCGATTCACAAAGGAGGCAATAAGTTACTGGTAAACACTTACAGGCCGATTTCACTCACTAGTTCTTGTTGTAAAATGATGGAGCATATTAATAGCAAAGCAATTACCACCTACTTAGAAGATAACAATCTACTGTACCCCAAACAACACGGATTTCGCAAAGGTCTTTCTACCGTCTCTCAACACCTCGAAATAACGCATGACTTTGCTACAGTAATTAACTAGAGACTTCAAGTTGATGCAATGTTCATAGACTTTTCCAAAGCATTTGACAGGGTACCCCATCCAAAATTAATTGACAGACTTAAGAATATTGGGAATGACACTAACATAGTACACTGGATGACCGCCTGTCTCTCTAACCGCAGCCAGTACGTTAAAATAAATGGCACTGAATCTGAAGAGTTAGATGTCTACTCCGGTGTTCCACAGGGGTCTGTGCTGGGTCCGATTCTTTTTCTAATTTTTGTTACTGACATTTATTCTCAAGTTGAACCTGACGTAACAGTAAGGCTATTTGCACATGACTGCGTCATCTACACCACAGTACGGACGATTAATGACCAGATTCCGCTTAATTCCTCCTTAACTAACATTGCCAGATGGTGTCAAGAATGGGGAATGGAAATTAACGTAGCAAAAACTTCATCCATGTATATAACTCGAAAAAAGGTACCCTTAAAATTTGCATAGCATCTAATGGGATTACATGTAACCGAAGCCGACACAGTTAAATACGTGGGTGTTACCATCACAAACACATTAAAATGGGACGTTCACATTAAACAGACGCGCACAAAAGCATATAGACAGCTGGGATACCTTCGCAGGATACTTGAACTGGCACCTTCCAAAGTTAGGGCTAGCAAGTTAAAAGGCCCTTGTAAGGCCAATCCTTGAATACGGCAGTATTATCTGGAATCCGCACCAAATCTACCGTCTTAATCAACTGGAGGGATTTCAAAATAAAGCTCTCCGGTTTTTGTATTCGCAGTATTCACGTGACGTCAGCATAACCGCACTACGCAACCGGGCAAACATTCAAACATTGGCAATTCGCAGACGCGTTGCTGCCTTAAAGTTTCTCTACCTTCTTTACCATGACAGCATTAATATAAGCAAACACGAGTACCTAAAACAACCTTACCAGTGCTCAGCCAGAACAAACCATGACTAGAGTATCAGGCCACATATCTCCCGCTGTAATACATTCAAGTATTCCTTCTTTCCGTCAGTAATAGAATTATGGAATAAACTGCCACACGACATTGTGTCCTCGGAATCTGTTATCACATTTTCTGTGAAGATTAAATTTTTTTCATCAGCAGGTTGTGCCGTTGTATAAAAAATAAGGGGCTGCGCACGGAGTGTATATTTCATGTTGATGCTGACCGCAGCTCTTGTAGTGTATGCTTTTACTGTGTGCGCCGCTAGCAGTTATTCCGAAATTAGTGTATAACGCGCACCCTTTCCTGTGCTGTTTAGTACAGGAACAGTCTGTACTGTTTTAGGACTTTCGTTTCTTTCATTTCTTATTTACGGATCTTTTTTTTTTCTATTGCTGGCAATCTGTACTTTTCGTTGTTGTTTTTCTTTGTTGTTCCCCACTCCTGTGAGAGCCTGTCAAGGCTCTTACAGGAGTGGGAACAATAAAGGAGGCTCTTAAAGGAGTGGGAATTAATAAAATAAATAATAAAATAAATACGGAAGGGCACTGGTCAAGTGCACACTATACCAGAAGCAAATAGACATATGCTTCCAGTGCGGACGTCTCAGACACAAATCCGATGTCTGCCCGAACCAGAACAGCAGGATATGCAAAGGCTGCGGGATGGACAACCCGCCACAGGACCCCGAGTGCGAAGCGAAGTGCCAGCTCTGCGGCAAAGACCACCCTATGGCGGATCGCCGATGTAATGCCAGATACAAGTTACCGTACTTGGTAAAGAGGCACCGCTGGGAGCGAGTCAGACGAGAGGAAGAAGAAGCGATGTACCACGAAAGGGAAGCTGAAAGACTGTACAGGCCAGGACGGGAAGACAGGAGACAGCGGTCGGAAGATCGGACAAGGGACGGATCTGGACTAGAAGATTTCCCCAAGCTCCAGGCAAGGGAAAGGGGCCGCTCGACGTCGAACAGAACCAGGTCGAGATCGCGGTCCAGATCGAGATCCAGGCCCAAGACCAGTAATACCGAATCTCCCAGAGCACAGGGTGCAGGAGGATCCCAGAGCCCAAAAGGAAAGAGCAACATCAACGGCACCGGGGCACCCTTACAGGTGAGCTGGGTGGACGCGCTTCCGGGGCGCGTGCGGAGGCAGAGGCTGCTTTTCAAAATAGAGTAAAGACGCCAGAGAAAGAATAGGCGCAGATCAGGCAGAGCAATGTTGCGTTTATGGATGAAATTAAAAAACTCAGGGAAGAGAACGACCATTTGAGGAGCGGGAAAGTGCCACGAAATGAGGAAACCTCGCGAGTTATTAGGGAGGAAAAAGAGACAGCAGTGGAAGACGACGTAGCCCTCCCCGCCATTTAAGGTAAAACCTAGAACGCTCCGATTGAAACCAGAGTAAGGAAACCCAAGCCAGCCACGACGCTCCAAGGAAGACAGGATGAATTTGAACAGAAAATTGAAACCAGCATCAAACAGAACGAAACCAAATTTGAAACTCAACTAGAACAACTGGAAGTGAAGCTTGAGGCAAAGATAGAGGCAAAGATAGAGGCGCTAGGAAAGGCGATACTACAGCAAGTACAACAAATGATGGCTGACTTCGAAGCGAAACTAGCAACATGGGGACCGCAAACAAGTAGGGTGGGATCGGTTAAGACGGCCATTAAGCCGTACATTAGGCTCCCGGTACCGGCCGAGGGATTGGAGCACCTGTAACGCCGCCATGGACAGACGAAACAGATACACGATTTGGCAATGGAATTGTAGAAGATACGATCGAAAACGATAGATTTTCCAACAACACCTTAAAGACAAAGAAAACCCGGATATTATAATGATGCAGGAAACAAATGGGCTGGCAAAATTGTCGAGTTACAAGTCCTTTGGTACTGCCGAAGGGGAGACGAAGGCGCTAACGACGTTGGCAAAGCTATATCACTCGGTCGTTCAACATGAGACGGAAGTTAAGTCAACCGATCACATTCTTTTAGAACTCATACCCATGCGGAAAACGAAGGACAGTCTCTTTGTATTAAATATTTACAGCAGTCCAAAGTGCAGGCACCATATATTTCGATCGCTCTTTGAAAAAACCCTAGCCATAGCGGACAACCGAGCGATAGTGATCGCAGGCGATTTTAACGCCCAACACGCGGCATGGGGTTACAAAATCTAAACTCAAAAAGGCAGGAACCTATGGCTAGACGCTCAACAGGAAGGCCTGACCCTCGTGACAAACCCATCGGTTCCCACGAGAATAGTACCAGCGTTTGCGCGGATACTACGCCAGATTTAACATTCACCAAGAGCATACGGGACACGCAGTGGACAAATACGCAACACGACTTTGGGAGCGATCACAATATACTAGAAATAACGGTAAGGGCAGGACCACGCAAGACAAAGGGTAGACCACTTAAGGTTGTCGACTGGGACAAATTCAGGAAAATAAGGGAGGAGGCCGACGACACGACACAAGGTATTGAGGAATGGACCAAAAAACTAAAGGGAGATGTGGCGGCAGCTACGAAAACGGTCCCGCAGGAGGGGCATTTAGAGAACGCAGACAGTAAGCTTCTACACATGTGGGAAGCTAAGGCAGGGTTGCAACGGTGATGGAAAAAACAAAAACACAACCATACGCTTCGTAGAAAGATAGCCAAATTGAACAGGGACATAGAACAGTAGGCCCAGCAGCTATGCAAACAACAGTGCGAGGAAAAATGCAGCAACATGGACAGTCAGATAGGAATGCCAAAAACGTGGAACATTCTTCGATATATGTTAGACCCGGACGGGACAAAGTCGGCACATAGGCAAAATATAAATCGGGTAATACAAACGTACTGAGGGACAGAGCAGGACTTCCTCAAGGAAATAGAGAAAAGATGCATCTCGCAAGCGCTGCCCGTCATACACCCTGACTACGCAGGGCAGGTAAATGACGAATCAGACAGCAAAATCGGCGAGTCAGAGGTGAGGGCAGCCCTACAGAAACTCAATACCAAGTCGGCACCCGGACTAGACGGTGTAACGAATAAAACGCTAAGGAACTTGGACGATGAGTCTATAGCTAAGTTAACCGAATATATTAACGAATGCTGGGAGGCAGGGCAGATTCCGCAGCAATGGAAGACGGCACAAATAGTGTTAATACCTAAACCGGGCAAGCGACTGCAAATTGAGAACTTGAGGCCCATATCTCTCATTTCTTGCGTGGGAAACTCATGGAGCATGTGGTCCTAACGAGGATAACAACCTACCTCCAAGACTGCGACACGCCCCCGCCCACGATGATAGGATTCAGGAGAAACCTCACAGCGCCGGACGCTCTGTCACAACTAAAACATCTGATCATAGACGATTCGGGCAGATCCACAAAGGCAATTCTCGGGTTTGACCTAAAAAAGGCCTTCGATAACGTAACACATCCAACGATACTACATAGAGTAGGCGAACTAGGACTCGGAAAACGCACGTACGATTATGTCCGCAATTTTCTAACGGGCAGAAAGACAAAGATCACGATAGCGGATCTAGTTTCGGAGGGGATAGAGATAGGCAGTGCAGGTATGCCACAGGGCGGGTCTTATCACCGATGCTATTCAATCTGGCGCTAATCGGGCTGCCAGCAAAGCTACAAGAAATCGAGGGTCTAAATCATACCTTATACGCTGACGATATCACCCTATGGGCGAGAAACGGAAGTGACGGGCAGATAGAACAAACGCTTCAAACAGCGGTTGAAACAACCGTAAAATATCTAGAGGGGACAGGGTTAACATGCTCGGCAGAGAAATCAGAGCTGTTGTTGTAGAGACCGACTCGTAGAGGTCGCAAACCAGGCAACTACAGGGGAGATCTCACCCATAGAGAGAAGATACAGTTAAAGACGGCCGATGGAAAACCCATACCCAAGGTCGATAGAATCAATGTATTGGGGCTCCTCATTGAAGCCAAGGGCAACAACGGAGAAACCCTCAGAAGACTGGAGAGAACTGTAGCGGAAATCATGAGGTTAATCAGAAGTATAACAAATAAGCATAGCGGGATGAAAGAGGAAAACACGATCAGGTTATTGCAGACCTTCGTAATAAGTAGAATAGTATACGTAGCGCCGTACTTAAAATGGCAGGTCGCGGAAAAGATCAAACTTTAATGCCTCATTCCGAAAATATCCAAATTAGCCATAGGACTACCGATCAGCACCAGCACGGACAAGTTGCTGCAATTAGGCCTACACAACACGATAGACGAGCTCATTGAAGCGCAATGTACGGCACAATGTGAACGCCTCTGTAAGACTAGAGCAGGCAGACACATCCTAGAGAGATTCCGCATAGGTTGCCACACACAGCCCGGTGTCAAGGTGGACATCCCGAGAGAGACGAAGGAAAGATTGGTAATACCTCTCATACCAAAGAACTTGCACCCAGAACACAATAAGGACAGAAGAGAGAACAGAACGAAGCAAATACAGAAGAAATTCGGCAGCGACAAGGACGCAGTGTTCGTAGACGCGGCTCGATTCAGTCACAGACGGGGGTTTACGGCAGCCGTAATCGATAGGGAGAAACGGTGCAAGACGTGCGCGACGATACGCGCCACAAGTAACGAGACAGCGGAAGAAGTAGCCATAGCGCTCGCAGTAGCTCAGAGAAACGCAGCCGTGATAGTCAGCGACTCTCAGACGGCAATAAGAAACATTGCCAATGGCCGAATCTCCCCGGAGGCACTACGCATTCTTCTTGCAGGAGGCCAAAATTACAAAAGAAAGATATACATCACCTGGACACCCACTCACACCCTCGCGGAGGACGGCAACAATGAGGCGGCACACGACGCGGCTCGAGGGCTTACAGACGGAGCCGCAGTCGCAAGTGACGCCCTGACACCCTCCGGACGTGACGGTGCGGCAAATGAGTGGGAGAGGGAGGACCGAATGAGAACATAGAATGACATTACGAAACATTATAGGTTACAGAGGCGCATATTCCCGCGACCTCACGCAAAATTGACAAGAAAGAAGTCTGTCCCATGGCGGCAGTCACAAACTAGGACGTATCCGAATCGTGCGCTCTCGCACAGCATATATCCCGATGTATATCCTACGGACAAATGCAAAGCATTTGAATCCAGAGCCACTCTAGAGCATATATTATGGGAATGCCGAGGGACAAATAACAATAAAGAAAACACGGCCTCTTGCAGCAGCCTTCGCACGGGCTGGAAAGCCGCGCTGCTCAGTCCCGCCCTCGAGGATCCACTATGGGCCGTCCACCGGGCCGAGGATGACGCCAGGACCCACGAACTCCTGGCCGTCACATAGGCGGGACCTTTGGCCCTCCCCAACAACTCGCAGGGCAGACAATAAAGTTCTTTCCTCCTCCTCGGCTTTAACCGAAAAGGGTCAGTGAAACCCAAATTACCGAAGAGCTAAAACGGCGAGTGGGTGGCAGCGGCGTGTATATATTCACTTAGACGCAATAGGCTAACTTAGCTGGCAAGGTCCAGACCATGCGTCAGCCGGACGACGAAGCAATCTTCATTTAATACAGCGAAGATGTCTGTGGCTAGGATCCCGGGATTTGTTCGTGACGTAACGTTGACAGAAAGCTATCGTCATCGACTGCTCGTCTAGGTTCCGTAGCATTTTATTGGTTACCGAAATCACCAATCTTTTCAATATCCACTGGAAAGAGGGAACTATATCCACCTGCTGGAAACCTGCAAACGTGATTTTCATACCCAAACCAGGCAAGAGGCTGGAGCTGTAGAATTTCCGCCCTATCTCCTTAACCTCTTGCTTGGGGAAGGTTATGGAACATGTCATTCTTAACAGGCTAAATGAGTACACTGAATACAATAGACTGCTGCCCCGTACGGTGATAGGCTTCAGATCAAATCTGTCCACTCAAGACATTATGAGGCAAATTCAACAAGATATCCTACACCCGGGCCCTAAAAGAGCCGCCCGTACAATTGTAGGGCTGGACGTGAGTAAAGCGCTTGACAATGTGTCCCATGCTTTAATACTCACAAATATAGCCCAAATGAATGTCGGGAAACGCACTTATAGCTATATTACAAGCTTTCTCAAGAGTCGCACTTCAGAAGTAGATTTTGGGGACATTAAAAGCGGACAATTTCAATTAGGTACAAGGGGCACCCCTCAGGGTGCGGTCCTTTCCCCCTTCCTTTTCAATGTGACCATGTGAAGCCTGCCTTCATTACTGGAAATGATCCCGCATATCAATCACTCCATCTATGCCGATGATATCACCACCTGGACCAATAGCGGTTCCGATGGAGAAATCACGGACGCATTACAAGCGGCCGCGGATACCGTACAAAATTTTGTGCGTCAGAATGGTCTAGCGTGCTCGCCGACAAAACCGGTGCTTCTCGTCACCGTAGATAAATCGACCAAACACGCCACCGAAAGGGATGCCACCTCACCTGTAGGAGTGGGTTTGGAAGACGGCCCAGTTGCACCCATACTGATTATACGAGTCCTGGGCGTGATAATTCAACATAACACCCATAATTCTGAGGCGATTGTCCGATTACAGACGACAGCCCGCCAAATATGTGGCCTGATCAGACGAGCAGCCACACGACACCGCGGTATGAAGGAGGCCGATATCTGCCATCTGACGCAGGCTTTTCTGATCAGTCGCATCGTGTATTCCTTCCCTTACTACCACCTACGCCTGCCTGACAAGGAAAAGGTTAACAGCGTCATTCGCACAGCCCATAAAGCAGCCCTTGATCTCCCGAGGTATGCGAACACTGAAAGATTACTTGAGCTAGGTATATACAGTACCCTAGACGAACTTGTGGAGGCCTATGAAACAGCCCAACGTGATCGACTCTCCAGCACCGCGACTAGCAGGGTCGTTCTAAGTAAACTCGGGCTGAATCCCGTTATGAATTCAGCAGGAAGAACAACATTACTCGGTGCGGTCAAACGCCATTTGGTTATAAAACCGTTACCCAAGAACATGCTCCCTGGGAGACACGACAAGAGGCGGTCTGCCAGAAGCAAGGCCCTTCGAGAAAAGTACCAAAGCAACCAGCACACCGCTTATGACGATGCAGCAAAGCGAAATCACGAAACTTACGTAGTGAGCGTCATGGCCGGAGAGGCAAGTATCCTCAATGCCACGACCACAAAAACAGCGTCCACCGTGGAAGCGGAAGAGACTGCCATTGCTTTGGCCATCATGAATCCCTCCGTGCAAACTATCATAAGCGAATCCAAAAGTCAATCATAAACTTTTCGAAAGGCAGCATACGCGTCTGTACAGCGCGAGTACAACGGGACTTTACAAATTAGAAACTGTTGAACTCGTATGGGTCCCTGCCTATTTGGGGAATCAAGGCAATGAGGAAGCGCACTGGGTAGCCCGATGTCTAATGAACCGGAATGTGTGCCCCTCAGACTCGGATGCCATGGCAGAGGCACCGACGACATACCGCGAGATAACAAACTACTACAAGCAAAAAGGGCGAATCTACCCAGCCTCCAAACGGAAGCGTCACGCGAGCACAAGCCTCGATCCTGCGTTGAAACCAAACTAAGTCATTCCCGAGCCTACATTGGCTGGCCATAATTACCTACGGGCGATGGGACCCAATATGTCAAAACTGTACAAATTAAACATTGGCTACCCAAACTCACATTCTTTGGGAGTGCGAGGGCTTACGAGGGCTTTGGGAGTGTCAGGTTGCTCCTGCCAGCTCCCTCACAACAGACGTGGGAGGACCTCCTCAGAAAACCAGATCAAAAACTACAAAAAGCTCTCGTTGCCTGGGCCGAAATGGTCGCTCCTCTGAGCGGCCATCCTAGGACTCGGGCCTGCCAAATCACAACTGAGCACAATCTCAATAAAGTTGTTAACACCGCCACCTATCGTCATCGATGACTCATACCCCCCGATACCCACGTAGGGCAGCGGCTACAAGCACTCAGCAAACGGAAACCAACCGGGCATACATTCTTTGTTATCACGCATACGACATACAGAACAGCACACGTTTCAATAAAAAAGAAGCTCAAAACAATATCCGAACCACATAATTGAATTGAATCCCAATTCAGTTTTTACTATCAATACGTATGTTCAAGTCGACGCTTTAAGGATGAGCATCAGGCACTCCGCCCGACTTCCATCGCATCGCTCGACCTCGTTCAGCCTTTAGCAGGATTATTGCCGCCAACTATGGAACTTTACCGTCAAACTTCATACCTGCAGCATGACCATCTCTACGCTGTGATGCCTTCATCCATTCCAGGCCGTTCTTGTCATTCCTGGCATCAAAAAGAAAGCGGAGATGTCATCTTTCGCACTCAAACAAACCGTGCTTTCATTCCTACATGACAAGCACAAATAACGGACCCACATTTACGCGGACGGTTCTGTCTCCTTTAAAAGTTTAGCTGGAGCAACGGTAATTCCCGCCAAATCTGTCGCCATCAAATTTAAGACGCCTCACGTTACATCATCGACGGCTGCAGAACTCGCAACTATCCGTGCTGCTCTGAAGTTTATTAGTCACAAATAACTACATTCATGGTCCATCTTTTGTGACTCGAAGGCACCTCTCCAGTGTTTGCTGTCCCCTATCAACCAGGGACCTAATGTGCAATTAGTTGCAGACATCCGACTACTCCACCATCACGCAATTAACAAGGAACACAACATCATTTACCAGTGGTTACCGCATCACTTCGTAATTTCGGTAAAGCAGAGTGCAGATGACGCTGCCCGATTGGCCCATGATGATGCCCATATTATACCGATACCAGTCAAGAGCAGATGCAGCCACAAGTCTTCGCTCCTTCGCATGTGAGCTTGCGCAGACTCTGTGGAACACCAGTGAATTCACGAGCTCACGTCTTCACAGATTGGTCTGCAACTCCGTCTTGCTACCAGGGTTACCATGAGCTGAAGCAACACATCTGTGCCGCCAATAGCTCGGCGTGGCATTCAACAACTCATATTCTTTCTGCATTGGAATGGCCAACATCCCTACTTGCGACACCTGCGGCTGCGACGAGATGATCGGACACCTCCTATGTAACTGTCCCCATTACAATGTGCCAAGAAAAGTGCTCGTGACCGCACTCGAAAAATTGGACAATTTCCCCTTCACAGAAGAAAAAGTTCCAGGACACTGGTCCAGATGGGATTAGGCACTAAAGACCTCAAGGACTTTGCTGAAGTATTTAAGGACATGCCAATTGTGCGACCGCCTTTGGCGGTTGTAGCGCATAACATAGCGTTACAGTGTGAATTTTTCGGTTCATTTTTTTTCTTTGTCCTTTTATTCCATTCACCCTTTTCCCCACCACAGGGTAGCCAGCCGGTACTTACACTGGCTAACCACCCTCTCCCTGCTCCTATTTTGTATCTCTTTTGTGAAGCAAAAACATTGATTGGTTGATTGATTGACTGACTGACTGACTGACTGACTGACTGACTGATTGATTGATTGATTGATTGATGTTCTCCTGCGCTTACACGTATAGTGCTTTCCGCATACGTTTCCTGGTAAGCATTACTGTTGCGTAAGCTGCCGCGGCAACGGCAGCTTGACTGTAACACACGAATCAGGGAGTGACGCAACTACACTTTCGTACGTAAAAGAAAAACCCGCCTCGCTACTGACCTGTGACAATGCTACGGGAATGCCATGTTTAGTGTGGACTCTTGAAGGTCAGCGTGCATACGAGGTGCGACGAATTTCTTATATCTCTGGTCAAATCTTTCTGGTGCACGAAGTAGCGGTGCAAGTCGAGTTGCAGGCCGTCAAACGTCTTAAGCTAATAATTAGGTAAAGTGCACGCGAACGTCGCCAGGTGAATAATTTCACCCTATACATCGCGATGGGTAATCGTTTTCGATGTCGTTTAAGGCTTTGCTGTCCAACCACCTTGCATGTATACGACGCAAATGAGAAGTGGCAAGGGGAGGGAGTACGCAGATGGGGGGGGGGCACTGAGTAGCCCCGGCCTGCGTCCCTGCAGTCTTCGCGCTGCGGCCACTTGCGAACTGTGATATGGGTGAGTTCACTGACGGTAGTGGGGGACTGTATATATCTAGGCATTTCTTTCCGTATTATTTTGGCCGCTCGGGATTGAAATACCGTAAGGCTAACACATTCTGTTTCTATTGAATTTCGGCCGCTGGCCGTCCACGATTGGTAAAAAAAGTTTTACGCCACCCCAATTTGCCTTGCCGTCAAGCGACGTAACGAAAACCGCGAAAACTCCCCTTATGATGTGACGTGTGCACACTGATCATGCAGAATGAGGCCGATCGAAAGCACAATCTTTCATTCCGATTGTACGCCAATTTTGCCATTGGCCCTCTGGTATTGGGTCAAATTTTTCCCGGTGCGCCCACTTCGCCCACTTCGCCTGTCCGTCACGTGACGCAAAAAAAAACTGACATGCACTAAAGGTGCAGTGCACTAAACATGCATTATTTGTGAAACAATTACAATTTTTCTTTCATTTGCCGGACACTGCCCCGTTCCAAGAGGAATGAAACGTGCCTGCCCGTCGAGCGCTCTGGCACTGGCTAATCGGGGCGGCCGGGGAGAATTAATTTCGCTGCGCGTAACAGGAATTTTCACGTGAAACTATTACTTTGTCGAGCTTTTTCGGCACATATACGACGTCGCTCTGTCAATTCTTCTTAATTGAGGATCCCTTTTTGCAGCATTCTCAACCATCCGTTACACGCCGCTGCGATTTTCGACCAGCTACCGCAAAGTCATCGAGGAAAAGTGGTTCCATCGCACATGCTGGTACTACCCTCCTGATCAGGTTATCCACTTTCAGTGCAGTAGCTCGGGGCCCACCGAAACCCTCGCCACTTCTGCGCGCTCCTCACTTCTTGTCAGTCACTCAGATAAAGCCACCTTCACGTATTACCTCTAGGACCAACTATGAACGAGGCGAGTGTTTGATTGTGTAGTTCAAAGAACCCTTCGGGTCACCGCCCGATGCGTGCGTCGGAGGTTACGTAAGTTTGACGCCAGGAGATCGGAATGAAATCATAGGCGCTATAGCGTGAAACTACTCCAATATGTTTTTATTCCAATCTCCTGACGTCAAATTTACGTAAGCACCCACGCAAGCATTGGGCGGTTACCCGCGACGTTAACTGAACAGCCCAGTCAAATCCTCTCCTCGTTTATAGGAGGTAAGTTTTGTTTCCTTTCAAAACGAATAACATTGCCTACATTGAGCGGTTTTTCTTATGTAATTGGCTAACAAGTGGCGAGGAGTACACACAAGTGGAGATGGCTTCGATGGGGCCGTAGCAGCCCATTGAAAAGAGATAACCGGATGAAGAGGGTGATGCCGGCGTCGGCGATTGGTCCGCTTTCCCTTACTTACTTTGTAATGGCTTGTCTAAAATTACGGTGGCGTGCAACGGAGAGTTTAAAATGCCGCTGAAACGGATCCTCAGCAAAGAAGAGAAGAGCACTGTCTTATGCGCGCCGAAAGGCCTCGAAAGGCCTCGATAACGTTACACTGCCGCGTTAATGGTTTATAATGCGAAAATAAAGCCATGCTCTCCGGCAGGTGCGAGTAGGCAGTGCCTGAGCGAATGGTGGCAGCCATCTTCTATTCCTTTCGGAACGGGGCAGTCTCCGGCTACTCAGGAAAAGTTCAGTTTTGTTCGGCATATTAATGCATCTTTAACGCGTACGCGTCACTTTGACGCGATGAGTTTTCACAGTTTTGTGACGTCGAGTGACGTTGAGTGACAGGCAGGTGAGGTGGGTTTGACCAATAGCAGAAGGTTAAAGGCCAAAAAGGCGTTGAATCTGAAATAATTATATCTCTTTTGCTTGCTCGAATCATGCATAATCAGTGTGTACACGTAATGCCAGATTGGAAGCTATCATGGTTTCGTAACGTGGCATGACAGACAGGCGACGTGGAGGTGGTCCAAAAATGTTTTTGACCCGTCGCCGAGGGCGGATTGCAGAATCGAAACAGCTTTACGTTATAGTACCCTACAATGAAATAGGTTTATGTTACATGGCCCCAGCATAAAGTTAAGAATAATGTCGTCTTCTATTGGCGTTTGCATATAAATGCACTCACTTCTAATTCCTGCACGGTGACACCACCGTATGGCGTTTTGCCCTCGCTACACTGCTTCTTGAAAACTGTTATACTGTGTATTGGTTACAACTGGCAGCGCTGGAGCGCATATTCGACCGAGATATAGCTCGTTTCACCGTGAGTAATTTTTTTGCGCCAGATATTCACACACAAAAAAGAAATAACAGCTCGAAGTGAAAAATTACGCAGCCAATAAAAGACAGTGACAGTTCATTCAGAAATACGTATTCACTTATGAAATATGTATATGTATTCATTTAGAAATATGAATACAACAATCAAACCCTGGCCATCAGTCCCCAACAGCTGCTACGCTACTTACCACGGCGGCGGTCAGACCAGTGACGCAGCAGAGGGGGCTAAGAATCTCTGGCTCCGGAAAGGCCGCCATTGGAATTCGAACCTGGCAACGTTTAACGCTAGAGCGTTACCTAGTGAGGCGAGTCTAGCACTTCTATTGGAAGAATTAGCGGGCAGTAAATGGGAGAAGATAGGGCTCAGTGAGGTTAGGAATACAAAAGAAGCATATGCAGTGCTGCAAAGCGGGCACGTCCTGTGCTACCGCGGCATAGCGGAGAGATGAGAACTAGGAGTCGGATTCCTGATTAATAAGGATGTAGCTGGTAACATATCGGAATTCAATAGCATTAACGAGAGGGTGGCAGGTCTTGTTGTGAAACTTAATAACAGGTACGAATTGAACGTCGTACAGGCCCACGCCCCTACATCAAGTCATGATGACCAGGAAGCCGAAAGCTTCTACGAGCACGTAGAATCGGCGATGGGTAAAGTCAAAACAAAATAGAGTATACTGATGGGCTACTTCAACGCCAGGGAAGGCACGAAGTAGGCTGAAGACAAGTCAGTAGGGGAATATGGCAAAGCTTTTAGGAATAGCAGGGGAGAGTTATTACTAGAGTTTGCAGAACGGAATTATACACGGATAATGAATACATTCTTCCGCAATCGGGATAACCGAAAGTGCAAGTGGAGGAGCCCGAATGGCGAGACTAGAAATGAAATAAACTTTATACTCCACGCTAACCCTGGCATCATACAAGATGTGGATGTGCTCGGCAAGGTGCGCTGTAGTGACCATAGGATCATAGGATGGTAAGAACTCCAATTAGCCTAGACTTGAGGAGGGAACGGAAGAAACTGCTACATAAGACGCCGATCAATGAGTTAGCGGTAAGAGGGAAAATAGAAGAATTCCGGATCAAGCTACAGAACAGGTATTCGACTTTAACTCAGGAAGAGGACCTTAGTGTTGAAGCAATTAAGGGGTGTGCAATAGAAGTCGCTGGTAACTTCGTTAAACAGGATACCAATAAGCTATCGCAGGAGATGAAATACCTCATCAAGAAACGCCAATGTATGAAAGCCTTTAACTCTACAGCTAGAACAGAACTGGCAGAGCTTTCGAAGTTAATCAACAAGTGTAAGACAGTTGACATAAGGAAGTATAATATGGATAGAACTGAACATGCTCTCAGGAACGGAGGAAGCCTAAAAGCAGTGAAGAAGAAACTATGAATAGGCAAGAATCAGATGTATGCGTTAAGAGACAAAGCCGGCAGAATCATTACTAAATTCAAGCGGCTGAGGAGTTCTGTAGAGATTTATGCAGCGCCAGTGACAACCCCAACGATAATGGAAGAGATAATGGTCTAGAGGAATTTGATATCCCACAATTAACGCGGGAAGAAGTAAAGAAAGCCTTCGGAGCTATGCAAAGGGGGAAGACAGCTGGGGACGATCAGGTAACAGCATATTTGTTGAAGGATGGTGGGCAGATTGTTCTAGAAAAACTGGCCATCCTGTATACGCAATGCTTCGTGACCTCGAGCGTACCGGAATCTTGGATGAACGCGAACATAATCTTTATCCATAAGAAAGGGAACGACAGAGACGTGAAGAATTATAGACCGATCAGCTTACTGTCCATTGCCTACAAAGTATTTACTAAGGTAATCGCAAATAGAATCCCGAACACATTAGCCTTCTGTCAACTATAGGACAAGGCAGGATTTTGTAAAGGCTACCGAACAATAGGCCAAATTCACACTATCAATCAGGTGATAGAGAAATGTGCGGAATATAACCAACCCTTATATATAGCCTTCATTGATTACGAGAAAGCATTTGATTCTGTCGAAACCTCAGCAGTCATGGAGGCATTACGGAATCAGAGTGTAGACGAGCCGTATGTATAAATACTGAAAGATATCTATAGCGGTTCCACAGCCACCGTGCTCCTCCATAAAGAAAGCAAAAAAATCTCAATAAGCAAAGGCGTCAGGCAGGGAGATACAATCTCTGTAATGCTATTCACAGCGTGTTTACAGGTGGTATTCAGAGACCTGGATTGCGAAGAATTGGGGATAAGGGGTAATGGAGAATACCTTAGTAACTTGCGATTCGCTGATGATATTGCCTTGCTTAGTAACTTAGGAGATCAACTGCAATGCATGCTCACCGACCTGGGCAGGCAAAGCAGAAGGGTCGGTGTAAACATCATTCTTTAGAATACTAAAATAATGCTTAACAGTATCGGAAGGGAACAGCAGTTTACGATAGGTAGCGAAGCACTGGAAGTGGTAAGGGAATACATCTACTTCGGGCAGGTACTGACCACGGATCTGGATCATGAGACTGAAATAATCAGAAGAATAAGGATGGGCTGGAGTGTGTTTGGCAAGCTTTCTCAGACCATGAACATTATCATGGTTTGAGACTGTTGGTCTGGTTGTCATTATCCCTCAAGAGAAAAGTGTATGATAGCTGTGTCTTACCAGTACTCACCTACGGGGCAGAAACCTGGAGGCTTACGAAAAGGGTTCTACCCAAATTGAGGACGACGCAACGAGCTATGGAAAGAAGAATGATGGGTGTAACGTTAAGGGATAAGAACAGAACAGATTGGGTGAAGCAACAAACGCGAGGTAATGACAACTTAGTTGAAATCAAGAAAAATAAATGGGCACGGTCAGGACATGTAATGAGGAGGGAAGATAACTGATGGTCATTAAGGGTTACGGACTGGATTCCAAGGGAAGGGAAGCGTAGCAGGTGGCGCAGAAAGGTCGGTGGGTGGATGAGCCTAAGACGTTTTTAGGGACAACATGGCAACAATTAGCACATGACCGGGGTAGTTGGAGAAGTATGGGAGAGACATTTGCCCTGCAGTGGGCGTAGCAAGCTGATGATTATGATGATGATGATCATGATGATGATCATTCACTAAAAAACTAACTTTAAAGAAGAAAAAACTTTAATAAAGAATAGTCCGGTAGTTCTTGCTGTGGTGGCCTCTGGTGACGGCTCGAAGTCCTTAGACTCGAGCGGTCACCCGCCGTGGTAGCTCAGTGGCTATGGTGTTGGGCTGCTGAGCACGAGGTCGCGGGATCGAATCCCGGCCACGGCGGCCGCATTTCGATGGGGGCGAAATGCGAAAACACCCGTGTGCTTAGATTTAGGTGCACGTTAAAGAACCCCAGGTGGTCAAAATTTCCGGAGTCCTCCACTACGGCGTGCCTCATAATCAGAAAGTGGTTTTGGCACGTAAAACCCCAAATATTATTATTAGACTCGAGCGGCATCTTCGGCTTGCCGGACGGCCCAGAGCTGGTCTGCCAGCTCTGAACTTCTGATAGCCACCTCCCAGCGGAGGTGACGCCTACGGAGAAGGTCCCCGGCGGCTCCCGCATCCGGGGCGGCATCGGGAAGAAGCAAGCTCGAGCCTTCTCCTACTGTGGCAACGGCCGCGAATATGGACGCGTCCCGAACGGAGCTGGTTTGATTACCGTTGTTGCCGGCACACTCCCAGAGCATGTGTCGCAGCGTTGCTCTCTGTCCGCATGCTGTATAAGCGTCTGTTGGATATAAACGTGGATAGCAGTCATGTAAGATAGCGGGGCTAGGGTAGGTGTGTGTCTGGAGCAAGCGTAAAGTTACGGCATCGTTCCTGTTCAATTTATCGTGCGGTGGCGGGAATGTGCGTCTTTCGAGTCTGTAGTGTTTGGTGAGGTCTCTGAACGTGGTTTGGCGATCGTCCCACGCCCAGTGTGTTTCTTGTTCCTGTGTTTCTGTTGTATTGTCCTGATCCGGCAGATCCGATGCCCCGCTCTCGGGGGCGGAAGCGGCCACATAATCAGCGGCGGCTCACCTCGAGCCGTGGCGTGGGCCGCCTCGTTGCCCGCGAGCGGAACATCGGTGTGTGCCGGGGTCCATAGGAGGAAGACCGTAGAGTTTGGGGCTTGCGAGGGCGATGACGAGTCACCGTCGTCAGAAATTTAGAGTATGCGGGCCGCTTCCCGCGAGACACGACCACGCGCGAAGCAACTAACTTTAAGGTGGAAATAGAAGCAGAATAAGGTTGCGCCAAATCCCCCCCCCCCCCCCCCCCGCCCAAGAAAGCTCGAAAGCACCCAACCATAGTTATCCAGAAGTGTGGCATTTTACGCCACACTTTACCAAAAAGAAATTGAAAGTGCGATTCACGTCAAATGTTATCCGTCTGGTAATCAGTACTGCGAGTTTAATAGCATTTGAAGTTTCCTGAACACGCAAAGCAGCCGCCGGGATTGTTCACCGAATACGGATATCGGCAACGAACACTGTGTCAGAAGTGCTCAATGAATTTTGCTGGCTGGCTGGCTGGCTGGATGGATGGATGGATGGATGGATGGATGTTGTAAGTGTCCTCTTTGTTTTGGAACGGGGCGGTGGATTGCGCCATCAAGCTCTTGTTATTTTATAGCCTAATCTCCTACGTATGGTAAAAAAGAAAAAAAAAAGAAAAGGAAAGAAAAAAATACGACCAACTCCCATAACTAAAGTTTCTATTTATTATTGCATTTATTACAGCGTTTTACATGACAAAACACCTTTCTTATTATGAGGCACGCTGTAGTGGGCGACTCCCAAAATTTGGACCACCTGGGGTGCGTTAACGTGTGCCTAAATTTAAGTACACGGGTGTTTCAGCATCTCGCCCCCATTGAAATTCTGCCTCGGTGTCTGGGATCCAATCAACCAAAGTTTCTGAAGACCTATTGTGAATTTCGTCTTTGGACGCCTCCGTTGTTTGTCGTTTCCCTACTTTTCTTCACCAATCTTCCCAACGCCGCGCACTAATCTCTACAGCTTACATGTTTACTTTGCTTCTACTGTCGCTGAACACAAGGGCTTCAAGGAGGCCAGTGGTGCCTAACTCGACAGCTGGGCAGATATCTTCACATTCTAATAAAACATCCTCCATCGATTCCCTAGCTTTACCACAGCAACCGAATGCTGCTTCCTTCTTATATCTCGTTTTATAAGTGCGTGTTCTAAGACAGCCTGACCTCACTTCGAAAAGTAGTCAGCTTCCCTTTGAGTAATGAAACATTTTTTCTTTCTTGATTTCGTTTTTTCCTCTTTCGTTGTTACTCATAGCAGCTTTTTTTTTCATTGCCGCAACCCATGAGATTCTCTCAGCCTCTCTGACTTTCCGCTTGACGTTTATTGCTGCTGTGTGCTCACCATAGAGGCCACATACTTTCTGGTAAGCTTTCCAGTTCTTTTCCTATACTGTGACTCAATGGTTTTCTTGTACAAATACCTGAAAACGCTCCCAGCCCATTTACTTTCTTCCAAATTCCTCAGTAGCTCTTCATAATTAATTTTGCTCTAAGCTTCCCTCACTTAAAAATTTGTCCAGCCCATATCAACCTGCATAGCTTCATTTGTATTCTTTCCGTAATCCCGAATGAGAGGCGTCCCACTGACCTTTGGTTCCCATGGAGTCCGGATTGTACCCCTGATTTAAAGCAAACAACCGCATATCCAAAAGTAAGTGCTGGAATCATTACACCTTTCTACACACCCCGGAGTACCTCGTACCTATTATATTCCCGTAACACTGTGTGCTTTATTATGGCTGCATTTCTCTTCCCCTTTATTGGTACTGTTTTTTCCTGTGTTTCCGTATCTCTATTGACTTCATTTATTAATTTACCAAGGTATTTATGTTCTTTTACCCGAGGTATTTCCTGGCTCTGTATTGTTACTGTCTGTTCACTGTTTTCATTGACGCGTACTTTGACGCGTGAATACCATAACACCTGATTTTATAGCACAAAATTTCTAACTTAAATTCTCCCCTTCCTGTCCACAGATATTAGCCAGACGTTGCAAATCACTTTGCTTGTTAGCTAGCAACACAATGTCGTCCACATAAAATAAACCTGGAGGCTGCAGCCCCACTACTGAACTCATCTATTTGTATTCAAGATTAAACCCGATATTACTTCTTTGTAGCACCCTCTCCATCCTGACCATGTACATTATAAACAACAGTGGGGATAAAGAGCACCCCTGCTGAGTCCTTTGTTGGTATCAACTTTCTCCTCGCTCCTCATTCCTTCTCATTCGACGCAAACGATATTTTCTTGGTAAATATATCTGAAAAGCTGTAGAAAATCGTCGTCTAAGCGTTCCCTTTCCAGAATGTCGCACAAAGTGCTACGGTCTGTGTTTTCATACGATCCTGTACTAACTAAAAAGGCCACCTATAGCGGTGTCTTTCCAACTCTTGATATTTTAATATACTGAGTACGGACAAATGAGTTATTATCCAAACATCTACCTTTTGTGGAGTCATTCTGAAGTACTCCCAAAATGCCATTATTCCCTGTCCATGCTTGCAGCTTTAACTTGATTGCTAACCTGTATATTACCGAGGAAATGGTAAACTGTCTATACGAGTGAATTTTATCTTTCTCCCCCTTACCTTTATTAATTAATTCATTCTACTTTGTCACCAACTGTCTGGTATTGGTCTATCTTTCAAAGTTTTTTCCACTGCTTTCACAAGAGCTTCCTTACTTTTTGGTCCTAGTTCATTAATCAGCCTAACGGGAACCTCGTGTAGCCCTGTGGCTGTGTGCTTAGGAATTTTCTCTTCTGCTTTCTTCCAGTTGAAATTTGTCAGCAGCAGCTCCTTTTTCATTTGATTGTCTTTCATGCGCTTTTTTTCCCTCAACTACAACCTCATCATTGCCTTGGAAAGGTTCAGCTGCTAATTTCCGGATGTAATTTAATGCCGCGTTCCCTTCTAGTTTGTTTCCATCATGGTCTAGGATATGAAGTTGTCTTGTTCTTGACTTCCTGCCTAACAATTTTATGTGGTTCCAAAATATTCTAGGTGAGGCCTTTTTTTTTTCTCACGTATTTCTGACAACCGGCGTCCACTTTCACTTTTTATCTTTGCTTGCGCCGGTAATTGAACAATGGAATTTTCCTCGCGGTATATTTCCCATTTACTGGCTACTTCATCCTGTGGCAACTGCGCCTTCATTGCCATTTGTTGGGCGTGTTGGTTGTCGTTGTCGTCTCCCTTCCGTCCTTGTTTGCTGGCGCTAAATGTGCGCCTTCATTGCCTGCCTGTGCTCTCGAGATGATTTCAGTCGTTCGGCAATCGCTTCTCGTATCTCCCTGTTCCACCAGCTTTTCAGTTTCTTTTTTCCGTTCCAATGAACATGCTGTTTCTCTTTCCGTATTTCTGTCGTTATAACACTTAGAAGCTAACTATATTTCCGCTCTTTACTTGGCCTTTTGCAAAGTTATTCCTCAACTCTTGTGACTATATTTGTTATTTGTTCAGCGTCCAAATTTGGACTGTGTTTTTTGCGCTCCTTGCTCTCTTTCCCAAGTACATATCCCATTTTCAAAATGATGCGTTTATGGTCACTTCCTATATTGCTATGCCCTTCCTTATCAATGACAATTTCTTTCAACTTATCATGAAATGCTTCTGTCATCAGACAGTAATCAATGGTCCATTGCCGGTTTCCCACTTCCCACATGATCTGCCCTTCACACTTAGGCCCTGCGTTCACGATAACGAGGTTATGTTGCTCACAAAGGTCTAGCATTGACGTCCCGTTGTTGTCGGTATAGCTATCTAAATCCTGTATGTGGACATTTATGTCACCGTACAGGATAATTTTGGCATCATTTCCGAAACCATTAATATCAGCACTTAGACATTCCACTAACTCTTGATTCTTCTCTACGCAATTATTTCCAGTTAACAAATACGTTACGCCCACCCAAGTTTTTTTTTTCACTCATTGTAACCGATACCAAATATTCTCTTGACATTTTGAAGGTACTCTTTTTCATTCGGTCCCCCGATGGATGAGCATTCCGACTCCCTCTCCCTTTCTTTCCGAGTTAGTTCTGTTGCCCCTTCCCAAACATAATGCTCAATCACTGGCGGCTCTTCCGAGTCTCTTAGGTGCGTTTCTGTAACTGCATACACCTCTATTTGTTCTCTGTTTAACAGATCCTCAATTTCCACCCACTTTTTTTTTCTTCTGTCGTCCTGCATGTTTATGTAGCATATTATATGGTGAGCTATCCAGCTATCCTTCAGACGGGCGAAACAAGAATCACACAGACAAGGGTTAAAAAATTGTGTTTCTGGGGCTTAACTTGCCAAAACCACGATATGATTATGAGGCATGCCGTAGTGAGGGACCTCGGATTAATTTAGACCACCTGGGGTTCCTTAACGTGCACCCAATGCACGCTACACGGACGTTTTCGCCACCATTGAAATCCGGCCGCCACGGACGGAAATTTGACCACTGCACTTTTAAATTGACTTCTGGGGTTTTACGTGCAAAAAACTCATGATTTCTTTATGAGGTAAACGATAGTAGGGGATTTCAATAACACTTCATTTGGGCCTAGTTGGTACATAACTCTGAACTAAACGTAACAGCGCTAACACCTAAGACGACCCACACAAAGAAAGCAGCGCCAGTGTGTGTCGTGTCTTTCTTTTTGTGGCCCGTCTTAGGTGTTTGCGCTGTTACGTTTATTTCAAGATAGTAGGGGACTCCGAATTAATTTTGACCACAAGGGGAACCTTAACATAACCCCCAATGCACGAGACTAAGGCATTATTGCATTTCGCCCTCATCCAAATGCGGCCGGCGCAGCCGGAACTTGATCCCGCGACCTCGTTCTTAGCAGAGCTATACCATAGCAGCTAAGGCGCTTTTGTGCTTACCAGCGCAACCCCCTGGCCACTACGCCACTGTGACGGGTACCAAAGCGTGTCATTGTGCTCAATCTCGCGTTATGCCGTCTGATAGAACTGTCTTTTTACAGCGAAGCTGCAATGGCTAGCTGATTCGTCCATCCGTCCGTCTGTCAGTCTCCTGTACGCCGAAAACTCTTCCGGCACAACCCCATGCGCATGCGCAGAAGAAAGATAGGAGAAAGAAAGGCGCGCGATTAGCCAACATCGCCCATGGCACAAGGCCTCTTTAGATCCATGACATCACGCCACCTGGCCTGAAATTTCCTTTGACAAGGCTGGCGTGATGAAAACGGCAATGTCGAGATCACTGTCGCCTACTTGGGAGCATCCCCATTAGATTATGTGGCAGTGAGGCCAGGTAACATGATCTCATGGATCGGAGTGAAAAGGCATTGCGCGATCTAGGTGGTGTTGGATTAGCTGCGGTAGTATTGATGTGGTTGCTCCTCGTCATAGCCGAGCACGCGCGCAGCAGTTTCTTTCCGTTTCCGAAATGAGTAGGTGATGCGTCATACATATTGCTCAGGATCAGGTAGCTTTCGATCAGCAATGCCGCGAGCAAAACTGGGAACGAGCTCGCCTAAGCCATGCTTTATGCTGCAGCCCGGGCACAAGAACAATTATGAACCAACTAGGCCGTCAGTCAATTCCTCGCGTATTGTGCTTCCTGTCGACTTTTATCTTTGCCCTCCGGGTCCCACTTCTAATGCTTTCAGTTCCAACCAGGTTTTTCTTTTTTTTTCTAGGCCGTTTCTCTCTCTTTTTTCTCGGGTATAGTGTATCTGATCAGTAAGTAAGCCTACTGACATCTTGATGCCGGTGCCCAGCAGACACAACATCTTGAGGGCAATCCTTTGATGCAAGTGCGAATGTTCAATGGCGACGGCCATAACCAGGGTGCCCAGGAACATGAGGTTAATGTCCTGAAACAGAAATGAGAGTCTGTAAGCTTCTAGATAATGGCAGTGGCGTTTTGTGAGCTGTAGAAAACCGCCAATTCAATACTGAACGAAGCCCATGCATGTTATGCATGGGCCTCGTCATAACATGATCACGCATGTACGCTCGTAGATGGTCTAACTATAAAAATCTTTGAAGCTAGATGCGCGAAAATACGAAGTTTTTAAAATCCCTTAATTCCTCATTTAGAAACACTGTGCGAGTTTAACGTCCCCGTATATGTAACACTGTATAAAGTGTTGCAATAACTTAGTTATTACACCTTTATAAATAGTAGTGCCGCCATTGAATATTGTGCAGTCCTATGTTAATTAATAGGTCTGTGGGCTTTAGAGGTGCCTAAAATCAAACAATATGCAGGTATTGTGAAAGGGAAAATGGTCGTTCATCCGAGTGTCGCGCGAAGCTAAAAAAAAAGAAACCCATACGGGTTTCTAAAAATAATGCTTCGCAGTTGAAGAAAAATTCTTCCTGATCGAGGGATCGAACCCGAGGCCAAGGCGTTTCGGAGTCGACCGCACTACAGCATCTGAGCTAACCAAGAAGCTAGCAGACTTCTGTGCGGGGGTGAATCAATCGACAAGTCGAAGCGCGGGGACACTAAATATGGTAAGTTAATGGTACGGAAGTCTCTAACGTGAACGCAAGTTCATTAAAGGCAAAAATGCCATTCACCCGGCTATATCATGAAGCTACAAAGGACTAGAATCAATTTGTCTTGAACTGCGAAGCTTTTTTTTCTCATAAGCCTCTATGGGTTTCCTTTGTAGCATCTTCTTACTGTCGGGCCGATTTAAATAAATAAATAAATTCTGATGTTTTCCGAAACCACAATCTGATGATGAGGCACGCCGTAGTGGGAGACCCTGGATTAATTTTGCCCACCCATGGCGTTTTTTCACCGTGCACTTAAATCTAAGTACACGTGTACACGTACACGTGTACCGTGCACTTAAATCTAAGTACACACCTAAATGCCGCCGCCTCGGTCCAGGATCAAACCCTCGACCTTGTACTTCTCAGCACAACTCCCCAGCCACCTCATCCCTTCGGAGGATAGCCGAGTGGATGACAATTTTCTGTTTAGAGAACCTTCCTGCACCTTCCGGGATTCCGCAGGACTGGTCTGCTATACATGTATTCTTTCTTGCTTTCTTGCCTCGTTGCGAAGAGACGTGCGCACGCTCCCCACTGACACTGATTTGTGGGTTACAATGACGTGCTATATAAGCGCGTTCGCTAGAGTTAGCAGTGCACCACGAGAAATGTTTGTACGCTGACGTTTTTGACTGTCTGTTGTACAGTGTATACCGTGGATACGAAGCAGACGATGCAAGTGCTCGCCTCACGTGGAAAAAGAAGCCGCCCAAAGGCTGGGCGTGCTTTCGAACTGGTGAAAGGCAATGCACACGTTGTTGAACATGCGTGGCAGAATATCCATTGTTTTCTGTCAGCCTCTTGCACCACCGTTCTTTAGGTGAGCCACCAAGATGATCGCATCTCACTGGACTACATGAATACGAATATAAAAATTCGCCCATGCCGTTCTTGTGAGTTCTAGCGGCATCGTTGTTTTCCACCAAAAGAAGCTTTCATGAAAGAGGCTGAATAATATAATTTGTTAATCTATCCTGCCTAAGCGGCTGCAGATGCGTAATTTCAAGAGTTGTAGTAAACTTTCGTGAGGGATGATTACTTCTTTCTTGAACTGGCGATGTTCAGTACATCTAACATAGCGATGCCTTTAGCAGGTTTTGCAGGAAGACAAGGCCAATACAGAAATCACAATGATTCTTACGACTGTACATTATAATCGCTCTATAGTTTCACGCTGCGCGCACCGACAGTCTCAATCCAGACAGACACTGTGCTCGGCATTAAAGTGGAGGCGCGGAACTAGGTCGAGCGTAGATCACGTTGGAAATTCAAACTCGCATATCTCCCTTAAAACAAAAACAGACACGATATTGCCACGACCTCGACACAGCTGACAGCCACTCGGTACAATTCGGTGCCACGTGCTAGGCATGTTGGGTGGCTCCCAGAAGACGACAACGACGAAGCTGCCAGGACAGCGATATATAGAAGTTCTAAAGCGTTGACCGAAGTCTTTTGTGGCTTTGTCTGGGACAAACTGGTGGAGGTGTGGGGTACGCGTCTATGTACTCTGACCCCCAGAAACTGTAAGCGGACAACCTACACAAAAGCCGACGGCTTCAAAGACTGCCTCCGGAATACGGCCTGCAAGATCTGCCGAGGATGTCTACCACAACCGCAAGCCAGGCACAGGAGACATATGGTACGGGACAGCCTCCTGCGTCGCTGGTTCTCCACACCCCGCCGTGGCCGCGGCCGTTCCATGGTGAACCTTTTGAGGACGTGGAAGACTGGCTCGATGACTTCTATCGTGTGGCTGACGTCAATTATTGGGACGAGCAGCAAAAGTTAAGGAACGTGTACTTCGCCCTAGAGGACTCTGCCCGAATATGGTTCACTAACCACGAGCCATCCATCACCACCTGTCAAGAATTTCAATGGCAGATACGCGATACATACAGCAGACCTGCAAGAAAAGAGTGCGCAGAGGAAGCCCTTAAGAATTGGGTTCAAAGGCCGAACAAAAGCGTAGCCATGCTCGTAGAGGAGATGTCGCGGCTTTTCAAGCGGGCTGACGCTGGCATGACAGAAGCGAAGAAAGTACGCCTGCTGATGCGCGCAGTCAAAGAGCAGCTGTTTGCTGGACTGATGGGAAGGCCTCCAGCTACAGTGGCTGAGTTCGTCAATGAGGCGACAACAATGGAGCGAGCCCTTCAGCAACGCTCCTCGGTCTGCGCTCGCCAAATAAGCCTGGGGTCAGCATCTTCTCTCCCATTGCCCTATGACACCGATGCGCTTCGAGAGCTTGTGCGTAGCGTCGTGCGTGAGGAGCTCGATCGACTACAGGGAGTGCGATTTCAACCGACCGCAACATCCCTCCCAGATATCGTCCGCGAAGAAGTCCGCCAGGCGGCACAGCCATTCGTGCAAACCAGACCTGAAGCCGCCCCCGTACTGACTTAGGCGCAAGCAGTGAGGCTATCTGCGCAACCCGGGATCCACCGTAGCCCGCCTTCTTCTGAAGAACCACTGTGCCACTTGCAGGGCCAAGCTTCACGTACAAATATGTACGGGTCCATGAGCCCCCGAATCAATACGCGAAAGTCAGACGTGTGGCGCCCACCTGGCTATCAGCCACCCTGCTTCCACTGTGGCGAAGCGGGCCACTTGTACCGTGCCTGCTACCACCGAAGAATAGGACTCCAGGGCTATCACCCCGGCGCTCGTCGCCCACGTGAGGGAGAGCACCCGAGAGAAATCCAGCAATATCTGGCCAGTCAACCTTCGTCGCCGTACGCTCAGTTCCCAACGGTTGAACAGTCCCTGCCAATGACCCGATCTCCGTCTCCGCAGAGGCGCCAGTCACGATCAGGACCTCCTCGACGATTGGCGTCACCTAGCTGCTACACTACGTTCTCCGCTTCCGTGGGCAACCAGCCCACGAGCCCAAGTCGGAGAAACTAATAACAGCGACCTCCGGAGGTGGGGCCGCTGTCCAACGCACTTCGAAAGATCCTCCGCTCCGACACTCCGGCGACGGCGTCGACAACGACGACGACAACGACGACTGCGTACCTTCGACACCTTCCTTCCAAAACCGTGAACCTGTTTCAGCCGACATACTCGTTTCCGTAGATAAACACCCGGTAACCGCTCCTGTCGATACGGGTGCCGATTATTCTGTCATGAGCGGATAACTGGTTACTGCACTTCGGAAGGTAATGACACCGTGGCAAGGGCTTAAGCTCCCTACAGCGGCGGTCATCTTCTCACGCCGATCGGCAAATGCACTGCGAGGGTACAAATTCGTGAGGTCACATTTGTCGGTTCATTTATTATACTGGCATAGTGCTCTAGACAAGTCATACTCGGCATGGACTTTCTTCGGGAGTACGGCGCAATCAAACCTTCGCGATTCACTTTCTTTAGCGAACGCGCAACTCATTCGGACGGCTACCACCCTCAGCCCACGGCGATACGCGTTTCGGGTGACTGTGCTACTTTACCACCCCAGAGCTTTGCGTTGATCACCGTAGAAACAGACGATGATCGTCCCAACTCGGAATCGCTGAAGGCAATCTGTCAGTCTTGTTGGCTCGACAGGTTTGCGTAGCCCGCGGCATCTTGCAGCTGTTGTCACGGACTGATCAGATTTTAGTGACGAATTTCAGTCGTGAATACCAGCACTTCGCCCCACGAACTGCCATTGCCTATTTGGAGCCAGTCAGTGACTTTCCCGCTTGTTTAAGTGTAGGACACAATGATGGATATTCTAACTGTGAGGTACCAGCCAACAGCAATATTGATGTGAATTCTAAATTATCAGGTGAACAACAAGCTAGCATTCGAAGCCTTTTGCAGTCTTTTGCGGACTGTTTCGCTTCAACGTCGAAGATCAACCAAATGCCTTTTGCGAAACAGAATTGCTACAAATCCCAATGGAAGACCCGTGCGCCAACGTGCCTACCGTGTTTCTCGTTAATAGAAAGACGCCATCTGAAATCAAGTCCAAAAAATGCTTACCGACGATATCATACAGCCCTCCACCAGTCCATGTGCGTCATCTGTGGTTCTGGTGAAAAAGAAAGACGGCACACTGCGTTCATGCGTTGACTATCGCAAGCTTAACAACGTTACGAAGAAGGACGTTTATCACCTTCCCTACATCGACGACTCTTTGGACCGCCTTCGACATGCTCGATACTTCTCATCGATGGACCTTCGCAGTGGCTGCTGGCAAATAGAGGTTGATGAGCATGACTATGAGAAAACCGCATTTATTACGCCTGACGGACTCTACGAATTCAAGGTCCTTCCTTTCGGATTGTGCTCGGCGCCTGCTACTTTTCAGCGCATGATGGACACGGTTCTATCAGGTCTCAAGGGGCAGTCATTCCTTGTCTATGTAGATGATATCGTTGTGTTTTCAGAAACCTTTGAGCAGCACCTCTAGCGCTTACAAGCAGTTCATGACGCAATTCGTACTGCTGGCCTGTCTTTAAAGCCTGAAAAATGCCCTTTCGGGTATGACGAACTCAAATTTTTAGGCGATGCCGTCAGCTACGAGGGCACTTGCCAAGACCCTGACAAAACCATTGCTGTTGCTTCGTTTCCAACACCGTCGAACAAACACGAACTCCACCGTTTTCTAGGGCTTTGCGCATATTATCGACGCTTCGTGGCTAACTTTTCACGGATAGCCGAATCTTTGCAACGGTTGACTAAGGATAATGTTCCGTTTGTCTGAGGCCAACAAGAGGCCTTCCGTGAACTCCAGAAACGTCTGCACACACCTCCTGTTCTAGGACACTTTGTCGAAGACAGTGACACCGAGTTGCACACGGATGCCAGCAACGTTGGCTTTGGTGCCGTCCTCGTACAGTGGCAAGATGGAGCCGAGCGCGTCATTGCGTACGCAAGCCGCACTTTGTCTCCAGCTGAAAGGAATTATTCCACTACGGAGAAGGAATGCTTGGCCGTTGTGTGGACAATTGCTAAGTTCCGACCCTATTTGTACGGCCGATCGCTTCGAGTTGTGACAGATTAACATTCAGTGTGCCGGCTCGCCAATGTGAAGGATCCATCTGGCCGTCTTGCACGCTGGAGTCTTCGCTTGCAAGAATACGAATAATATAGTCCGGGCGTAAACACGCCGACGCCGACTGCCTGTCACGTGCTCCCCTTCAACCGTCGCCATACGACTTTGATGAACAGGACGCATTTCTGTCCATTATTACAGTGTCAGACACCAGCAAGCAAAGCGCGATGATTCAGAACTCCAGCCTCTCATCGACTACCTTGAGAACCGTCTACCAGAGCCGCCTCGTATGTTCATCCGCAAGTTATCCTCGTTTTTTCTCCGCAATGGCTTTCCCTACAAATTGGGTTTTCACTCGACCGCAACCGCCTGCCTCCTTGTAGTGACGTCTTCACTACGTGACGACATCCTGCGGGCCTCTCACGACGAGCCATCTTCAGGCATACGCATACGCCAAAAGTACTCCTGTCCTAACCTTCGCCGTGACGTAAAGCAATACTTGAAGACATGCAGCGACTGCCAGAGACGCAAGACACCACCCGTGCGTCCCACTGGACTTCTCCATCCCGTGGATCCTCCGCCGATACCTTTTCAGCAGGGTGGCATAGATTTTCTTGGACTATTCCCCACGTTGAGGACAGGTAGCCGTTGGATTGCTGTTGCCACCGACTACCTTACACGTTACATTGAAACCCGAGCTTTCCTACGAGGCACTGCTAATGATATTGCGACCTTCTTTATACATGGTGTCATACTCCGCCACGGTGCTCCAACAGTGGTTATAACCGACCGGCGCACAGCATTCACAGCGCAGCTCACAGAAGATATCATGCTTCTCAGTGGTAAAGTTCACCGCAAAGCCACTGCTTACCATCCCCAGACGAATGGGCTCACAGAAAGGCTGAACAAAACCATCGCTGATATGATTTCCTTGTACGCCGACGTCGACCACAAAAACTGGGACGACATTCTCCCATATGTTACGTTTGCATATGGTACTGCCGTTCAAGAAACTACCAGCTTCACCCCTTTTCGCTTGGTGCACGGCCGGGAAGCTGTCACAACGTTGGATGCAATGCTTTTACTCACCTACTGTTCCAACGTTGTCACTGATGCTGCCGAATTCGCTCGATGCGCCGAAGAGGCGCGCCAGCTCGCACGAATGCGTATCCGCTACCAACAACACAATGACGCCGACCGATACAAGCTTCGACACCGCGACGTCACTTATCAACCCGGTGACAAACTATGGGTGTGGACATCGATCAGCGAGCGTGGTCGGTCGGAGAAACTTCTGCGCCGCTACTTTGGACCTTATATCATTGTTCAATGACTCGGCGACGTCACATACGAAGTGATTTCTGAAGAAGAAGGCACCACTCGCCGTCCCCGACGCCCTCGTCTGTCCGATGTCGTTCACGTCTCTAGATTGAAGTTATACCACTCCCGCTAAACACGAAACTCCACACCTCTCTCACCATCTACGTCTCTTTTAACAGTATCACCATGGCAATCTCCAGTGCATCAATGTTCCACATCGAGACCATGCTTCTAGGGATGGGGGTAATGCCACGACCTCGACACAGCTGACAGCCACTCGGTGCAATTCGGTGCCACATGCTAGGCATGTTGGGTGGCTCCCAGAAGAAGACAATGACGAAGGTGCCAGGACAGTGATATATAAAAGATATATAGCGTCGACCGAAGTCTTTTGTGACTTTGTCTGTGACAATATAATGAAGAAAATACAATGCCAACAAACAAACTTATCTCATTTACTTTGTGCTTCATCTTTACCTGTACCACCTCATTGCGAAAATCAGGGTTGAAAGTGGATCATAACCAACATTTTGATAGGTTTGTCTCTTTTCTTCTTCAGAAAACTCTTACAATGTATTGGCGCAAGAGAATTATAACTGCAGATTACAACTCTAGCACAGTCAGGTGAGATAATTACAGCAAAAAAATGTATAGTAGATTTGCCAGAAAAAATTGGTCAACTTGGCAGATAAGGAACTTTTTCCCATGCACGCCACATTAGCACCAGTACATAGTTGGGGCAAATATTTTTTTGTTCAGCAGAAATAAGTTGTGCAGCGTTACACGCTAAAGTACATTTAATATTATTTTTTCGCTGAACCATGCGCCACGTACTTGCGCAAACGTTGAACGCGCCTCGAAATATACTAGTGAGTGGGAATCTGGTAGTAAATAGCCATGATTTTCCACAAACCATCTCTAATTGTAGAGCGAGACGCTGGGGCAGTTGAAGTGGAAGACTCCAACTTTGACGTGAAACTGTTGACTCATGCTTGCATAAATTTTGCAATGATGATTTGAACTGTATATTGTCACGTGGTAGTGACATATACAGAACACAGCAGCAATACTGTGAAAGAAACTAACCTTTATTGGGCGAACCTGTGCCCACGAAAACAGGCTACACTTAAAGAACGGCGACAACGGCGAATACAGTCGGCGATCGTCAAAATCTGATCAGTTGGTCAGGCGCGTGGGCTTTTATACAGCAGTCGTCGAATGTTCCAGACTAATCGCGGGGAACCGCGTGTCTTCCACGAAGTTCTACACCATTCGCATCATGCGATGAAGTCTAATAGCACAAGGTTCGGCGACAGCAGACAGCGGATAGAAGCATCGATAACATTCCAGAAACTTCCGATACATGCAGGCGTGTCCCGCACTGTGCGATAACATTTGTTAGGCGGCGAAACGTGGTCGCCCAATAAAGACTAGTACACGTGTCAATATTTTCGAAGTCGCTTATGTGATGTCATCTTTGTCTGGTTTGGACACTTTAAGAAATTCATGGCAGGATTTTCATACATATCATTTGTAATGGTGATGGAGTTGTGCTCATAAGGGAGAATTCCTTAGAGCCAAGCTGTTAAGTTTGTTTGTTAGTTGGGGTTTAATGGCACAAAGGCAACTAAGGCCATGCTGCGCCAGTCACAAGACAAAAGGAAACGCAAGGTTAGAGCAGGCAAACCTGCATCGCATTATAGTTCGTGTAAATAACCAGTTGTCTCTAAAAAGTTGAACAGGTTTGTAAGTGGCACTAGTGGGTCATCTGCCAGTAATAAATAGGGCAGGGTGTAAAGGTGTGCTTAAATTATATAGGTTGTGTAAAAGCTTCCGCCGCTGGGCTTCAAACTGTGGACATGTTATAAGGATATGTATTACTGTAAGGGGTTGATTGCATTTTTCGCAAGTCGGCGGGTTTTCTTTTCGGAGGAGAAAGTTGTGTGTTAAATGTGTGTGTCTAATCCGAAGTCGGCACAGGATCACCTCATAGAACCGTTGCTGGTGAGTGCACGACTTCCACTGACCAATTACGGGCTTAGTAAGGTGTAGCTTGTTGCTTAAGCAATGGTCCCATGCCTGTTGCCATTTGGCCGTCAAGGCCTTCCCAATCGACGTGATACTATCCCACTATGGAAGCGCCGTGTTTGTTACGTATTTGCGCGCTGCCATTGATGGACACCTATCCGCTGCTTCCGTCTAGCAGTGCTATTGGAGGAATTAGAGGGCAGTAAATGGGATATCATAGGGCTCAGTGAAGTTAGGAGGCCAAAAGAAGCATATGCATATACAGTGCTAAAAAGCGGGCACGTCCTATGCTACCGGGGCTTAGCAGAGAGAAGAGAACTAGGCGTCGGATTTCTGATTAATAAGAATATAGCTGGTAACATACAGGAATTCTATAGCATTAACGAAAGGGTGGCAGGTCTTGATGTGAAACTTAATAAGAGGTACAAAATGAAGATTGTACAGGCCTACGCTCCTACATCCAGTCATGATGACCAGGAAGTCGAAAGCTTCTATGAAGACGTGGAATCGGCGATGGGTAGAGTGAAAACTAAATACACTATACTAATGGGCGACTTTAATGCCAAGGTAGGCAAGAAGCAGGCTGGAGACAAGGCCGTGGGGGAATATGGCATAGGCACTAGGAATATCAGGGGAGCGTTATTAGTAGAGTTTGCGGAACAGAATAATATGAGGATAATGAATACCTTCTTCCGCAAGCGGGATAGCCGAAAGTGGACGTGGAGGAGCCCGAACGGCGAGACTAGAAGTGAAATAGACTTCATACTCTGCGCTAACCCTGGCATCATACATGATGTGGACGTGCTCGGCAAGGTGCGCTGCAGTGACCACAGGATGGTAAGAACTCGAATTAGCCTAGACCTGAGAAGGGAACGGAATAAACTAGTACATAAGAAGCCGATCAATGAGTTAGCGGTAAGAGGGAAAATAGAGGAATTCCAGATCAAGCTACAGAACAGGTATTCGGCTTTAACTCAAGAAGAGGACCGTAGTGTTGAAGCAATGAACGACAATCCTGTGGGCATCATTAAGGAGTGTGCAATGGAAATCGGTGGTAACTCCGTTAGGCAGGATACCAGTAAACTGTCGCAGGAGACGAAAGATCTGATCAAGAAACGCCAATGTATGAAAGCCTCTAACCCAACAGCTAGAATAGAACTGGCAGAACTTTCGAAGTTAATCAACAAGCGTAAGACAGCTGACATAAGGAAGTATAATATGGATAGAATTGAACATGCTCTCAGGAACGGAGGAAGCCTAAAAACAGTGAAGAAGAAACTGGGAATCGGCAAGAATCAGATGTATGCGTTAAGAGACAAAGCCGGCAGTAGCATTACTAATATGGATGAGATAGTTCAAGTGGCTGAGGAGTTCTATAGAGATTTATACAGTACCAGTGCCACCCACGACGATAATGGAAGAGAAAATAGTCTAGACGAATTCGAAATCCCACAGGTAACGCCGGAAGAAGTAAAGAAAGCATTGGGAGATATACAAAGGGGGAAGGCAGCTGGGGAGGATCAGGCAACAGCAGATTTGTTGAAGGATGGTGGGCAGATTGTTCGAGAAAAACTGGCCACCCTGTATACGCAATGCCTCATAACGTCGAGCGTACCGGAATCTTGGAAAAACGCTAACATAATCCTAAGCCATAAAAAAGGGGACGCCAAAGACTTGAAAAATTATAGACCGATAAGCTTGCTGTCTGTTGCCTACAAAGTATTTACTAAGGTAATCGCAAATAGAATCAGGAACACATTAGACTTCTGTCAACCAAAGGACCAGGCAGGATTCCGTAAAGGCTACTCAACAATAGACCATATTCACACTATCATTCAGGTTATAGAGAAATGTGCGGAATATAACCAACCCTTATATATAGCTTTCATTGATTACGAGAAAGCATTTGATTCTGTCGAAACCTCTGCAGTCATGCAGGCATTACGGAATCAGGGTGTAGACGAGCCGTATGTAAAAATACTGAAAGGTATCTATAGCGGCTCCACAGCCACTGTAGTCCTCCATAAAGAAAGCAACCAAATCCCAATAAAGAAAGGCGTCAGGCAGGGAGATACGATCTCTCCAATGCTATTCACAGCGTGTTTACAGGAGGTATTCAGAGACCTGGATTGGGAAGAAATGGGGATAAAAGTTAATGGAGAATACCTTAGTAACTTGCGATTCGCTGATGATATTGCCTTGCTTAGTAACTCAGGGGACCAACTGCAATGCATGCTCACTGACCTCGAGAGGCAAAGCAGAAGAGTGGGTCTAAAAATTAATCTGCAGAAAACTAAAGTAATGTTTAACAGTCTCGGAAGAGAACAGCAATTTACAATAGGCAGCGAGGCACTGGAAGTCGTAAGGGAATACACCTACTTAGGGCAGATAGTGACTACGGATCCGGATCATGAGACGGAAATAATCAGAAGAATAAGAATGGGCTGGGGTGCGTTTGGCAGGCATTCTCAGATCATGAACAGCAGGTTGCCATTATCCCTCAAGAGAAAAGTGTATGATAGCTGTGTCTTACCAGTACTCACCTACGGGGCAGAAACCTGGAGGCTTACGAAAAGGGTTCTACTCAAATTGAGGACGACGCAACGAGCTATGGAAAGAAGAATGATAGGTGTAACGTTAAGGGATAAGAAAAGAGCAGATTGGGTGAGGGAACAAACGCGAATTAATGACATCTTAGTTGAAATCAAGAAAAAGAAATGGGCATGGACAGGACATGTAATGAGGAGGGAAGATAACCGATGGTCATTAAGGGTTACGGACTGGATTCCAAGGGAAGGGAAGCGTAGCAGGTGGCGCAGAAAGTTAGGTGGGCGGATGAGATTAAGAAGTTTGCAGGGACGGCATGGCCACAATTAGTACATGACCGGGGTTGTTGGAGAAATATGGGAGAGGCCTTTGCCCTGCAGTGGGCGTGACCAGGCTGATGATGATGATGATGATGATGATCCGCTGCTTCATTTCCCGGTATACCGACATGGCTTGGTACCCAGCAAAACCTAATTGACCAGCCGTATTTGTTTTATGTTACCATGTTTAAAATATCGCCTATCAGGGGTTCACATTTGGATTTCGCGTTTAGAGCCTTCAGTGTGCCTAATGAATCAGTGTATATTACTGTGTTTTCCTGTTTGTCAGCTATGCAATTTTTAACTACTGTCTATATTGCGTATACTTCGGCTCTGTAGACAGAGGCTTGCTGTGGTAATCGAATACTTGTTTCCCAATTTTCGGTTACGGCCCCCACACCCACGTGATCTTTTCTTTTAGAGCCATCAGTGTAATATTGCATAATATTTTTATATTTGTCCTGAAGTGCACGGAATTCTTGTATAATGTGTTTGTGTGGGATGTCTCTTTTCTTTAGATGTGTTAGCGTCCAATCACATAAGTGTGTGAAATTGTGCCACGGGGCCAACCATTGTGGTTTCTTGGCAACCAGGAGAACTTCGTAGAGAATGTCATAATCTCGACAGTATTGCTCATACCGCAGGACAAGTGGCCTAATCATGTTCGGTTTATTTGTGCAGTGTAAGCGTGTGTTGCGTTGTGTGAGGATGTTGTAGCATATGTGTTTGGGTGATGACTGAATTCTGAGTACGTAGGAAAACGTGAGGAATGCTCTGCGCTGCTGTAAGGAGGGTTCATTACACTTGACGTATAAACTTGGAATAGGTGAAGTTCGGTAGGCACCACTTGCCAGTCGCAGTCCAAGGTTATGTACCGGATCAAGTCGTTGGATGTAGGACTGTCTGGCTGAGCCGTAAACCACGGAGCCGTAGTCTGAAAGGCTACGCACAAGAGACCGGTAAACACGTAAAACGCACGTTCGGTCGGAACCCCAGTGCTTATGAGACAAAATTTTAAGGATATTTAGAGCTTCATTTGCTTTAACCTTTGGTGCTTTTATGTTAGTTAGGAAGTTAAGTTTGGTATCAAAGGTTACTCCTAAAAACTTATGGTCTTGTTTCACCGGCAGTATGGTGTCATTCAATTTTAGGACTGGATCGCTGTATAGCCCTCGTTTCTGAGAGAACAAAACAATAACTGTTTTCTGTGTGGAGAAACGGAAACGATTTTTGTTAGCCCATTGTGTAAGTTTATTTATTGTGAGTTGAAGCTGCCTTTCACAGGTTAGTAAATTTGAGGCACGGCAAGCCACTTGGATATCATCTACGTATAAAGAGTGCATAAGAGACGACGGTATGATCTTATTAACAGAGTTCATTTTTACTATAAAGAGTGTCGTGCTGAGAACACAGCCTTGTGGAACACCATTTTCCTGTTTAAATGTAGGTGATAGTATTGAGCCCAGACGTACCTGAAATATCCTATTAGACATAAAATCAGCTAAGCAGTTCAGCATTTTACCCCGGATGCCGAGGTCAGCCAGGTCTCTTAAAATTTCATATCTCCATGCGGTATCATAGGCTTTTTTTAAATCGAAGAAAACTGCAACGCAGTGTTATTTGTGTAAAAATGCGTATCGAATTTCATGTTTTAGACGGACAAGATGGTCAGTGGCTGAACAACCCTTTTTATATCCACAATGATGGGGGTCAATGAGGTTTCTTGATTCTAAAATAAATGAAAGTCTTATATTGATGATGCTGTCATATGATTTTGCCAAACAGCTTGTGAGGGCAATGGGTCTGTAGCTGCTAGCGGATGTTGGGGATTTACCGGTTTTTAGAAATGGAACTACTATTGCCTTTTTCCATTCTTCCGGCATTATGCCAGATTCCCAGATTAAGTTACAAAATTTAAGGAGAGCGTTTACAGATGCTTGAGCCAGATGAGCCAGTATGGCGTAGTGAATACGGTCGTGACCTTGCGCTGTGTTTTTTCCTGCAGACAGAACTCTGTTTATTTCTTGTTGTGTGAGGGGGAATTGTATGGTTCATTTGATGCACCAGTAGTGGGCAGCTTCTGTTTTTCCGCAGACTGTTTGTATTGTAAAATTCCTTTGTATATTTCCCTGAACTGGATACATCACGGAAATGTTCTCCAAGTATATCTGCCTGTTCTTGTATTGTTGTTTGTGTGCCTGGACTTGTAAGTAACGGTATTGTGTAAGATGAGTACTGTCCTCTAAATTTCCTCACCTGGTCCCACATTCGTTTCGATGTTACCGTACTATTAATTGAACAGATGTATTTTTGCCATGATGATTTTTCAGCATGTCTTCGAATGAAACGTGCTTTGGCTTTGGCTCGTTTGAAGTTTAACAGGTTGCTATAGGTGGGGTACCTCCATAGGACTCCCCAGGCCTTATTCTGGTCTTTTGTAGCGTCGGTACGCTCCTTCGTCCACCAGGGGTTTAGCTTTTCGTGCACTATACCCGATGACAGGGGTATGGCCTTTTCTTCCGCACAGATTATAACCTCAGTGATTTTTTGATTAAGTTCATCAATACTAAGCCCTGGCGAAAAGACATTTTCCACTTTCGAATTTTCGATAAAAACCTGCCAGTCAGCGAGCTGTATTTTCCATCGACGTGGTCTAGTTACTAAGGTTTGTGGTGATCGTAGGAGTTTGAAGAGTGCGGGTAAGTGATCGCTACCATATGAGGTGCCGAGAGCTTCCCATTTAAAATCAGTAAAAAGAGAGTGCGAACAAAAAGCTAAATCTAAACAGCTAAAACTGCGGGCAGTTGGTGAAAAGTACGTTGGGGCACTTGAATTTAAAAGGCAGATATCATTGGATAAGATAAAATCGTCAACCAGCTGTCCTCTTTGGTCAGTTTGACGCTGCCCCAAAGCTTACAATGAGCATTAAAATCCCCTACTAAAACAAATGGTTCCGTTAATTGATCTCTTAAATTTTCTAATGGTTTAGTAGCGAAGTGGATGTGGGGTGGAATATACAGTGAGCAAATGGTGATGGTTTAGTAAGATAGAATGGTGACAGCTACGGCTTCTAAAGATGTATTTAATTCGACATTTCGGTTTGGAGTGCCGCCCTGTACGACTATAGTTACTCCTCCTGAAAAACGGCTGGAACATTCGCGGTTCCTTCGGACAACGGTGAAGCCTCTAAGGAATTGACTGTGTTTAGGGCCCAAGTTTGCTTCCTGTAGGCAAAATGCGATTGGCGAAAAGTTATTTGTTATGTCTTTAATGTCACCTAGATTGCGAATCAGTTCTCTACAGCTCCAATGTACGATAAAAGCCATAGTGGCAGAATGAGAATGGTAATTTACGTATATGTACTAAGTAATGGTAGGTGACATTTGTTAGTGGGAATGTACTATTGGAAGAACGGTAACCGTTCAGGTTACCGGTCCCTTTGTTCACGTAGTTATTGTGATCTTGTCTTTATTAGTGGGCTCCAGAGAGCGCTGATCTTTTGGCGTTGATGACGCCAGAGTTTTTGTGTCGACCTCCATAGCCTTGTCCGAGGCGCTGGATGGTCGAGAACCAGGCGCTGAGACGCGCGTCTCAGGCCTGGGAGTTCGATTTAGCCTGGGGCCCTGTGGGACCGGGGTCTGCAGGCCCGTCTGTGATGATGATGATGGAGCAGCACTGCCTGGTGCCACAAAGGGGACGGATGGAGTTACTACTGGGCGACTGACTGCGGTCCCTGTAGACTCCTGAGACCACTGCGGTGCTGTCCCCTGCCGCACCGCACTGGCGCAGGTTGTTTGAGGTAAGTGTGCTAGTTTCTTTCTAGCTTCATAAAAGGAAATCTTCTCTTTCACTGTAAGTGGAATTATCTCTTTCTCTTTCTTGCAGCAGGGGCAAGATCGTGAATATGCTGGATGATCTCCTTTGCAGTTTGTACAGTGTGGAGCAGCATTGCAGTTTTCCGGCTGATGGTCATTGGCACTACACTTTGCACATGTTGATTTACCTCTGCATGATTGCGATGCATCTCCGAACCTCTGGCACATGAAACACCGCCTCGGGTTTGGGATATATGGTCTTACGTTAATCTTCAGATAGCCTGCTTCAAGTGTAGTAGGTACAGTACTGGTACCAAAGGTAAGTATAACGTGTTTGGTCGGGATTTGCTCGTTATTTCTTCGGAGAGTTATTCTTTGAACCTTGATTACATTCTGTTCTTGGAAACCTTCCAGGAGTTCTTCATCGCTCTGGTTTAAGAAATCTTCTTCTGATATTACGCCCCTGCTTGTGTTAAGCGAACGGTGTGCTGAGACTGTGACTTTGATGTCACCGACACTGGCGAGATCAGCGAGCTTTTCTACTTGGTCTTTCGTTCTGAGTTCAAGGAGGAGGTCTCCACTTGACATCTTTGAAGCTTTGTATTGCTTTCCGATTTTTTCTACTAGGCATTTTGCTATTAGGAATGGCGGTAGTTTTCTCATTGGCAGAGATCTTCACTGTGGATCACATGGTAGCGTGGGAACGTTTCTGCATTGGTTTTCAAAGTGAAATCGAAAATTGCTTCGGTGCGCCCTCTTTTGTTAGGACGATCTGCAAGGGGGGGAATGCATTTGCCATGTATTCTTAGAATATTCAGCGGCGATGGTAGCCACCCACCACCGAGCCCAACAAGGGGACGCTACGAGGTTAGGAACATACCTGTATACGTCAGTTATACAACGCCGCTATAACCTAATATATGTACCCAAGGTTGGGTATATACGCACGGTTAAACCTTGCTGCCTGGAAAATGAGAAGTAAACTGAAGTGAGTAGAAGACAGGAAAGATTCAAAGTGAGAGAGAAAGACGAAGAGTGGAGAGGGGGACAGGAAAAGGCAACTACCGATTTCCCCCCCGCGTGGGTCAGTCCGGGGGTGCTGTCAACGTGAAGCAGAGGCCAAAGAGGTGTGTTGCCTCCGCCGGGGGGCCTTAAAGGTCCAAACACCCACCATCGGCTCAACCAAGGACGCGGCTTAGCCGTGTCCCCTTTTCCCCGGACACGGCTAAGCCGCGCACGGCTGCACGCGGGAGGTTCGAAACCTCGTGTGCTCGGGTACGTAGTGTCGCAACACACCAAACGCCTGCTGACGCAGACGCGCCTGCGGGGCAAGCTGTTAAGGGCTACTTTCTCCAGGATAGTGTCAGTCTGTTAACACACAAAAAAAAAACATTATCAGGATTGCCTCCAGCACCGTCGTCTTCTTCCCCAGCCGGCTGATTGGCGCCCATCGGCGCTACCGCGCGAACTCGCTCGTGCCAGTGCTCCCGCGTTCTTCGTATTTAATTAACCGATTAAATCAATAATTAATATTTATTTGACTAAGCAACATAAAGACGTAACCAATTTTAAAGCGAACCTGCTAAAGGCTAGTTCTCCAGTATCTTGTCCGTGTGTTAACACAAAATAATATAATCAGGATTGGCTCCAGCACCGTCGGCTTCTTCCACAGCTGGCTCGTTGGCGCCCCTCGGCGCTACCGCGAGACCGCGCTCGTGCCAATGCTCCCGTCTTCATTATCAATAATTAATTGATGAAATAATTTATTAATACTTCATTGATTAAGCAACAGCCGCCTTGGTTGCTTAGTGGCTATGGTGTTGGGCTGCTAAGCACGAGGTAGCGAGATGAAATCCCGGCCACGGCGGTCGCATTTCTATAGGGGCCAAATGCGAAAACACTCGTGTATTTAGATTTGTATGTACGATAAAGAACCCCAGGTGGTCCAAATTTCCGGAGTCCCCATGATTGGAAAGTGGTTTTGGGACGTAAAACCCCATAATTTTTTTTAAGCAGCACAATGACGTAATCAATTTTACAGTGAAACTGTTAAGGGCTAATTCCCCCAGGATCGTGTCCGCGTGCTAAAAAAATCATCATCAGGATTGGCTCCAGGACCGTCTTCTTCTACCGCTGGCTCGGTGGCGCCACTCGGCGCTACCGCGTGAACTTGCTCGTTATAGTGCTCTGGCGTTCGTCGTCATTAATTATTTGAATAAATAATTAATTAATACTTCTTTGACTAAGCAACACAAAGACGTAACCAATTTTACAGTGAAGCTGTTAAGAGCTAGTTCCCCTAGGATCCATGGGGGTAGAAACATTTATTGCCACTGATATGAATGGTGGGGGCTAGCCCCCTATATGGCACTTGGGTGCTCTCTTACTGTGAGGTGGCACCCTTACCAAGCGAAGGAGAGCCCTTGGAGCGCAATTGTTCTCATGGCACTGGAGATGATCCGGCACTGGTCTCGAACGTAAATGCAGGTCAGAATAGCCTTCCAGTAAGATTCCGTCACGGCAGGTGATGGGAGATGAGGAAAGGTGGGGAATGTGAGGAGGGTGTGTAGGAAGTCTCCTGGTTTGCCGCAAAGTTTGTTTGTTGAGGGGAATTGGTCTGGGTATCGGGTATGTAGCAGTATGGGGTATGAAGCAGTCAGAGTTTCTAGTCGTCGCCAGTGTGCGGCCTGCTCTATGGTGAGGGATGGGGCTGGGGGGTGTATTCCCTTCGTCTGTCCCGGTAGCACGAGAGAATATCACGGAAGTATAGCAGGCACTGCCCGGCCCGTAGAAGGGCCTCGGTTCCTACTGCCTGGAATGTGAGACTTCGGGCCAAGGAGTGAACCTCCTCGTTGCCAGGGTGGCCGGCATGTGCTGGTGCCCAGATTAGGGTTACGCGGTGCCTGGGCTGCCAGAAGCGTAGTAAGTGCGCCGCGTTGCGGGATATGTTGTCATTGGCATAGTTGAGAATGGTGGATTTGGAGTCAGTGACAATTGTGGTGGCAGATGTAGAGATGAGAGCAAGCGCGATGGCTGCCTCTTCTGCCTCTGTGGTGGAACTGGTGATGGTTCAGCTGAAGGTTAGAAGCTTTGCTTGATTGTCGGCTACCACCAGGGGCCAAACGGGAGCCTGATGTATATTACGCTGCGTCCACGTAGACCACCTCATGGTCCTCGTCACACTTTTTGTGGAGGGCCCCAGCCTTTGCTATTCTGCGGTTTTCGTCGCTCTCAGGGTGCATCTTCTTGGGGATAGGGGGTATGTTGAGGTTAGAGCGGAGGATATGAGAAAAGAGACTCCCTCGGTAGGGTGTGTAATTGGGGTTAGGCTTAATTGGTACAACAGAGTGCGGCCACCCTCTGAGCTAGACAGACGGGATATTTGTGTCGTAAAGGTGGCTTTTATGAGTTCCTCAACGGTGTTGTGGGCACCGAGTTAGAGCAGTCGGTCATTGGATGTGCTGGGAGGAAGTCGTAGAGCTGCTTTCGTGCAACGTCGCAAGAGCGCGTTTACCCGGTCTCTCTCCTTCTGTCGGAGGGTAGGTATGGAAGAGCATATGTGGTGCGGCTTATGATGTAAACCTGGGTGAGGCGAAGCGTGTTTCCCTCGCGTAAGCCAGCACGGTGGTTCGCTGTGCGGCGAATCAGTTGGGTGGTCTGTTGAGCGTGTGCTTGGATGGTGTTTATGACTTCTCCGTGCGCGCCATGGGAGTGGAGAACTAGCCCTAGCACGCGGATTTTGGATACTAGTGGGATGGGATGGGTACATAGCATAAGGATGATGGGAGGAACGACTGAATCGTGTTGCTTGTGCCGGTGAAGAATAAGCTCCGATTTTAAGGGAGAGCAGGGCCTGGCTACGCTGCCGCACATATGTGTCAATGGTGGTTAGTGCCAATTGTAGGTATTGTACTATTTGGGCGTCACTTCCTCGGTTTGTCCAGACAGTATTGTCGTCGGTGTAGAGGCTGAAATGGATGTCGGGGATGTGAGCTAGTTGTTGGGGTAGGTGAAGGAGTGATATATTGAATAATATAGGGGAAAGCACGGCTCCCTGGGGCGTACCTCGTGCCCCCGGTGTGATACCTGGGAGGTGGTGGTCGCAGAAAGTAAGTGTGGCTGTGCGGTCGCTGAGGAAGTCTCGGATGTAGTTGTACATCCTGGCGCCGACTCCCAAGGCTGTAAGTTTTCGTAGTATAGCATAGTGTGTAACGTTATCAAATGAACATCCACACCTAGGATAGCTTTGGTGTTGTTGGTTTGGGAATCTAGAATGTGATGTTTTAGCTGTAGGAAGACGTCCTATGTGGAAAGCCCAGGACGAAATTCAAACATGCAGCTATGCATTAGATCATTGATTTCTATGTACCGGCAGAGCCTGGTCTGGAGTACGTGTTCCATCAGGTTGCCGACAGAAGATGTCAAAGAGATGGGTTAGAGGTGAACAGAGGTTTCCCAGGTTTAGATATGAAAACAACTTTGGCCTCTTTCCATTGCGGTGGGAGGGTACCCTTTTTCCAGCACCCGTTAAAGCATTCGGTAAGGGCTGCAATGGATTGGCGTCGAGATTCCAGAGCTCCTTGTTATGTACCCCGTATTGGCTGGGGGCTGAGGACGTATTAAGTCTCTGGAGTTCAGCCTGAACTTCTGCTTCCGTAATGGGTTGGTCGACGAGGTCGTTAGGGGGGCCTGCATAGTCGGGGTGTGCTAAAGGAGGGTGTGGGAGAAGTACGCATTTTGAAGTTCTTGGAGGAGTTCCAGTGGAGGTGCATCGAAAGTATGTACGAGTTTGGTGAGGTTGTGTCTTTGTGTAGTCAGCGACTGTGTGGAGTCTATCAACCGTCTAAAGAGGTTCCAGGTCTGAGGTAAACTCATATTGCCATCTAGCTTGTTGCACAGCGACTCCAAGTTTTGTCGTGAAAGAGTCGCCGCCTACGTCTCTCTCTGTATTGAGACGGACGAGGCGGTGTCTAAGTGTCCGGTTCCAACGCTGTCTTTGCCAGCATTGTTCTAGGCCTGCCTTAGCTTCCCATAAATCTAGGAGGCGGGAGTCAACTGTGTCGTTGGGGTAGTCTCCCCATAGGTTACGAGTTACGAATCGAACATCACTTTGTTGTTATTTGGACCATTCGGTGATGTCCTTGATGGGGGCGGAGATGTGACGCCTGCTCTACATAATCGGATAGAATCCCACTTTGTGAAAGTGGAGTCTCTGAAAGGTTAGCCGGGTAGTTGAATGTTTAAGATAATTTAGATGATGCAATGATCACTACCCAAATTCTCTTGTGTGTTGCACCATGTGGCGTGATGGAGGCGATGTACGAACGTAAGGTCTGGTGTAGTGTCCTTACAGACGCTGGTTCCCGTGCGTGTAGGAGAGGTAGGGTCATTAAGTAGGGAGAGACCAGCTTGTTGCGCTGCCAACCACACCCGATGGCCTTTCGGTGCGTCATGTGTGCCCCAGGCCGTATGCGGGGCATTAAAGTGGCCTATAACGAGTAAGGGGCCTTTGTTTGCTATGTGCTTCGCAAGTGTAAAGAGGCGTTCGAAGTTGCTTTTAAGCACTATGGGTGGCTATATACAATTAGCATGAAGAGACTGTTCGCTCAAGCGTGTTGCAGCACAAGCTCAATTAGAAGGTGATCAATGTCTTGAATTGCTAGGGGATAGGAGATGGTAGTGATTGAGTGAGTAACTAGAAACGCAGCCCGGGAGAATGTGGGGATGCGGCCAGAATAGGAGTATAGGCGGGAAGGATAAGTGGGATAGAGGGTTCTTGCAGGGCAAGGATGTCGGGCCATGTTGCTCAGGACAGCAGTTGGTGGACCACATGACGCTTCTAGCCAAAGGCCCGGCAGTTCCACTGCCAGAGTGTAAGATTACGGTTTCTAGCTGCCATCATGAGTGTTGAATAACGGGGGAGGGGAGGGGGAGTCGTGAGCTGTGGCAGGGATAGGGTTGTCGTTTCCTTCCGTTGGTTTAGCCTTCTTACGTCTCTTTGGGGGGCAGTCCCGCTTCGGGAGGGCGGTTGAGTAAGAATTGAGCCGGGAGTTAAGATCGCTACAACGGCAACAGAATCCTTGGGTTAGGACGTCTAACCATGGGTTAAGAGCAGCATTGTCTTGTGTTTTGTGGATTGCCGCGTTTTTGAGGGTTGCACATTCCTGGTTGGTGTGGGTAATAGCGTCCTCCGATTTTGCCTCAAAGCGAGCAGCGAAGGACTCAAGCTGGGTTGGAATGTCTTCTAGTGATGTGGCGGTGGAGGGAGGGGGTGTTGTGCACGGAGTTGAAGTTGTAGAGGGTTCCGTGTCAGTCAACCTCCATTGTTAGAAAATCAGGAGAGGAAGTAGAGTTGGAGTGACTGGGCAAGGTATGGGCAGTGGGTGTGTTGGTGGTGGGAGCCTTGGATGGGGAAGGAGTGGGGGAAGATGGAATAGGAGATCCAGAGGCAAGAGCACTAATCTGGGCTTCCAGTTTGGCGATATGTTGACGAAGGGTGGCGGTTTCTTTTCGGGCTGCTGTAGCTTCTGCTTTGGCCACCTCTGCTTCCTCCTGGGACTTCGCAAGGGCGTGTTGTAGATTGCGAGTCGCTGTCGTGAATGCCGTGCGCTTGTGAGATGAGAGGGGAGTGTCCCAGGCTTTCTTCAACGGCGCTGTCCAGGCTTGTTTGTGTTGGTTGGGCGACAACTGGGGAAAATTGTCCCCGGGTGCGACCAATTGTTGATGCTGCGTTTGTGGGTGGCTCGGCTGTTTGCGTGTCTGACGAAAGTTTCGTCTCTTGCACGATCCCGTGCCGATAAGGTAAGGGCCCACGCACAGAATGCACATAGGCCTGCAAGGAGGTACTTGTCGCAGATGTTGTGTACCACAGTGGGGGTAAGATTGGTCTTGGGGTTTGGGCATACGTCATGACGGTGACGCGGTTGTCTGCAATTGGTACGAGCATCGGGACTGCCGCGGTATGGGGTACAGCGGTTGATGGCTCCCATTTATTTAATGGAGTGTTGGACTGCGTTTGCGTCGAAGGTGATTAGGACGGAGTGCGTCTTTCCCATGCATCAGTCTGCTAGTATGGTGTACTCTAGATTTTCTTTGACCAGCTCTTGGTACAGTTGCGTTTGGGTTTCGTCGTCATAGGCGTTTGTGATGACGCCTCTGGTTGCCCCCGGTGGGGGGGGGGAGGGTTTCGCGTAAGCTGCGCACGGGTAGGTTCGGTCTTCAATGGTGAGGGAGGTCAGAGTTTTCAGAGTCTCGGCTGTTGGCAAGTGTGTCGTTGCCATGATGAAAGTATTGTTGGTCGGGTGGATGCGCAGGCAGAAGTCATCCTAGAGTCATTTGGAGCTGGGTCTACACTGCCTTCCTGAGTCGAGGTGTTGGGACGTCGCGGAGTCGCGGAGTCGCACTTCAACTCGCGGGCGAACGACCACTCTAATAGCATTGGGTGGGAGCGGCGGCAGTTGCTTGCTGCACTGCACTGCGAGGCGAGCCTCCTTGGTCGCAGGGAGCAGGCGGGCCGGCGCCTTGCCGCTGCTAGTTGCGGCTGCTGCATCGCGCGCCGCGTTCCTGGCGTTCGGGTTTGCTGCCTCGGAGTTAGCGTTGTCGCAGCGTTGAGCTGGTTTCGGCAAACTGGCTGGTCGGGAGGCGTACGCTTTATATACAACTGGCGTCCAATAGCCTGACTGGAGCTCTTGTGCGGTTACGGTGTGGCCTTCGACCCTTACTTCCATGTTAACGGCTGGTCTCGCCGGTGGTGCCGGCGGAGTGGCGGAGTCCGAGGGAGGCTTAATTAGCTCGGCGGCTGAGCGTCTTTGGTCGGTAATCGCTGTTAGCAAAAACGAGGTCGGATTTCGCCCGAAATGGGTGTCTTCTCTGTCTTCCTTAGGAACTGATGTCGCTTTTCGAGCAGATTAGTGGCTGCAGAAGAGATTGGTTAGGAGAAGCGCGTACCGTTTGACGGAACTGATGTTGCAGGCATCCGCTCGGGGTGGCCGCCTAGCGGCATGTCCCTCCCCCTCCCCCCCCCCCTCCCCCCCCCTAGGATCGTGTCCGTGTGACAAAAAAATCATCAAGATTGGCTCCAGCTCCGTCGTCTACTTCCACAGCTGGCTCGTTGGCGCCCCTCGGCTCTACCGTGTGAATGCGCTTGTGCCAGTGCTCCCGCTTTCGTCGGCATTAATTAATTAATTCAGTAATTAATTAGTTAATAATATTTCACTGATTAAGTAACACAAAGACGTAAGCAATTTTACAGCGAAGTTGTTAAGGGCGAGTGCGCCAAGGATCGTCTTCGTATGCGGACACAAAACTCCCTATACGTGCGCCGATACCGAAGATAGTGCAATGCCGGGCCAACCCACGGCGGAAGTGCAGTTCGCGCGCCCGGGAGACAGCAAAAGCCGCAGGAGCCCTGGACTGAGGGTGCCTCCCCGCACAAGCAGAAAGACACCTGCTTGTCCTTTTCTTTTCTCAATAAATGTTTTTCTTCCTCCTCCCCCTCCCCATTAAGGGGCCCACATACAGATATTCACTGGTCATATCCTTTTTCACAGAGTGGAAGGGCACAGAGTGTATTTAGGATCCTTTATATTTGTGAATAATTCAGCAAATAGTTGTATTCCAACTAGAAATCCGGCTCTTATCGGCTAGTAGAATTCAACAATTCACCCTTATTTTAAAAGAATACGCAACATCCATTCAGTTCGCTTCAGCTGGTTCGTGCTGCATTTCAGATCCATTTTAGTTGAGCAGACTGAGTTCATGCTTGCCCTAGAATCCTTTTGCTCACTTTCCAGAAAAAAATGTTCGTAAGGACACCAGAAATATGTTAAGTGCGTCCATTGTCTTTGCAAGAGCCAAAAGCTGACGACTGAGTGATTTCAGTAAGGGACATCTGGAGTTCAAACTCCTCACGGCTCACTTTCCGCTAAAAACAATACATTCCACAAATTGCACCGAGTGACTCTTTTACTTCGTATACACATATTACGAATGATTCTTGTACAGAGTGCAGAAGCCGGGGCATACCGGCGTGGTCGCGTTTCCCTGGCTCGTTACGCACCGCTTACGGTATTTTGCGAGAGTGTTTTCCGAACTTACATTCATGTAAAGTTGGCACGTTCTTTCTGTGGTGAGAACACCGAGCATCGGGTACAGCACAATGGGGATGAGCGACGTCGCTCCCAAAGGTATGGGCTCCACAATCCAATAGAGGCCCACGATGCTGACGACATAAGCACAGCGAGCTTTCTGCAAAACAAACGGCGATTCATCAGCCGAGTATGTGTACCGGAAGATTACAGTGTGTAGCTCGAAACGCACGAATCATTCGCGTCACGACTAGCATTACGCTATGACCAAACATGACAACTTAGGATTCTATTTTATTCGATTTCATTCTAACTCTATTTTATTCGGGTGATAATATATGAAGACGTTAACAAGAAGATGTTTGGGAAACAGGAACGGGCCACTCGGGAATACACCTGTTTATTTTTAGTCAGCCAGTTGTTAGACTGTCTCTCAGTTATAAACGCCGCCGCCTTCGTCTCAAGGGTGTGCAGCCTCCTGTGCGTTGGTTGCCGACCTCCGTTGGTAGCAAGATGAAATCCCAATCGCGATGCAGGCGATCGCTGGGCAGCGCGCAGGGCATGACACGCTGCTGCGACCAGAGCTACGGCCTTTATTGTTTGGAGGCAGTAGTACACAGTATACGATGAACGATGCGCCTAATAAGTTCATCCTCACTGGCGCACTGGGACCGGAGAAGAGCGTCTTCCGTAGCCACCTGTCCGCAGTTGTGACGAACCTCTCCCAAGCTCTTTCACTGACGTGTCATTACAATGCAACGCCCGCAACACGCAGCACAGGCAGAGACAAACGACTTTATAAGACCTTCTGAAAGCGCAGTCTCCTGCGGCGACTTGGCTGCTCTCCGTTAGTGTATGGCTTGACTGTGGCGACGCGGGGAAACCGACCGACTCAGTTACTCGCCGTATAGACGAGCGATTGCTACAGAGCCTTCAATGACGCAGTTCTTCAATGCCCAGCTCTGCAATCGGGCTCTAAGCGTTTTCTAAAATCATCTGTTAACTGAAAGCGGATCTCGTTTGTACATTATAATTTTCCTAACGAAGCTGCCGCATTTTCTGGCAATGAAGTTGCCGCGAAACCGCGGAAATAACCGACATGCTGTAAGACCTCTTGTCAAATTTCCGCGCACGAAGACAGTCATAGCCACACTCTACCTGCACTCAAAGTCACGCGAATAAACTGTCCCCCGTCCCCCGCGTAATTAAAATTTTAAACCAGGTAAATAATCTTTCTTTTGAGCACCAACTTTTTAGGCAATGAAATTGTGCGTGTTATTTGAGTTATATCTTAACGTGCCTTGATTGATTGTGTGTTGTTCTAAACTTTTTTACCTCAGTCACATTCCTTGAGTGAAATGATCCCGAACAATCGAACTTTTTAGAGAGCATTGACACTTGCAAAGCATGCCACCTAGATCAGAAAGGCATGCTCAATATGAACTATTCTTCGGTGTGTGTAGACGGAGCACGAGAACAACTTTCCCAACAATCGGGGAGACAAGACCGCCGACACCATATTTGCGGAGAACGTTGAACATTGCTGACTTCGTCCCATTTCAGAATTATGTTGAAAATGTTCAAAAACAATGACGCTCAGATCCGTCCATCTAGCACCTACGGGCTTGAGTATTTTTAAGGATTACAAAATTTTTAGAAATCGTCTGCTGCAAATACCAGAATTCTAGTCCCGCAGCTGGATTATTCAGAGGCAGACATTACTTGCATGAAAATATCAAACACACATTCAACAACTTAACAAAGATTCACTAATTAACCTCTTGATTATTTACTTGACGGCACATATTGCGATTTACCAATTTTAGCTGGTGAGTTTGCAGGGCTTATACACTCGGAATGAATTTTCCTAATAACACCAGTTTGAAAAATTAGCGCCATTAAACTAGCCTTAAAAATTCCCCTGTTGTTTCACTTCGTTTGTTAACAAAACGCTCTTTTAGCATTCAAGCGCTAAAGTAAGTGGAACGCCCATGTATTCTGTCGCATACTTTGGAAAATATATCGAAACAGGTGTCGTCCTGGAAATTCACTTCAAGTGACGTTTTGCAAGCTCACCGGCTACAATCTTTAAATCGTAATATGTGCCATAAAGTAAATAATTAAGAAGTTAATCTGCAAATTTCTGTTAATTCGTTGAATATATGTTTTTATTTAAGGACAAGAATTATGCTATCCTCCACAGACGACATTAAAAAATTCTGTAAAATAATAAATTGATCACCGCGTATATGATCTGGTATCCAATATTACAGGTATAAAGGAGGTGCTCGCGAGACGCTGCCGCTTCACTTTTTTTGAACAGTTCTTGTTTTTTCGACTCCATGGTGATTAGGTGAACTCTTTGGGGCATGCAATGTCAGGATCAAGGGCTCCACGTGCGTTAGCCGGCCTCCTATGCTTTCCAAGAATAAAAAAAAATTATTTGCCACACACCGCGACTGTGGCTGAACGCGGTGTTTTCAGCTTTATTTTTATTATTTTTCGTGTATCACACATCTGTGTCTCCTTCGCAATACTTATAAATTAGGTTTGAAGTCCAGCGCTTGTTGATTCCGATTCTGCCCGTATTAGAACTATTTCATCACTTCAGCCGAGACCTCGCGTCAGGCCTATATCCACCCTCAGTCTTAGTTTCTACATCCTTTGAAAGGCAAAGAAATAGAACTTCAATTAAAGTCATCCATTACTATACTATAATGAAACCGGACCGAGCGTCTTTTAGGGAGAACACACCCTTCAACTCGACGTTAGGCACTCGCAGAGTGTAGGAAGAACCTCGAGATTTGCCAAACAATCGTTTCTTTCTAAGCACAAGTAGCAATTGGAAAGTGCTTCTAAAGTTACTAACAAACTGATTGACTATTGGCTAATACTTCACTGTCTAATATTTTTCTCAAATTTATTCGCATTTCGTAATTTGGGGAAATACATGCGGATTCTTTGTTGAAAATCAGCACCTCCAGTAGTCATACTACGGATAGCCAGCAATATTTAGACTGCAACAGTCATCACGCGCGACACTGCAAGCAAAGAATTTTTGTCGGACAAGCAAAACGAATAGGAAGAATCTGGAGCGAAGACCACGATTATATCCACTACCTGAAGGAACTTAAAACCACGCTAGCAGAAAGAAGCTATCCACAAGTTGCTCTCAATGGAGCTTATGATGTCGCGTCAAGATTGAAGAGACAGCCGGAATTAGCGAAGATATAGCCTACACCAGAATCTGACAGACCGCCAACGTTTATAAAAAAATATTATAATGCACTCCCGAAGATAAACAACACCCTACAAAAATACCTCCCAATATTATTAAGAAACGAGCGCCTGAGAATACCGTTCCCGTATGTACCAAGGGTTACCTATCGCCACAACAACCCCCCGTGGTTGCTCAGTTGCTATGGTGTTGGGCTGCTGAGGACGAGGTCGCGCGATCGAATCCCGGCCACGGCGGCCGCATTTCGATGGGGGCGAAATGCGAAAACACCCGTGTACTTAGATTTAGGTGCACGTCAAAGAACCCCAGGTGGACGAAATTTCCGGAGTCCTCCACTACGGCGTGCCTCATAATCAGAAAGTGGTTTTGGCACGTAAAACCCCATAACTTTTTTTATCGCCACAACAGGAACGTTAAAGACATGTCAGTGCACGCGAAAGTCAGCCAACATCATTCACCCGTAATAAGAGCATGTTGCCGCCTCAGGTGCAGAACCTGCAGGCACCTTCAAATTGACATAAAATTAAAATTACCGAAAATAGTTATACAAAAAAACAGTCAGATCTAGCTTTCCATGTACAAGTTCGGATGTGATTTATATGCTTGAATGTTCCTTTTGTAAGAAACAATGTATCGGGGAAACGGGACAATCAATGAACGTCCGATTAAACGGACATCGCGTGGACACAGCTAAAAAGCTTCCCAAAGTCGTCGCCGAGCATTTCAACCAACCAGGTTATAACTTTGATGAACTGAAGGTCCACATTTTACAGTCGAATTTCCGTTCTGAACGAGACGGGAAACAGAGAGAATCATACCGTATCCATAAGTTCAAGACAGTGCAACCAATAGAAATAAAAGTTTCAAAGGGAACTTTAGAATCTATTCGCTATGCGAAATTGCAAGGTATAGGCAACAACACTTAGTTTGGTTTCTTAAAGTTTCTTTTTTCTTCTCCTTCTTGTTTCTGTTTTTTCCCCTTTTATTTATTTATTTATTTATTTATTCCATGTCAGTATTCCCTTGTCTTTTTCTTTTTTTTTCACAAGCGCCTGTTTCTACCCCTCATTCTATTATCTCTGTCAGAGACGCGATAGCCCACGACCACCAGCGAAACAGGTAATAGAGGGCTGCTGTGCACGTCGTTGACACGCCGGCTGACACACGGGCGTTGACACGTGATTGACAGACGGCCGTGTCCCTCGCCTTGTGCACAGCACTCCTTTATTCTGAATTTGACATCCTCACCGCTAACACACCTTCACTCGTTGCCGCACGCACCCGACTTACGCCCTCTCCCCTTTAGAAGAACCCCAGCTATATATACTGGTGCGAGGAAAGCATATGTCGCCTTGAAGAAGACAAGCCCCCTTGTCGAAATGTTGGCTCCTGCGTTCACCTTGTTCCCGTTTTGCTCATCCCGCTGCAGTAGTGCCACTGTGGCGATTCATATGCGCTGTAAAGAGATGAGCAAACGTTCGTGCACTTGGTGTCGTTGTTATCTGCATGGTATTTCACTATTCGAGGAATGGTGGCTTTTTTGTTTCTGTACCGCTGCAAATGCATTTTCGGGGTGAGCTTGATGCACGCCATCCGAAAGGAGACGCAAGAGCGAGTACTGAAGCGCCGCTGATGTGCCCGTTTGCGCTGCAGCCCGCAAAGTACTTCTTTCTTTCTGGAGTGCGTCATTCGCAACAGTGAAATGGTGTGTAAGGCCAGCGAAGTTGTTACGTATATTTCCGTAGATTCAACCCACGCTGAAATGAAACGACTATTGCGTAATTTCCGGCAGAAAACATGCGCAAAAGACCAATCGACAGAGGAGAGTACGCCAGCTTCCCTGTGCAGTTTCAATCAAAAGTCAAGGATAGCAATGACGGAGAATGCCTTTAATAAGGATGATGTTTACTGTTCAGCGCAGTAATGCTGACCAGAGCGTTGCGACGCTGAGCAGACCGTTTATTCGAAGATTAAAGCGTTAAAAGAGAAACTGTGAGCAAATAAAATATGAGTGTCGTATGACAACACGGCGTGTAAAAAATATGAGCCCCCAGCAATGTAAATATTTCGTTTTAGCCGCCACTTCATCGTGAATGAAGAATTCTTTAGGATTTTGAAAAGCGCTTATTGCGTGAATTTGAATTCTTGTTTTGCATCGAGTGGCAATGAGCGTGAAAATGTTTAAACTACCATTTCACAGCGTACCGCACCTCTTTATGAATGTGCCTAGAACGGCTGATTAATATGTACACAATATCCGACATTTTTTTCTCCTAATCTTTGCCAAAGTCCTCTTCTGGCCTCCAGAGTAAGTGTGCTCTTTTCACGACAAAGTGTAATGTTTAGACGTGGGCCATTTGATATTACATGAAAAAGAGAGCCACGGCAAATAAAAACTTGATACCATATGCACAGAGCGTAGAAATGTTTGTATATTGGTATGTGCAATTGTATGTATAATTGTATAAATAATTTGTATGTGCCATGGCAGTTGGTTCAGGTACGCTTCAATTTTCGATTAGGCGAAACTACGATGATGTTAAGCACTAGACTATTCTATTCGTGTGGTAGAATGCTAAAACAAATAATAGAAAAGCGTCCGTAAAACAGGTAGAAACCACTCAGGAGTGCCCATTCTTATTTGCAGTCAGCTAGCTTTAAGGCTTTTTCGCCATAGCAATATTTTCACATGATTAGATCAGATGCTCCTCTTTTTATTGAATCGGCTGAACTACAACGAAATTACGGAAACTATTAGAGTGAAAAGATCTTCACGGTGGTTACTGAATAGAAAACACTTGTCTAAACTTTTTTTTAGTGGTCCACTAATTTTTTTTCCTACCGATGTATTTAAAACCCGAATGCATCATTACTGGGCACGAAATGATGTCTGGACCGATATTATTTGGAAGCAATGAGCCATCTGACCCATCATCCTACTTCATAAACGAAAAACCCAAACGTAGACAGCGTGAGATAAATTTCTGTTTACCGTCGATGAAAAAAAGAAGCAATAACGCTTGTAACCAAAGAGCGAAAAACGCTCCATAGTACCTCAATACCTAAAGAGAAACAATAGGTTGGATGATACTATTAATTTGCAAACTGCACACGGCAAACCTCTTTTAAAATCAAGAGGACATACTCTAGCCCTCCAACTGTTCGGCACAATAGCTATCCCTCCGACGTACGAATAGCAATGGCAACACACCTGAGCATCTTCGAAGAAGAGCAATGGAAGTAGAACGATAGGAATGAGGACCATCAAGACTTGTCTCCAAAGCGCCAGTGCCTGGAGCGCGATCTTCTTTACATTCCTCATGGTCGCCTCGGTGGTCGTGGGATTGATGTGCGAATGGCAACGCGCGTGCCACCGTGCAGTTTGTGACAATCGACGGCACGAGACGGGCTGACCCCGACGACGGAGCGCGAGGATTTCCTTCGTGTCCTGGTTGCCCAACTCGTCGACGCAAGCCAAAGTCATAAAGTGAGCAGCAGTGGGACACGTGCAGCCGGCGGTCTTGTAATCGGCTACCTGCCAGCCCAGCGACCGTTACCGCGACGCCAACCGGAACGCTGCCAAGAACCTCGTGACGCACGAAGAGGTGCCGCTGACTTCGTTTTTTCCGACTGCGTCAATCTCGCGTCACTCCGGTACTTCTAAACTTGGCTTCAACCTCGCATTTCGCTTGTCTCCACCGTAGCAGCGATCTGAAAATGACACCTAGCTCCATCTTTCAAACGAAAAAAAAAACCTCACTATAGAGATCTCTGCAAAGTTAGCAGACACATATAAAGAACATACGTCAGCTGGAAGCTATACGCCAAAGGCTCGTAAGCATTTAAAAATACTATATTTAGGAGTCTTTACAGATGTCAGCGAAGTCACCAGATGTTTACATGGAGACCATTAGCAATTAAATGTTGAGAAGGCTCTGCGCCCGTTGCCGCACCGCCCACCCCTTCAAGCGGTGTTGAGGCTCTCCCCGCCGGTATTTACGCAAGGTCCCATACTTTGTTCCTGCTCTCTTTCACCTGGATATGTATTCTTGTCTGCATGTGGCGATCGCTTGAATATCACCCGCAGGTTGCTACTCCATTCGCAAAGCGAAAACGCCCGTGCACCAGGCGTTGGGTGCACGTTAAAGGACCCCAGGGGGTCAAAATTAGGCCAGAGTCCCCCCCCCCCCCCCCCCCCCCTACGGTGTGCCTCCTAATCAGTTCGTGGCTTTTGCACGTAAAGTCCTGTAATACAACTTTTTTGCCCCTCTACAATGCTCTCAGCTGCTCAGGCAGCGACGCGCGCGCCCGCCGTGTGCAAGTGGCGTACCCGCACAGCAGAGGACAAGACGAAACGGGACGGGTTATATCAGCGATTAAATTCTCTGAACAGCTTATGTGTGCGAAAAACATTACACTAGCTGCATAGTACAACTTAAAGGAGCCGTATTTTCTTTTTGTGACCACAATTTCCTGTTCTTTCGTCGTATACGTTAATAGCTCCGAGGCCACCACGCTGCCATTCGCTGAAATCGGGATCTCAGTGCGACGGATGATGAGGAATAAACGGCAGAAGACGAAATAGATAGCTACAATACGCAGCCTCTGGACGCCATATTTTGTGGCGATCGAGTTCATTTTTCATTATTCATTTCTTACCGCATGTCTTGCCTAAATTCCTATATCCTGCGACAAGGGTGGCGCAGAGACGTCCGTCGGAACAACGAAAAGAATAAAGGAAATGGATTGTGACACATTGCTGCTCTCAGCTCACATTTCCAGCGTTTGTGTTATAGCTGGGGGACACCGTTCCTTCGCTGAAATGCGTAACTGCATACGCCCGTATTTTTGGACGATCAGTTGCGGGCATACTTTCTTTTCTGTACGGCTTCCACCATGCACTGCGAATCGATGGAGGGACAGGCATTGTAGCGATGGTGTATCCAATGAACGTGCACTGAAAGTTATATTACTCCATATGCATTTCTGCAAATACCCCGTATTAAGTAAAACAAAAATAAAACAAAAAAGTCCCCGAAACTGATAGGTCGAGAATACGTCTCCAATGCTGTTCCGCAGTGGGTGGGTGCCAGAAAGTCTTCATGCGTTGCCTCACGGAAAAAAGCGCCAACGCATTACAAAAGTAACTCACTTTTACATTTGTTTCTCTAGCGTTTCTCACTAACGTGCAAATAAATACAGTAATGGTAGTGTTCAAACAAAGATCGACTTCGCAAGAAAACTACTAGCGTATACCGAAGCGCTTTATCCATCGCACAGTTTCTTATATACGATACAATGAGGGATTCACCACGTGATTATACGACTCACCCAAACATGCCACCGTAATGTCTCACCATTTGCAACCAAAAATGACTAGAGCGAAAAGGTCGCAGCATTGCTAGAAGGCGCGCATTCCTTCATATATAGCAGTCATCTCGAAGAAACAAAGTAATAGAGTGTCCACAAGTTTTTGCACAAATGCAAAATTTTGTAAAAAACAAAATCAGTTCTGTCAAGCCAGCCTTTCTTTTTTTCACACTGATACCTCAATAGAGGAAGAATCGACAGAAGGGAGCGCACGTGCCCAGTGGCGTAGCAACAGGGGGGGCCGGGGGGCCGTGGGCCCCGGGTGCAAGGGGCCAGTGGGGGGGGGGGGGGTGGTGTCATATACGTCTGAAGACACCCCTCTTTCTTGCCGGCTGCACCCGGGGTGGGGGGTGGGGGGGGGTGACAGAAGACCTACGGGTCCCGGGTGCCAGACGACCTAGCTACGCCACTGTAGTGCCCCATATCGGCTCCGTCTTTTTGAATGATTCTGCAAGCAATTTTGGCAGGACCATGCATTCAAAGCACATCATCGGATTCGCGAGGTTAACGCGGATTGGTGGATACCTTCTGACAAGGTGGGCCATCATTTTTTGGACTTTATTCACCTCTATTTTGTGCATCGCACGTTGGCGCCATGCTGGGCCTAACACAACGTAAGTCTAGCGAGCCCGTCAAGCCAGCATGACTGATAAACGTATGGGCGACGAACTCTCCTCGGGGATGGAAGACATCAAGGAAGTAATGGGTAGGCAGGTGGTCGCCAACCGAAGATCGCGATCTGCGAAAAAGACCTGGGGAGCTGTTGGAGCTGGCAATTTGACCCAAGAATCACAAGTAAAGGAAATCGTCAACAAAGGTGCTGCAGGGGCCGGCAAGCTCAAGCTCCGAATTGTGAAGGCGTCAAGGGTGCCGTGACTGCCGGAGGAGAACAGGAAAATCATCGTTAGGCCTCGGGGAGGCCTCAAACTGAACAAGGTCAGCACAGCTATTGGAGAAGTGATCGTCGAGGCGGCCGGTCTTACAGCAGACCAAGCGAAAAAAGACATCATCTGCTCCAACATCACACAGAAGATCGCGGTGGTTAGTACACTGGACTCCGATCATGCCGAAAGGTATGCGAAAATCAAGTCCATTACGGTCATGGAGGTGGAATAGGAAGTGAGCGCTTATGAAACGGCCTCCCACTGTACGTGCAGGGGGGTTATTAGAAGAGTGAACCTCAGTGACGGTCAAAGTGTGATCACGAAAAAGATTGTGAATGAATACAACGCAACGGCGTTGGCTGCACAACGTTTCAAAGCTACGGGCTCGGTTAGTGTGCTTTTCGACGCATTCAGTTTGCCCAACTTCATCAAATATGCGTCAACCCTCGTGAAGCGCTTTGTGTACAGGAAGTAATTTGGCGTATGTTACGCATGTGGAAGAACTGGACACAGATCAGACGTTCTCCCCACACCTGATTTTGTGCAGTGCAGGGGATGTGGTATGCAAGACTCAGGGGAGGATCATATCTGCTCTCTGAAATGCAAGTTCTATGATGAAGATCACCCCAGAGGTGAAAAGGCTTACAAGCAGTGGTAGCAAGTACCATATGTAGTAAGAGTAAGAAGAAGACAACGTTCCAAAGTGGAGACTGAGATCGAATAGGCCCAACCAACAAAGGGCACCCCTCCAAGCGTCAGCATGCCCTCACGCTCAAGAAGCACATCAAGATCAGGACAGCGTTCCGCATCGAGGGGAAGAAACCGTTCCAGGTCTCGGGAGGCGCAGGTGAGCTCGATGAGCAGTAGCTAAAGACAAACACGAGAAATGTGCCTGGAGCGACCTGGGCCGAGAAAGTCAAAAGGCACTGTGAAAACCACAGGCACTTTAGCCTCGCAGGGACAAAGTAATGATGTCATAATAGAACAGCGGATCAAATAGGTTATATCCCTAAAGAAAGCAAATGAAGAACCTAATAAGCAGATGCCGGAAATGAAGAAAGCGGTGAGGGCAGAAAGCGGCAGTGTGGCAATAGCAAAGCCACTCAGTAGAAGTAACATCCAGGAGGAAGAAGGCACACCGCCCAAAAAGAGAGCTGTAGTTCCGGAGGTGGAATCCATTTACTCGGTTTTGGAGGAGATTAGGAATGCGATTAGGGACCTAAAGGACACAATAGACATCGATAACCTTAAGGTGGGCAAACCATGGAAGTTGAAGTTAATAGCCGAGAAAAGGCTGGAAAAGCTCGAGGCCCAAGGAGAGGATAAGTAATACATGCCCGCGGAAGCCGAAAGCTCTAGAACACTCCCAGTAGCCGTAAGTAGTACAGTCAAGGGAACAGTGACAGGGGGTAGCAAGTCAAGGGGTAACGGCAATAATAATCGATAGCCGAAAGAGATTTAGTGTGTGGCAGTGAAAGTGCAGACGAGCATGAAAGAGCGTCACTAGCACAGATTATCAAAACAGTTAAAAATAGGCCGAAATTAGTAATTCTGCAGGAAATACTAGCGGAGGAGATCGGCCTGTCCGGCTTTAACTCGATCTGCAAAGGCAAGGAATCGGACAAACGATTTGCCACCCTAATTGACAAGAAAATTCCATACATGGAGCATGATTTAAAGAGGTAAAGTACAAAGCTGCTTCTGCCTCAACTTATATAGCCGTCCCAGAGAAATAAGACAGAGCTTCAGAGCAATTATTAATAAGGCCATGGGGGTAGTCAAAACTGCACCTCTCATAATCGGATGGGACTTCAACGCCCCGCACCAATCATGGTGTTACCGCTGGAGTAGCAAGGGGAAGGAATCTGGCGAATCGCCTCGGATTTAGGCCTCTCTCTTATTACGAACCCAGCCTATCCTACTTGGTGTGGCATTTTCACATGTAGGGACACTACCCCGGACTTATCCTTCACTTATAACATACCCAGAGCATACTAGATCAACTCTGGCGCGGTTCTAGAGAGCGGCCGTTATATACTACTCATAATGGTGGAAACAATGGGGCTGAAGTAAAGCATTTCACTTACATAGACTAGGATCAATTTATAAAAAATCAGAAAAGACAGATCAGACGCAGATAGAAAGGGGCGCATCAGACTACCAGAGTGGGTGGCTCAGCTTAAGAATGCCTTGAATGATGCAACTAAGGCTATAGCGAGAGAGGAAGAGGTCGAACAAATTGGCAATAGATTGGCGCATTTGATCGAAGCCAAGCAATCTATTTTACAAAGAGGGAAATCACAACGCTTAAACAGAAGACAGCAAACGAATTGCTCAGCTCAATAGCAACATTGAGGAGCACGCAGGATATGTTGCAGAAACAAAAATGGAATGGGGTGTGTAAACGTGTAGATGGAAGGGCAAAACGTGGGATCAATTGGAGTCTGCTCAGACATCTGCTCATTGAAAAATGCACTAAATCGGATAGACGTACGGCAGTGGCAAATCTGGTACACCAGGAAAGTCAGTGATAGAGTGTATAAGCGTGATTGAACAAGGACGTAGAAAGAAACAGCTAAACAGAGACAGCGTTGTCTCCATGTATCTGTTTCCTTCTACGTCCGCGTTCAGTCCCGCTTATACACTCTATCATGGATTCCAACCAACTAACCCGCCAACGTGTTTTCACCAGGAAAGTCAGACTGCTAAGGGGAATTTTATAAACCACACCCATACGACAGTCAGTAAAATTGTTGTTCTTATTGTGCTTCACTGCACAAATATCTGTTCATTTTTTGCCTTTTACCTGCTCCTTTTTCCTCTGTACGGCAGCGCATATCTTACCTAGCTTATTGGGAGCGGTGAAAGGAATAGTAACATCATACCTACTTGCAACCTTTTTAAAGCCTGTGCGACACTGAATGAATGTATACACTACTCTTTTTTACTATTACTGCTTTCTGTAATCGCGTCCGTGCCCCTCAAAACCGACTTTAGGTGCTCAGCCACTGTGGCCACTGTTGCACTAGGCTTACCTGTTTCTAATAGGCGCCGGACCTGCGCATTAAAACTGGCGCTCATTTTGTGCATGTAGAATCTGGTGGGATGAGAATTAAGGCACGACATGGCAATTCCGTTTTTTACTACTTTGGAATGCTTGGATTGAAAGTTTAGCAACGGCTTCGAAGATCTTGGGGAGCACTGCCAACAAACATGACTTGGTTCGAAGATGAAGGAAATGTCAAGAAACTGAATTATGCGTCGCTGAGGAAATTCCTTGGTAAACTTTAATCCTCCCCCACAAAGTTCAAATTGCCCACTCACTAAGGAAGCAGCGGAATCGAATTCTTCCCTATTGCCGAAAATCATGGAATCATCAACGTAACGAAATATCTTGATAATGCTATCACCTCAGGCGTTCTCAAAGCAGCTGTCAACCTTACAAAGGTATATATTGCTATGAATAGGGGCAACCTTTGAGCCAATACAAATGCCTGATTTCTGCAGAAAAATACCATCTCTCCACCCAATCAGCGTCGACTTCAAGTACATTGAAAGAATTTCTAGAAAAACTCCCGTGGAAACGCCGCATCCGCCAATAAAAGCCGACTCTTGCATTGGTTCTTTAATGCGCTCATTTACGGCATTTAGCAACCTGTCATGTGGCAAGGAATAATACAGGTCTTCGACATTCATACTAAAAGTTGTACAGTCACCAGAATTTTCTCTCTCAAATACTGAACGAGTGCCTGAGAATTACGCAAGCAAAATGAGTCTGAAAAAACTAGTGAAGCTAAGCAGTTTTGTAGGTAACTAGCAACACAGACCTGCCACGTCCCTTTCTCTGACGCTATAGCACGAAAAGGAATTTCTTGGTTATGGGTGTTCGCCGAGAAAAGCAGTTCTAAGGCGAGGGATTTTGCTTTCTTGACATTAGAGACAACCTTATCAAGATTATGTCTTGACAGAAGGTCAACTGTGAAGGCTGTCTGTCATTGTCTCCTGTAGATTCCCTTGTCTCAGTCCCATCTTCACGTAGCCTTTTCCTTCCTCATCTTCTCTAGGGTCTACGGAAAGAACATGCTGACCTCACGGCTGATTGCTTGCGATGAATGCCATAAGAACATCACCAAGGGCGGGCGACGGCGGAGGCTCGCCACGATGCTGCTTCGGTCCACTGCGCTTCGAGAGCCGCGTGATGTGCCTCTCTCGCAGGAAGGTGACCACCAGACCGGCGTTTCGTGACACCGAGGCACAAAAAGCAAAAATGAATTTTACACTTGCTCAAAAAAAAGAATTAAAATTACAGACGGGTGTTTTGAAGCGAGCGTGTCATTTCTTTATGATTGTGCACCGTGACCGGTGCGTCAGTCCCTGAGAGAGTGCGCCCGCAGACTGTTCCAGTTTACCGGATGTAGATCATACCTTGTGTACCTCGTTTGAACCAATCCCAGCGAGCTGCAATATATCCAGTGCTCCTCAGGCGCCCGTATACATGCGTGTTCTCCACAGCAACGCTATTTGGCTGTGACCAACGTCGAGCGGCAGATATGGCTTCCTCCAATGAGCAAAGGGCGAATATGGTTTTGCTTCTAGGTGCGTCAAGTGGACATAGAAGGCGCTCAGTTGAGCAGTTTGAACGCTGAGACATACTGCGACTTCTACGAAGAAACGACATAAATCTTCAGTCCTGGGTGAGGACGTGGAGACAGATATTCTGTCAAAGTTTTCTTCAGACCCACATGCAAGTGTTCGTTGTGTGGGTGCTGAAGCTAGAGTGGCAATGTCTTCAGTGTGGAGAGTACTTAAGAAGAAGCAACTTCATCCGTACCACGTGCTGCTACACTAGATGTTGGAGCCCCGCGATTTCGAAAATCGAAAGTACTTTGCCAACTGGGTTATAATCAAGATGGAAGAGGACCCAGGCTTTGTCAACAAAATACTGTGGACCGATGAACTTACGTTTTCATGTGATGCGTATGTGGACATTCACAACGCTCCCTATTGGAGCGACGAAAACCTTCACTGGGTTTTGAAGCCACATCACCAATATCAGTGGTCAGGTTATGTGTGGTGTGGAATTTACGGTGGAACTACCCCTGGCCCCGTGTTTTTGATAACACGCTTACAGGGTAAAGATACGTCATCGACATCCTTGATGGGGTGCTTGAGGATTTTCTTTGCGAAGCTACATTGGCTAGGATCAAAGATATTTGGTATCAGCAGCTCCTGCACACGACAGCAAGAAAGCTTGCAAATGGCTGCATGAAGTATTCCCGCAGCAGGGGAGTGGACGGCATGGGCCCATTGCTTGGCCGGCACGATCACCAGATGTAACTCCCCTTGATTTCTTTCTATGGGGCTACGTCAATGATCAAATATAACTGACACCCACCACAACACCACAGAACCTAAAGAAATAAGACAAGTCTGCAACTCCAACTCTCATTCCATGGTCAAGAATGCCACGGAAAATGTGCCTTTGAGATGCCAATTGTGCACTCTAGCAGATGGTGAAGTCTTCGAACACGCATGATAATCAAAGGACATTTTTTGGATTGAAGGCCACTGGAAAATTATTTTGCCCCCCCCCCCCCCCCCTTCTTAACGCCGCCTCCCCACTCAACCCCATTACACTCCGTTGGCAGGCTAGCAGCTCTTTCCCATTTCAAGCATAAAAAATAAAGCTATGTTCTTTGTCGCTTTCGTCTCCTTCGACGCTTTATCATTTCGGCACCGCTCAGCCAGCAGCACGCATTTGCGCCATCATGCGATAAAAGCCCCATGCCGAGATACCTGCCCCGGCTATAACGCCCTGTCGTGGGCCCATCTCGCTGCACCTGAGGCCGTATAACGCAAAACTATTCCAAAATGTTTTTATTCCAATCTTCTGATGCGAAATCTGCGTAACTACCGACGCAAGCATCGGGCGGCCGCCTGCATGGTTGTCTTAACAGACCAATCAAACGCTCTCCTCGTTCATAGGAGGTCACTTTTGTTTGCTTGAAAAACTGATAACATTGCCTACACTGAAGGACTTGTCTTATCTAATTTGCTCACAAAAGGCGAGGAGCATGCTCAAGTGGAGAGAGATTCGACGTGACCGAGCCACTGCAGTGAATATGGGTAAGGGGATGGAGAGGGCAGTGCTGACGTCTGCGATTGGTCCGTTTTCTCTTAGCTTGTGGTGGCTCGTCGACAGTCGCGGTGGCATGCAACGGAAGCTTAAGAATGACGTTAAAACGGATCCTCAGCAAAGAATAGTTGGCATAACGAGGTCGTAAGCGTGCCGAAAGTTCTCGAAAACGTTACACAGCCCCGCGAAATGTTTTATTACACGCAAATAAACCCATGCTCTGCGGCAGATGCGAGTAGCCAGTGCCGGAGCGATCGGCGGCAGCCATCTTTTATTCCTTTCGGAATGGGGCAGCCTGCGGCTACTCAGAAGAAAATTGACTTTTGTTCGGCATATTATTGCATCTTTAACGCGTACAGACGTCACTTTGACGCGGTAAGTTTTTAACGTTTTGTTGACGTCGCGTGAGAGGCAGGTGAAGTGCGTGCAGCCCGAAAGCGTTTGACCAATAGCCGAAGGCTATTGGTGAAAAGGCGTCGAATCAGAAATAACTGTTTTTGTTGTGTTCGGTGAAACTATGCATAATCAGCGTGTACGCGTCATATCAGATGGGGAGCTATCGCGGTTTTCGTGACGCCGCGTGACAGACAGGTGAAGTGGGGGGGAGGGGGTCCAAAGCGTTTTTGACCAATCGCGGTGGTCTGATTGCAGAATTGTAATTATGTTAGAGGCCCCTGATCTTGTTCATCCATCGCGCGCTTGAGAGCAGCACAATAACAGTGCGCCATCCCGCTGTCACGTGGTAAATCTTTCATATTTCGCGGGCTTCCTTTGGAACGCGGAAGACAGAACCAAGTGAGACATATCGTGTTGAAAACAATTTATTGAGAGGTTTCTCAAGGTACTCTACAACTTTGCGTATCACACCTGGGGTCTGCAGCCGATACTTAAGAAGTTGATTAATTAAACGTAACTAATCCTTAGTTAAGGGGAAAATAAATAGCCTGAGTAACTCTAGGCGAGTGCCAACATTGCGCATTCGGTTTAACTTGCGTTCTGAGTGCCTTTAATTTTTTAAACTTTGGCTCAAGTTATGGAGGACACTGTATACGAGCGAAACGCACCATTTCAACTGTCGGAGCGAAGTTCCTTGCTCTAGACCACTTGAGCGTTGCCGGTGCATCACAAATATTTGATAGCGCCTGGCGCTCAGATGTTTTGGGGTTGCCTTAAGTTGGCCGTACACGAGCATGCGCTCTTATGTTTTAGCCCCTACACGCAGCGATCAGATATTTAGCAGATCTTCCATTTCCTGGCAATACACAGACGCCGGGTCTTTCCGTTGAATTAAAAACAATACAGCCAATATACTTTACAACACGTATTTACACACACCGCGGCTAATGATTCGCGTCACATGCTCGCACCCCCAGGAGATATTTCCGCATATTGTCGTTACCGATGCACCGAAAGGCTGCACAGATGGTTCCCGGACGACCTTTTTCGAGTGGACGTTGCGTTAATTTCACAGAGTACGAGCTAAAACAGTGACTCCTAAATAGCAGGCCTGTGCACTCCGATTTGTGACATCATGCTACTTGGGCCGAAATTTCCATTGCCAAGCCCAGCGTGACGAAGGCGATGACGCCAAAACCACCGCGGCTCGATCGGGAGCGTCCCCATTAGATTCTATGGCAGTCGGGCAAGGTAGCATGACGTCAAGGATCGAAGTGCACCGGCCTTGTGCTATCTAGGAGGCGTTTGCTAAACCGGCCAAAACTGCTAAAACATCTCCAAACCGTTCCGGAGCACGCGACAATACTTTCATGCAGCGCCGCGCCGGATCGCACAAGCTAAAGAGGAGGAAAGACTCGTCGCTCAACCTTTTACTCCTCGCCCGATGAAAAAGCGCATAGTCAACACCTCCTGAAAACTTCAGGCCTGCGGGCTACGCGAGTGACGCCACATCCGGTAGGCGGATGGCAGCGTCACTCGCTTTCACCGCCGCGCTTGGGGTCGCTTTTTTAGGATGGTTTAGTCCCTCTCTATCGACCACTGTATTCAGCGCCAGTGGGACAGCTATACATGCGCGCAAAAAGAGATGGGCATGCGCTCATTGATAAAGAAAGGCGCAGAACCTGCTGTGAAAGAGCTAGGGGCCTGGTCAGCTGCAGTGAACTTTTAAATAAAAAAATGTCGACGAAGTACTCTAGGTGAGTGAATAACTGCGATACAAAACGCGGGACGACTTCGGCAGTGCAGTTGTTTGGTCGGCTTCTGCTTCATTGGCGCATGCCACGCGAATTCGCAATGATGGAGGCAACACCACCCTTCTTGCAAAATGTATAATTCTACCCGCTGCAGCTTTCTCAGATTGTTGCTCCCGCGGGCTGTTTATTACGTGCTAGAAATTCCAGAATGAAGCTAAATTTAAAGTCGTCAACGAAAAGAAAAATTTCGGTTTATTGGTCATGGGCATTGAAAGGCACCATAAATAAATAAAAACACAATATTAAAACACCGACAGTGCAAAACCTAATAAAGCATCAACGTAACAAAATTGAACTGTCAGGTAGCAACCACTGTCAGGATTGGCGGCTCAATACCATCGCTCGTGATCCGTTGTCAAGATTGGAGTCCGGCATAAATTCGAAGGTAGCTAGCCCATGCCGTCGTCAAACTTATCCACGCTGAGGACGTTAATGAAGGGAAGGAGTGCTTCCCATCGAGAACGAGGAATAAAGGTTTATTTACAGTATTTACATGCAGTTCATCAGTCTAGCATGACTGCGAGAGAAAGTACGTCAGTCTAACACGACTGCTTGAGAGATTGTCTCAGTCTAACATGACTGCTTAAGAATGTGGGTCGAGCATCCGCACAACAGCGGCTTATAAACACTCGGTCCCCCCTTGATTACAAGGGCACGGAAAACGTTCGTGCAATCATTGTAAACAGGTCGCCTCTCCCCGGGACGGGTTACACACACACGCGCACACACACACACACACGCACACAGGTGCAATGGTCCGGAACCGACGTCAGAGGGGCTTCCTAGAAATCGGAGCCGTCCCGGTTAGCGCGCCCGGGTGGCACATTGTCTTGCCTCTTGGTCGGCGCGTGGGGAGGAGCCTTCGTCGGCGTTCTCGCGGCAACTCCCCCACTCATAGCAGAACAGGGCGGCGTTGTCGTGTTGCACACAAAGCCTGCTTCGTCGAACTCCTTCAGTCATAACGGCGACAAGGCTAGAGCGTAACGTTGGCGGTTTCAGCACAAAGCCTGCATCGTCGAACGCATCCTAGCTGAAGCGACGGATAGTGGAGGATGCGCGTATTGTTCCCGACACAAAGTCGACTTAGTCACGCCATGGCTAGAGGTTGGCAGTGGAATTCCAAGATGAGGTTGCCACCGATGGCGTAAATGGCTGGCAAACTTGCAATGCATCTGGCCGTTCTTAACACCACACACTTATAGAACAAACATACGCTTTAAATATCAAGACATAAAGAAACTCTGCTCATGAAGACACTTAAGATTTCGAGCATGTCACATAGGGGAAGAAAAGGTCACCGCAACTAATATCTTAGAGGTAATGAAGCAACGCACAGCGGTCAGCAATGCAAGCCATCCTCTGTGTTTACGTGATTCGTCAAGTAGCAGCGCAATAATGGTTCACAGTAAAAAAATACACAAAACGTCGAGCAATATACAGAATAAGCACAAAACACATTTGTTGAAAATAGTTGGAAGCGACTAGAATAAAAAACTTCGTTCCTAATTCTAGTCTTTCGCAGTCTCATGGCACTGCGAAAGCAAATCAAGAGAGGGAAATTCATTTACAGAAAGGCAGAGAGGTCGGCCTGAACTATTTCTTGCTCTGGCCTGCTACTCTACACTGGGTAAAAGGGACGGGGAGGGAAATGGCTGTTGAATAATTATGATGGTACAAGGAAGAGATGCGTATACAAAAATTCACAGAGTTGTAGCATCCCTAAAGCCATGCGTCGAGCCCAGTGGCTTGGAGAATAGTTATAGCGACACTTGTTACCAGGGCTTCGCTGTTTGCATTAGGCCAAGGACGTAAAAGACCAATAAAAGACTCGTCTGATAGCGGCCTCTTATGGATGTTTGCAATGGAAGAGACAAGTTGCTGTCATTCTTGCGCGTATGCGGGACACACGCAAAATATATGATCAAGTGTTTCTGGTACCTCACAGTATTCCGCTTGGGCTAGTATCACTGCCACCTATCATATGTCTGTAACGGTTGGTGAATGCGACACCAAGGCGAATCCGGTGCACCATGCTCGTTTGGCTTCTTTTGAGCTTCTGATGCATGGGAAATTTCATTTCTTGGTCCCAGTTGTGTGCTCGCTTGTGTCGTTGATTTGGTTGGGTTCAGTGTTCCAACGTACGGTTGCGTATTACGCGACGAAGTAGGACGTTTGTGTTTGTTCGTGAGAACGGAATGCATACTACAGAAGCATTTTCTAAAGCAGTTTTTGCTTCAGCATCTGCCTGTTTTTTCCCTATCACGCCACAGTGTGAAGGTATCCACTGAAAGGTGACATTGTGGCCATTTCTAGTTGCGTAGTCGAGAGGCTCTGTAATTTTTATAACCATGGAATATTATGAGCCCCGTCTGAGGACACAGTCAATCGTTTGAAGAGCGGCCTTGCAATCGCAGACTATCATCGATGCGTTAGGAGGCTCGTCGGAGAGGAATCGAAGTGCCTGCCGGATAGCAACGAGTTCGGCGGCAGTTGATGTTGACCCATGGCCTACTTAAACCGCCAAGCAATGATCATATGTGGAATGACGAAGGCTGCAGTGGAGGCATATGGTGTGACGGAGCCATCGGTATGCACGTGTACACTATCTCCGTACTCTGCAGAAATGTGCAACAGGATAAGTTGTTTGAGGCCCATAGATGCAACGGATGACTTTTGAGTAATACCAGGGATCTGCAATGTAACGAAAGGTTTAGACAGGACCCACGGGGGCAATCTCGGAATACAGGTGGGAGAAAATCTTGAAGGCAGAACACTTTGATGGCGTGATATACTCCTTCACAAGCTGGAAACTGGGTGGATGGCAGGGAGCGATGACTAGAGGATGGCGCCTGTGTCGGGTCAACACGCGAAGGTACATTCGAAGAGGCTTACAGAGCAAGTATACTCCAAAACGACAAGCAAGAGCTTCCGTTATTGTTCCATTGGTTGATGTGCATCGCGGGAGCCCCAAACATGTGCGCAATTATTGAGCTTGAATGCTCTCCAGCGCGCGCACACAGCTAAGTCCCATGCTTGAGAGTCCGCCAGCATACTGTATACGAATAGTGCTTGGTAGAATTGGAGTAATGACGACTCTGAGGGGTCCTATCTTGTTTCTGCAACGACGCGAAGTACGTGAACAAAACTCTTCAGCTTTGACTTCAATGAGGCGACGTGTCTTGACCAAGATAATCCCCGGTCTATGACTAAGCCAAGAATCTGTGGTGTGTAACTCTAGGTATCGCTACTTCGTTAACGATTATAGCTGGTCATTCGTTTTCGCGTGAATGTAATCACAGAACATTTTTCTGTTGAGAGCTGGAGGCCTTGACGCCGCAGGTACTTCGCTGTGATTGTCACTGCACGTATTTGGGGACGGGTGGCTCCAGATACCTATATGCATATGTCGTCCGCATATTGCTAATCTTCACCGCGTTAGCAAGTTCAGATGGAAGGCCAATCAATGCGAAATTGAAAAGAGTTGGACTGAGAACTCCCCCTTGTGGAACACCTCGATGGATATTGTGCTGTCCGGTGTCGTGATCACATGTCGACATATACACCGTGTGGCTGCTCAGGGAGCTAAAAATTCATGCGTATAGCCGGCCACCAACGTCTAAATATTCCAGTGCATCAAGGATTGCACAATGGAGTACATTGTCGTACGCACCCTTAATGTCCAGAAAAACAGCTCGAACTAACTGACGGCGACTTCTTTCCTGTTCAACAGTGGAGACCAAGTCGATAACGCCGTCAATGGAGGAACGGCGTTATGCATAAATCCATGCATAAAATGAGGAAAGCAAATATTTTTTTTCTATAAGCCATTCCAACCTTGACAAGACCATTCTTTCCATTACTTTGCCGACGCAACTGGCTAAGGCGATTGGTCTGTAGGAAGAAAGCTCGTTAGGGCACTTCCCCAGTTTAAGCAGCGCTACAACGCGACTGCATTTCCAACTATCTAGAACATTTCCTGTCTCCCACGTCGTATTGTAAAAAGATAGAAGAGGACGTCGTCATTCTGTGCCAAGATGGCAAAGTGCAGCGTACATGATTCCATATGTTCTTGGTACCGATGATCGTCGAGAAACCAAAATTGCAGCGTGAAGCTCTTACATGGTAAAAGGTACATCGAGTCGCCCATCAGTTGACGGGGTGCCATGATGACAAACGATGAAGTCACTGCATTAGATGCATCTACAATGAGTATACAGTAGTCCTCTGCTAGCTTCAATTCGGTCCGGCGTTGATGTAGAGCCACCGCACGGAATGGGTGTCTTTGTTGTGGAGTTTCCTGGAGACTTCGTATCACTCGTCAGATCTTACATAAATGCTGTCTTGGATCTAGGGATCCACAGAATGTCCTCCAACGCTGTCTGTCAAGCTTGTCCAGACGTCGAAGAACATGTCGTTGAGCTCGGCGACTGTTCGAAAAATCTGATGGTGACTTTGCTCTTCGGTATCGTCGTTCCGCGCGGTGACGGATTGCACGAAGGGCCTCATATTGTATGTCAATGGATGATCTGTGCCTCGGTACGCAAACCTCTCTGGTTTTGTCCTGCAAGGTAGAGGTAATGATGTCCTTTATTTCGGATGGAGGTGTCATACCCTGACAGGCGGTGTCGACAGAGGTCTTAAATAAAATCCAGTCTGTTTGACGAATGCAACGTGAGGCTGAACGATGAAATCAGCTAAAGTGAACGTAAGTTGGGAGGTGGTCACTACCATGAGTTTCTAGATCCGTCGTCCGGCATGCTGAAGACAGAAGGCTCCTTGATAAAAACGTTAGGTCTAGACAACTGCTGTAGGACGTGCCGCGCATAAATTGAGGAGACCCGTCATAGCACACATTGAGCCCCTGACTACACATGAAGTCGACCAAATGTTTGCCACGAGAGTCCATCAGTGTGCTATGCCACAGGGCATGGTGTGCGTTAAAGTCACCAATCACAATATGAGGACTTTGCAATGCTTGCAGCAGAGACATCAGGTGCGAGCAATCGATCCTCGCTCTTGTGTGGATGTATCCTCCAATCACTGTAAACGTGCGCCATCTGTGTTTTATGGTAAGGCATGCGTAATCATTAGTGGTATGCAATGGGACGTCATGTCTCAAATACACCAGATCGTGACGTATACATAGTAACACTTTGCTTACGAGACCATATCTGGACAGATCCAGAAATACAAAAAGAAAAATCCTTATAAGGTTCACAGATAACAATAACTGAGAATTGGTACTTGAATACCCGCTGTCGGAAATCCGACAAGCGACCACGTAGACCTCGAGGATTTTATTGCATAACAAGCGATTAACACATCCGTTCTTCAAACATCATCGCCATACTTACTCAGTGAACAACCACTAGAAGTGGTTCCAACACTTCAAGTAGTTCCACAGCAGCTTTGGCAGCCGGGGTATTTAGGCCAGAAAGAATCCTGCGCATGGAGCTCATCAAATTTTTCAACATACTCGTGACGTCAATATCATCTATATTTTCTTCTCTTCAGTGCGTGTAGGAGCAGTGCATACGGGCGTTCCCAAAGGCCTTGATGGTAAGGAGGGCCACTGAGTCTCCGATGTGTTTAGGGTCGATGATGAGTCGCCTTGTACTTTCATAGACTCCAAAGACTCTGAGGCACGTGTTTCTTCATTCCTCAGACGAGCAGGGGATGGAAGCTGCACTTGAGCTTTAGATCCTTCTACGCGAGGAGGGCTGCGGTCCCGTTGATGTCAGTGTCGTGAATGGCGTCTGCGGTGGCGGATAGCCCTTGCCGCTTCCCTGTGTGTGGAATTATCTCTAACCATGTACTCCAAAATACCTATTTCATTTCTGATCTTTGGGCGCTCTTTTGACGTTGCGTCGTGGGTACCAGAACAATTTGGACACCTCGCAGAAACGTTTGCAATTGCTGTCTCCGTGATGTCCACCACATCGTTGGCATGTTACTGCACCCTTGCAAACTGCACTAACATGCCCAAGCTTCAAACACTTGTGACATTGTAAAAGCCTCGGCACTTAAGGACGTACCGAATGCCTCACATATCTAACTTTCACGTGTGTTGGCAAAGCTTCCGAGTGGAACACTAATTTCACACATCGGGATCGTCCAAAACGGTGAAAGCTGGGCACAAGAGCCAACGATGATGGTAGTTTCGCCAGGCCAGTGTCTGTAATATCAATGCCCACCTCGTAGATGATGCCTGTCGTCGCTTATCGTATGTGGGGAATGCGTGAACAGGGATGCTTCCCAACTGAGTGACATCCACCAAGAGGATGTACTTTCTAGTGTTTATAGGTATTTCTTCTACTTGACCATGGGCAGTTCTTGCGAAATATTTCGACAGGCTCTGCCTATTCAGTGAGTTGAGGTTGTCCGTTGTCATTGTTAGTACATATGCAATAGTGTATGACTGCTTGCCACTTGTCTTTTTCGTTGACTGATGACTGGTTGGTATTGTTCGTCGTATCTTTCTCTTCAGACGTCGGCTTGACACTGTTTTTCCTTTTGCACACATTATTTAGAAGAATGTTTGCTGCTGAATGAAGCAATTGGTCCATGACTTGTTCAGGTCTATGACCATTCAGGCATATGTCAAAGTCTTCAAATTCTGGTAAGTCCTGTGTTCTTAAGCATATCAGAGCCGTGTGTTCTTAAGCATATCAGAGCAGTTTGCTGGTCTTCTAACTTCAAGAACCTAAGGCAGTGTTCCTTAGATAGAAGTTGTTCTATTACTACATGCGCATACATCGCGGCATTTACAACAACTGCTGCTGCAAAACAAAGACCACCCCTATTAAGGGCGTTGATGAGGCCATTTTCGTCACGGGATTCCTCCACTTTCCTAGCCACTACAAGGCTTCTTTTACATTCTTCACATTTCACAAGCAGCATGAGCACAACACGCAGCTACACATGTGATCACCGGGATTTTTGAAGACAAAGCCTCCAGGTCAGAATCTGTGACTTCAATGCTGCAGGATTTATCAAAGATCTGCTTTAGTCGCCTGCTCGGTTGAGGAAGCCTGAGTTCTTCAGTTAGCAGAGCTGGCAGCGAATTTCGCAAATGAAGTTTTGCCCCACACTCGTCGAACAGAAACATGGTACTGGCCGCCCGCAAGTTGTCTGTATTGACCGAACTTCGCCTCGAGTGGATCGGTCTGAACTTTTCCCAGAAGAACGTAGCGGATCTCAAGTTTCTCAAGGCAGTAGCGAGAGAATTCCATTAGCCCACAAAACGTAAGACGTAGGGCACTGACCGCTTCACGAGTGAAAATGCCATTCTGAAAACGTTGTGCAATCAATGTGTCTAGCCAGTCCGCAAACTTCTCAAGAAATTGGATTCTTTTGTCATTTTCCGTTGCTTTCACTGGCTCTTGAAAAGGGTCCCGTTTTTGAAAGCCGTTCGAAGGATTTTTGACATGTACCACTGACCACCAGCGAACGTTAATGTTGATAAAGTTCGCAGTTTCTGCTGCTGTGGCAATGTCGTTGGCATGCACCAGAAGCCCTTCCGGAGTAAATTGATTGAATACTTGTAATGCAATCTTCACATTTTGCCGCTCTAACTTTGCCGGATTCAAAGCTTTTAAGGTTAGCTGGTGGCCGCACTTTAGCAAACACCCTTCTTCCAGTTTGTGTAGTCTACGCAGTGCTTCAAACGATGCCCACATGATATGACTACTGTCAATTGTGTAACTAGCCATCTCAGACTTCGGATAATAGAAATTGGTGCATAATTTTTTTGGCTTATTCAATTATTCCGCACACGTTTCAAGAAGTGGACTCTGTCAAAAATGTAAAAGAGGGGTCTCGTCGAGTTGCAGGGATGTGGGTGCACAAACTGCAGCTTTGGTGGACTGCAAAAGCTTGGCACTGTCTTTCTATTAATAGCATTGTTGTCAGTAACAATACATACTACTTTGTACCCGTGCAACTCCAAATCAGTCACCACTTTTAGGGTGACGTTATGCAACATAGCAGCGTCAATGGTTTTGACAGGAAGAATGTGAGAGACCTCTTTAAAAGATGAAACCAAACTTTCTAACATAAAAAAATTCCTGCCGATAGCAGGAACAGTTGGGCCACTGAAAAGCGCTGGTATCACTAGCTGGTTCATGCCCGTGCGGATCATCGCACAGAACGTAGTATTTAGTGGTCAGCCTTTTTACTACGGCAAATTGACAGCGTACTTTTATGACAGAATATATCGGAGATGGCACCATCTACCGGCGATATCCGACTGAAAAATAACTTCCCTACAGCTCGAGCCGCAGTGCTATTTCCTCCCAACTGCAGAAGAACGAGAGCAGACTAAGCACTACGTCGAGAGCTGTTGTCTGCACTCAACGGCAAGAGATGGCGTTACTTGGAGACCTAAATATTTGAGTATTAATCTCAAACAATTTGGCAAGTATACGACATAAAACTAGCAGAAACTAACTCCGCCTGCATTACGCCGCCTAACAACGCCTAACAAATGTTATCGCACAGCGCAGGACGCGCCTGCATGTAAAAGAAGTTTCTGGAATGCTATCGATGGTTCCATCCGCTGTCTGTCACCGCAACTTGTGTAATCTGATTGCATGTATGCGCGACGCGAATAGTGTCGAACTTTGTGGAAGACACGCGGGTCCCAGCGGTTATTCTGGAACATTCGTCGACTGATCTATAAAAGCCGACGCGCTTGACCCGCTGATCAGATTTTCGATGATCGCCGAGTGTGTTCGCCGCTATCGTTCTTTGAGTGTAGCCCCCTTTTGAGGGCATAAGTTCGCCCAATAAACGCCAGTTTCTGTAATCACAACTTTGCTGCCTTCTTCGGCGTCCCTACTACGTGACAATATGAATGCCACAATTTTCGTCGGTCAGCCGTACGAAGCATTCTAATGGTATCTTCGACTGGTCGCTTCCATCCCCCGAAGCAGAGTCGGGCAGATCCGGCGTTCCCCGAGCTCAGAGGTAGAGGACGAGCGCGCAAGCCGAACGTGCGACTCGCTCTCGCAGGAGGCAATGACAGATGCTAAACCACGTGACTACTACCAACTTCCGATTTTTTGCCCTTTTCGCTTATGGAAAGCTCCCGGCGCTGCCGGGAAAACCGGCGGACGCGCCGGCGGGACGAGCGTTCGTCGCAGTGGCCTAGGTTGCCTAGGTTATGGTGGGCCGTCGCCAACAGCAGCGACGCGGCTCTGCGATGACGTTTCAATTTCGACGACTGCTCCGACGACAGGGCTCGGAGCGCCTCAGAGCGTTCGAAGATGGAGGAGAGGAGAGGAGGAGAGAAGAACCAGCCGAACGCAGGGCGGGCACCCTCTTTCAACCAGCCGAAGACAACGCCGCTCGCGAGAGCGCTCCAGAGCGCTCAGAAACTACCAGTCGAAGATGGCATTAGAGTTCATCCAACACCTCGTCCCTCTCAGCGTTGCGAGGGATTGTGGGCCTAACGCTCAATGTGATCACACTGACAATGAACTTTGCACACCGTAAAAGCCCGCATGAAGGTACGCAACAAGCTAAATAAAGCAATCGTTATCATTGAAGCAGCTGTAACTTGGTAGTCTTTGCGTGGTATGGCACGCAGCCATTTGTTTCCCTGGGCGTCATCCTTAGTAAAAGAGAAGACTTGAATTTTCGGGTCTTCATCGTAGATTCCCCGGCCTTTCTGCATGCAGCCCTTGTACGGCATGCTGATAGCCGCAATTCACGGCTTCAGCACCACCACGCGCGTTGATCACGAGCAGGAACGCGCACTCAGTACAGAAACACAAAACCACGCCAGAATGATACATGCAATATAGGGCTGGTTGCTGCTGGTCCAGCGTGGGCACTACTGCACCGACTACGAGGTTCGCCTGGTTCGTTTTATGACGCGTGCCTACCGAATGTGACGTTGCTCACGCGACATCTGGCAGCGGGCCGGCCATAAATTTTTAGGAGGTGTTGGTACCGTACAGCACGGCACACTAGTACACTTCGGCAATAGTCGCTATGCTGTACACGCTGTAATCTGACACCTGGCGCCGCAGTTACATATTCATGGATCCTGTAAATTTCACTCACACTCATGCAAAGTTTAGGCCTCACATTATGTCACATATGAGCATTATTTGGGACGAGTCGTTATCTTGGCGGAATAACGATTGTTTAGGGCACAGAGCGCCGGTTTTCTACAGAAATTCATAAATGTGCACCTTTATAAAATTTGTAACTTTTATAGAAGTGCATAATTATGAAGGTGCAAAGACTGTATACCATTTTCACAGTTTTTAGCAGTGGGATGACAACGCAAGCAAATTAGACAACGTGGTTAAAGAGACAGCAACGATATTTTTTTAAAAGAGAGTAATGCAATGCAGTCCACATTACTGCTTGCTATATGGTCGTAGTCCGTGAAGCGGACGTTCGTCGCCGACAAATTCTTACGGGTACGGTTCTTCGCACCTAAGTTTGCGACAAAACGGCGATTTCAGAGAGCACGTAAAAGATTAGAAGCGTTGTCGGTCAAGAGGCGTGCGCTTACGAGGTTTTGTTTTCCAAGAAACTTGCGCCATACTCGAGCGCAGACTGCGGTATCGTTTTGACTGCTAGAAAAGTGAGGCTGATACCAGTGCGGAATTTTATTGCGACTATAGAAGTGCTCGAAAACGTGACGCCAGTTTTCACGATGCCCTGAAAGAATTAAATTGTTCACCCCGCTTATATTTATGTGGCATGTGCGGGGGGGGGGGGTATGCTAGAAATAATATGCTCGACGATTTTGAAGCGTGTCGGTTGATTAGGGGCTAAATAAACATTGATAAACCACCACTTCCTGCCTTTTTCAAGACGTTATATAGAGGTTGTCCCATATAACTTGAGCCACAGTTTTAAATATGAAAGGCACGCCGGACGCCAGTTGAACCGAAAACATAATGGCAATGGCCTAGAGTTACTCAGGCTATTGCTATTTTCCCCTTAACAAACGGTATAATTATGTTAACTTAATCTACTTATTAAGTATTGGCTGCAGACTCCAAGTGTTATACGCAAAGTTGTGGGGCACCTTGAGAAACCTATCAATAAATTGTTTCCAACACAATATATCTCACGTAGTCCTTTTTCCGGTGTTCGAAAGAAAACCCGCGAAATATGAAAAAAAGTACCAAGTGACGGGGCGCTTGCGCACTGTTATTGTGCTGTTCTCAAGCGGTCGATGGATGAACAGGGTTGGCTGCAGCGAGACTGGCCGCGACAGGGCGTTATGGTATGCCGACGCCCCGAGAAACTACGGCGCCCTGAACGGCGCCCCGGCCGGCAGCGCCGTCACGTGGCAGGAACGCGTTTTGGGGCCAGCTTCCGGAGGCCGGTCTTGACACCTCCCCATTCTAGCCACCCTACCTCGATCTGTGTTTACAAATTGCAGTGGATGTGCATGATGCCCGGTGCAGCTCAGCAAACCTCTGTTTCGGCAGAAATATGTGTATTTATATATTACATGTATTGCGATAGCAGTATATGGACACTCCTCGCACATTTTTTGCCGTCGCCGTGATGTGTCCTATAAAGTTCAAGGGTGATAACACCGTCGCCGCGCACTCTATGCTGTATGTGCGAGGGGAGCCGACAATCGCGGCTCAATCTGGCGCATACGAGGGAGGAAGGCAGAGAGCAAACGTGCAGTCTTCCGTCGCGCGAAAGGCCGTAGGGATATGTAAGGGAGAGGGCGGCTTATGGGGCTCTTGCATTGCCCAGGGGGCGCTGCGAAAAAGGTGCTAAAAAGCGCCCTCTGTCCTAAAATGGGTCGCACCAAGCTCGGTCGTCTGCTTCGGAAAGCACGTTTACAATATGGACCCGCCGCTTTCGGTTGTGTTGTATCACGGCCTGCAGCGAATATCCGGTGCCGAAGATTTTTTCAGGGGTGGCACGCTGCGTAAAGGCAAGAAATCATGCAGTGCCGAATACCTGTATGCCGTTCAAGAATTAAGCGGCGAAGTTTTACCGCGGTGTCAATCGCAAGTGAAGCGTGTCGTGTACGAAGTGGAACTTCAGGGTAGGTTTGCATGCTGCTAGATTCAGGCGCACAAACGCGAGGAAATGTTTGATACAAATGAATCCACAGCAGCGATAAGCAGACATCATGTGTACGGAACTGCTCGAGCACACGATCGTACGCGCTGCGAAGGCAGCGGTCTTTCGACATGCCGCGAAACGGCGGGCCTCCTGCAATTTTTGTTGACTGCATGCCGCTAAACAAGTAGTTATGCCTGCGTTGTCGTAGCGGCCATCTGTCCCTTTTAGTAACTGCTAATAACTGATGCATTGCATATGAGCTCGCACGTACGTGCGAATCGCGCTGCAGTGCGAGCTCGTGCGCTGCTCGCTTGACGTAGCTTTTAATGACAGCGATCGAACATCGATCTGCTGTAATCAATACTACCTTGCTGCGCTGCCTCAACAGGCTGACTTGAGGTCAAGTATGAGCAGATTTAACTCTCTAACCTGTGCTGCTCGTAGTGGGGTAGTGAATTGTCACCGAATCAGCCCGGTCATTTGTGGTCATTTGCACACACCTGGTCACTTAACCACTTCGCATCGGTCGAATTGTTAATTGTCGCTGTGGCCGGGTCTCGAATCGTGAATTACCAGCCATGCCTGCTGCTATGTCGGTGTGCTGTCGGGAATGTAGGTGCAAAAGACCGAAATTTAAACGCAGATAATCAAGCAAGCTTCAAGACAGGCGAAGCAGTCAGCATGGCGCGAAGTTTCGCTTACTCAGCGCGACGAACTGCAGGTATGCAGCGCGCCCGACGCTCCACTTCGTGAGGCCTTGAAGGAAAACGGTAGAATCTGATGTTGGGATTCAGGCCTTCTTGTTCATGGCAGCCCACGACGCAGAATTAATGACGGTGACGCCTTCTCGAAGCTGGGCTAGGTCTCTCCGGATTGGCGTCACCGATTCCGTCTGCTCCCAGCATTACGTCCCACGGCACACGGAGAGCCCGTTTTCGTTAAACTATAGGCTAAGGCGAGCTCGCAGCGTGGTCGGCATGTGTGCGAGAAGTGACGAGCCTTTTCGCACTCGCAACAGGGCAGAAAAAAGTGCGAATCGACGCAAAACTCGGCCTAGAAACGTGCTTCGCCACAGCCAGGGCTCAATACGACCTAAGCTGGTACAACCCAGATGTCGTTTCCCACGCCGCCACCAGGCGCCGCTACTATACCTCAAACTCCAGCGCAAGACGCCCATAGGCAGGTCATGGGCAGGTTGCGAACGTAGTTCCCGCGCCTACTAGGGCGCCCCTCGCGGCGGCGAGCGCGGAACCGGCAGGATACGACCGGCGCGCTTGCGTTCGGAAAGCCTGTCTGCGCACTGTTTCGCGCTTAGCTGTTGCCTTTTCTGAGCAATGCCGAAGTGCAACCCGAGCTGTTGAGTAGTCGGCTGCAACAGCACGTACACCAAGTCACGAGGAACAAAGTTTTACAGGTTTCCAAGCCGACCGTATTAAGCAGAACGGCGTCAACACTGGATAACGCTCGTCCGACGGCATAAGCTGTTTTATGTTCCGGCGTTATGCCAAGTGCGTTAGAACGCTGAATTCTTTGCTTTTACAGCAATGATGGCAGCAACGGGACACCTGCAGTCAGTCGCGTAGCTAGGTCGTCTGGCACCCGGGGGCCCATAGGTCTTCTGCCCCCCCCCCCCTCCCGGTTTATTCGAGGAAGGCGAGGATATCAACAATTTCCGTGTGTCTCCAGACGTATGTGACCCCCCCCCCCCCACTAGCCCTTTGCACCCGGGGCCCACGCCCCCCCCCCCCCCCCCCCCTGTTTCTACGCCGCTGCCTGCAGTACGTACCAGGATATGTAGCAAACAAAGTAGTTTGTTCCCACACTGTACCGCAGTAAAGCTGTGGAACTCTTTCTCAATCCTCTCCCATTCAAACAGCGCTAGGGCTTGCTGAGAGGTTTGAGGAGGGGTTGCAGCCGGCTGAGCTGGCATACACCCTTCTGCGCCCAGCATATCAACGAAGGGGCAGTTGAAATCAACAACATTTTTGACAACGTGATTTATTGGAACCTCCTGTGCGCGCACTGAAAAATCGCAACATAAAAGTATCGCACTTCCAGTAACTTGGGCGAAAATATTTTCCCAGCGTAGTCTAACACATATGGTAAGTTCATCCTCTTTTTTGTGTTTGGGGAGAGCAACGTTAGAATACCTCTGGTAGGTCTTACGAATCGTTCGTATGCCCCACGTTCTTGGATGAGCTGTTTTGGATTCGTATTCGCCGTCGTGTATGTACAGGGAAACTACCGCGGCGTCCTTGCACTTCCCTGCGATGCTAGCATGGCAATCGCAGCTCCCCGCTAGGATTTGTCTGCTGTCGCCGGTCTTCAAGAATCAATGTCGCCTATAATTTCATGCGTCCACACCGTAGATAACGAAGTAACTTACGCTGAGTTTCACGCATCTCGCTGGTGCATTATTTTTCGTTTGCGGAATAAACCTAGCAGTCACTTCCGATCAGTGTGAGTTCCACACTTCTCTCACGGCGTAGACGTGCCCCACTTCAAATAAACGACTTCCTTTGTCTAAATTCTTTTCACGAAAAAAGCTATGAAGATCTTGTAATTCCCGAAACCCGGTTAAAATTAATATCGGCACGCTGTTTCGCGCCATCGCTACCGTTTGACAGGACGCCAAACACGCAGCGCGGGCTGCTGACGCCGTGAGTAATCCTACCACATTCGCGCAACTATTCGTCAGATGGCGCTAGGGGTCGGAAAGACAGGGCGCCGCCTAGCACTTGCAACGTGCCCATACTCCGCCAGCAACTGCGTACATTGAGTGGCAGTATGCGGACACGCGCGCCATATCTTGAAAGCGATCTGCAGATGGCTCACACCTTTGTGTGTGCTGTTTTCTTGCCACTGTGTTGAAGTGACATACAGCACGAAGGACACTTCGCTCGCTGCTGCAGCTGCACTTGCTCATGCCAGCGTTTTGACAGCGAATGTCTGCAGTCATTGAGTGTGATGTGTTCATGTTTGCCTGTGTGCGCTGACACCATGGTTGCTAATTCAGTAAGCGAATGTTTCCAAGCTTATACGTGCCGATAAAGCTACTCTCCTTACTTCTAGACCCACGGAGGAAGGAAACTGAGGAGAGGCCCTGATGTCACTCTTTGTGAAGCGAAAGTGAAGCCGGAAGTTGGCGTTGCTCATCGCGATGCTCCGCCTTTTGTGCCACCCTCCTCTCTTGTTTACATCTTTCGCGAAACCGCGCCGCGCTACGCGTGGTTTCGCGCGCGGAGCGCGCGCTCTCGCGCAACATCCGGCAGAGCACGATGCAGGTAACACAGCGCAACAAGACACGGTGACTAACGCAAACCCGCCCACACAGCGCCTTTGCCACGGCACGAAACCTACCAGAGCAACACGTGTGAGCGCTCAAAAAATCAAAACAACGCCACCATTGTGTCCCAAAAGGCGTGGCCATGCAGCAAAAAAATTAAAAAAAAATAAAAATAAAAAGCAGCAAAATAATGAGAACCTATACGTCATTTCCGCCACACTTTTCTCCTAGCGCGCGGAGGGGGTAGGGCCTCTTTCCTTCCTCCGTGTCTAGACCGTTTTTTCGTAGGCGCCGCCATATTGTGAACGCAGTGGCGCCGCCTATGAGCAGCGCCATACTGGCTTGGGTGAAAGCGGTCTTTTGCGTGGCACGTATACGCTCGGCGGTAGGTTCTGGTGTTTGTTTTCGCGGTCGTGCGGTCTGTTTAGGACGACGCGCGTATTCTACGTGGTAAACGGTTCTGTGAGACGTGCTGAAGTGGTTTAAGGCCTCATGGCCGGAATTTCTGCTGAACGTTGAGGTGGACGGAACACGCAGCGCGATGTGTGCGCGCATATTTGAGCCTACAATCAGCCTCGGAGATCAATTGTGTATTTCCGAATGTTCCAATCACTAATCTGACCTTATTGCAGTATTATCCCCTATTTCTAAGCTGCGGTTTAGGAGCCATGAAACATACGCTACGATCGTAACAGCGTGGGTACCGTTCTGCTACGATAGGAGCTGTGCTGTTATACTTTGACAAACGTCCAAACTGTTCGCTGCAGGTTACATTGTGTGGCTACTTGGTTGGATGGATGAGATTTCCACCCATGAATAAAATAGTTTTGGCTAGTAATAGCAGCATACCTTACAGTCTGAATTAAGCTTGTCCAGCAAAGCAACCGTTTACGAACTGCGCGAGCGTCCTAAGCAGTAGTAGGTGCTGGATTACAGATACCTTTGTTCTATATAGCGCATGGTCCAAGCATACGGCATCAGCGGTTATATATTTATAAACGTTGTGCGGTGTTAGCCCGTTTTTTCTAGCTTTTTAGAGAAAGACGATGATAACCGATTTTTTTTTTGGTTGTATTCGTTCAGTTCTCTACGACGCACTCACACGTATTACAGAAATTTTGTGCTCAAAAATAGCCATCGCATTGTTTTTATGCGAACCCTCTCATATATTATGGCTGTATACAGGCCAAAAAGGCAATGCCGAAGCACACAGCTTATATATGTATCGTGCTACCTCCCCAACCGCAGTGATCGCTGTGTTGAGCAGCGCCATGGGCCTCATGCAGCAAGGCTAGCGTAGATATATGTGGTAACTTCAAGCATACTAGACTTGAAATGCGTGAGAACGAGGCCAGTGTATCACAAATATTTGATAGCGCTTGCCGCTCAGATGTTTCGTGATTGCCTTAGGTTGGCAGTGCACGAGCGTGCGCTCTTATGTTTTGTTTTACTCCCTACGCCAATCGATCAGACAGTGAGCTGATTTACCATTTAATGCTGGTAATACAGAGACGCCGGTTTTCTGTGTTGAATTAAAATCGATATAAGCAAAATAGTAAACACATACAGGCACCGCGACTGATAATGCGCGTACACCGCGGCTGATTGTGCGCGTCACATTTTTGCGCCCCCAAGGCATATTTCTGCCTACAGTAGTTACCGATGCACCGAAAGGCTTCCCTGACGACCTTATATGAACGGACGTGGCGTAAATTTCACAAAGTAAGACCTAAAACATCTCGAAATCGTTCCGCAGCACGCGACAGCAATACTTTCAAGCAGCGCCGCGCCGGATCGCCCAAGCCAGAGAGGAGGAAAGGCCCTCCGCGCGCCCTATCCTCCTCGCCCGATGAAACGGTACTAATTTGCTGTCGCAATCGATGCTTCGTCTTTTGAGCGAAACTGCGACTTTCTTATTTATTCAAAGTACCACAAAAGCTCTCATTTTGAGGGTATTACAGGGGGGCATGGGCCCACAGACGCGGCTCGGTCAGTGGGGGCTTTTGTTGTTCCCCGTTCGACTTGTCTGCGCTTGCTTGGGGAGCTGGCCCGTTCTGCGAATGCTCGGCAACCGCTGCCACGTGGAGGGCTAGGGAAGGTGACGCCGGGTGGCTGTCATGGCGCCGGCGGGGGTCGTTCCCTTGTTGTTCGCCATGTTGCGGAGCTTCGAGAGATGGCGGTGGGCTGCTTTCCGTCGCGGCCAGTGTCAGTGCCAATACCAGTGTCATATGGCCACTCTTGAGCGCGTCGGAGATTCTCGAGTGCAAGTGGCAAATTCGTAATCAGTCGCGCTGGGAAGTGCCCGTGTGCAGTGCGCCTGTGCTGCAAGTTCATCCGCGCCACGCATGATATTTATTCCGCTTTAGCATGCCACATACGTGGCACGTTTAGGGCCGATTTACGCTCAAACCGCCCATGGCCGCACGCCGCACCGCAAGCGAGCGGTTCGCCAGTAATGGCCGACGTGACGTCACGAGAGGCGGTCGTGAACTTTCGCCTCCGTGCGGCGGCCGCATAAACATGGCGCTGGTTCGAAGCGAAGCGGAGCGCGAGGCCTAGACCGCTAGGCTGCCGCGGCAGTTTGTTTTTTGTGTGATTTATTGTGATCACTGCAAGAGCTATTCAGCACCTGCCAAGCTATTTGTCTAACACAACAAGCAGCTGTACTCTTCCTGACCTCTTCAGTCCGTGCGATCGCCAAAGGAAACAGACGGATGTGTGTTGTGTTTACGGGAGGGTCGGAAGTTATGGAGCCGCCGATTTCGTGTGTTTTGCCGTTTTTTGCATGTGCATTACAAACGCGAAGCCCATCGTATACACCTACATTCTAAGCATGACACTAGTTCGGTACGCGGCAAAATGAAAAGATTGCGATCGCCCTCCTCAGCATATGGTGTTCGTAGGTGTGTGTGCGCGCTTCATCGATACGAAGATTGCAAGTTTGTGCAGTACTGACTTGTGTTTCAGAAGCGATGGCACGATGTGTAGCGATGAGCTTCATTATTGCCTCATCACAGTCATTCGTAATGTGCTGTTTGTGTCAACCTTCGTTTGAGCTGTTTTGCGGGCTGCGATGCGCATTGGTGACCGCGAACACGTACAGAACGTTCGAGCGCTAGGGTTCTTACTTTTACGAAGCGTAAGTGTACTGTGATATGTACGTGCAATGTGTCGCAGTGGTGCTAGGTGTATAAGTGTTCGTATTATGCAATATGCATATGTTCTCAAGTGAACAGTGCATAAGCTTTGCGGGCGAGTTTTGGTTCCGGCCCTTTCTGCCTCGTTCACGTATCTTGTGTGTTTTTCAGAAGTTATTTCTGTGCTACGAAGGTGTTTATAATCGGTGAGGGCAATATAAGGAACAGCTTAAAAGTTACATGAGTACATGCGCGCTGTCGTGCAATGTGGACGCGCGTGTGCACTGTTCTCATGAACGCAAATTTCGGGCACTCTTCATTTTTGTCATGTGGACATTAGTGTAAACAGCGGAAATCCTGAGGCGTATTTCTAGATTAAGCAAAGTATACATTCTTATACTGAGAGATATGAGCGCCTTGCATGTGCAAGAAATTCAGCTGCTTGTTTCTTGTTAGTGTCTGAGTACACACTGTTAGTGCCAACACCAGTGACACAGCATGATAAGCATATAATGTGTGAAAACTAGATACTTCATTTTGATTCTTGACAATTTGCATTTTTTGATAGCAAGCCATATGCATGTAACAAAGCATGAAGATTACAACACAACTGGTATGGTCAATATATAATTCGAGGAGTGTAGCAGAAGAACTTAAAGAATGCGGACACAGAAGGAACGACTATAGTCGGATACAACTTTAGAAAAAATGGGAGGCCCCGCCCAGATGACCAAAGCGCGATGTCCGATTGCCTCCGTGACTAAAATAATTCCACTAAAAAAATTGTGCTCCTGAAACGCGCAGTTTTAGGTATAAATAAAGACTTCTGTATTTGATAACTGGTTTAGTAGAGCTCTCATGTACTACAGCACATGCCGGATCGCGACCGAAAAATAACCCCTTGCCATCCACAACGCTGCCCGTCGTCTCCTCTTTAGCTGCATTGCAAGTGACAAAAGTAGAAAGAGCAGCTTTGGCTTTTGCGCTTCTTTACATGTACACGGCACATTTACTACTCCTGTTCCGAGCTTGAAATGAATCAGTTGCTATTGAACAAGTACTTATATAAAGCAATGCATTTATCGCAACCATTACAAACTCAAGATGCTCGGTGTCAGCGAAAGCACAGTGTTCAAGGTGAGGAGGGAGGTCAAAGCTTCGCATATTTCGGGTGGCAAACTGTTGACGCCCTCGCGAAAGCACCCACAAAATGCGGAGAAAAGAAGACGCAGCACAAAGTATGACACGTTGTGCGCACCGAGGTCGTGTGCACAATTTCTTTCGCCGCAACGAGATACCGACGGTCGAGAAGATCACTAACGAGTTCTCGAAGCGTATATGGTGTTATGTTTTTGCCCTGGGATTTGTCTGATGGAAGGCCAGTGCTATGGTGTGCAACATTCATCCCCGCATGGTCCCTGCTTCGGGTACACGACTCCGTGCACGGCTCGGGTTTCCCGCAACTGCACGGCGTCCACGACGGAAGCGGCCACCGGATCACGGACTGCTATTCGGCCCCTCCCTGTGCCGGCAGCAATGCAGCCCCCTCCCGCCTTTGTTCGGCAGCGCCCGCACCACGAACAACTCCCACTGTGTTTGGGACGGTTTCCAAAGGAGGGCTGTGTTTCGACCCTGTGCCTTACAGTTGGTTCCCTTTGTCCTATGCGGGCCATAAAACTTCCCTGGCGCACCATTCTGATTGACCGCCAGATCGGCCTGACGCCACAGCGCGGTTTGAGAAAGTGCCGGCCACCGAGAGCGGCGTTAGGACCACGGAGGCTACCCAGACCCTCTCTCTCTCTTGACCTTGTTTCGTCCTTAGGGACTGTCTGGGGAATCTGTGGACTGAGGGGTGTTATTTAAGCAGCTTGCAGCTGCTCTGTTGGTCTCTCTCCTGATTACGACGACAACATGTAAACATTGTATAAAGAATTCTTCACCGAGAAAACTCTCCTCGTCTCTGACTCTGCGTGAAGTGGGGTCCAGACCTCCTGCCAGCCTCACACACCTCGACACACGCAACAATGGATCTCCCATCACTGAAGCAGTGCACTGTGCGTCGCCTGCTTGTCGAGATCTAATTCAAGCACGAGAAGAGGAGCCGCAATTCGCTGCTGATCGACCGGGTTGACATTGCTGAATGGCGGAATCTCTACCTTCGTGACGTGGAGCGCTATGGGCAGAAGGCCGAAAGATCTTTTTCCTGGATGAGACATGGGTGACGGCGGTACACACTGGGTCGATCGTGTGGACAGACATCGTGGTGCAGAAGCGTGGACACCTATACGCTCGAGCAAATGGCCTGTCGATGGGTCTACAAGAACCTTCTGGAAAAGGCCTGTGTCTGATTGTGACGCACATTGGCAGCGAGGATGGCTTCGTCGACGGCAGCTTAGATATATTCCAAGGCCATAAAAACAAGCGACTACCACGAAGAAATGGACAGCAATCACTTCGAGGGATGGTTTAATGACGTTTTGCAGAAGTTGCCTGCTGGTAGCGTCATTGTTTTGGGCAATGCACCTTACCATTCCCGGCGAGAAGAGAAATAGCCGACAACAGCTTGGAAGAAAGAAAAAATACAGGAGTGACTCAAAAGCAAGAACATAACCCACAGCGAAAGGGTGGTTAAAAAGCAGCTGCTTGAGTTGGTAGCATCTGTAAGGCCACGCTTCCTGAGCTACATCGTAGACAATGCAGCTGAAAGAGCCGGCTGCATTGTACTCAGGCTCCCACTGTACCACTGCGAATTAAATCCTATCGAGCTCGTGTGGGCAAAGGTAAAAAATGGCATAGCTGCGGACAACAGAGACGTCAAGCTATACACGGTCTAATACGTCTTGAGGGAAAAAATTAAGCACATAATGGCGGAAGACTGGAGGAAGAAACTTCACCATGTCGTGGACCTGGAGGCAAATGCAGGCTTGATACGTCTGGAAGTGACCACATCCAACCCATCATCATCCAACTGGGTGAAGATGACAGTGAAGAAAGCGACTCCGACTGCGAGCTGTCCGGCATTGAGCCACTGGATGAAGCATAACAGCTTCTTATTAACGAAAGAACAGCCCTTATTAAGGCTACCAAAATATTGCCGGTGGGTTCGCAGCAGCTAAGCATTCTCTTGTGACCTCTCAAATAAATAAGCAGTTCATTTGATGACATATTCCTTTTAATGGAAGCCCAATTCTGAAAAAGCAACGGCCTGCACAGATCGTGCTCAATATAAGTATTGGCACGGAAACGTGCTGAAATGCTGGAAAATCAGAATGCAAATACACTTGTTAACCCTGAATAACTGTGCGGCCCAAAATGCTCATTCGGGCAGCCACTGTCCAGCTTCACACGAAAAAGCAGTAGTCAACGTGAAAGTGACAGCCACACCAATGCGCACACCAAAGTACATTTGCTTTGCGTGCAGTTTCGCTGGCCCTACTCTTATTTCCAGCCTGTTGAGATGAATAATGCCAATGTCAGAAGGCCCAAAATACTCTATTGGGCAGCCACCTACGAGCATTATGGGCCCTGTGATGAGATAAAAGTCGTCAGGGCATGCTTGAAAGGCACCTTTAGCATCTGCACTTCAAAGCGCTGCCATGTCGTAGCCATTGTAGGTGAAACAGTAGCAATCAACGCGAAATTGTCCGCCACTTTTAGCCGTTTGCATGCAAAAGCACACTCATGTGGTCGCATTCTTTATCTTGGTTATATGACTCGGACAAGTAATGTGGACAAGAGAACAATTATCAAACATCATTAGCTTAGTTAGGCCCCTAATACTCATTATGGTAACTATTAATATTAGTAGTCGAGGGCACGCTTGAAAGGCAGCATTAGCAGTTTGCACGTCAAAGCACAGTCAAGCTGTCACCACTATTAGTGAAACGGCAGCAATCAACGCGAAAATGACAGCCACTGTTGGCAGCTTGCATGCAAACACGCATTAATGTGGTGGTATTGTTTATTTTGGCTACCTGGCCCAGGCAAGTAATGCGAATAAGAGAACAATTATCAAACATTATTATCTTAGTCAGGCCCCTAATACTCATTATGGTAACTATTAATATTAGTAGTCGAGGGCACGCTTGAAAGGCACCATTAGCAGTTTGCACGTCAAAGCACAGTCAAGCTGTCGCCACTGTTGGTGCAACGGCAGCAATCAACGCGAAAATGACAGCCACTGTTGGCAGCTTGCATGCAAACACACGTTAATGTGGTGGCATTCCTTATTTTGGTTATCTGGCCCAGGCAAGTAATGCGAATAAGAGAACAATTATCAAACATCATTAGCTTAGTTAGGCCCAAAATACTCAGTCGTGTAGCTATTAATAGCAGTAGTTGAGGGCACGTTTGAAAGGCGCCATTTGCAGTCTGCACATCAAATCGCAGTCATGCCGCAGCCATTGTTGTACTTGTTTATCTGACCGGGCAAGTAACACCAATGTTAGCACAATTATTCACCCTAAATAGCTCCGCTAGCATTGTTTGTACTAAAAAATGCCGAGTGAAGTTGAATGTGTTTTATTGAGGTAATTATTTAATTCACAAGCCATCGGCACAGCGATGGACGGCCAGATTCAGACAATGACATATATGAAGTAATAAATGGTGAAAGTTGCAAAAGCTCTCAGTGCACTGCTTTGCCGGGCTCCATTCACTGGAAGATGTCTTTGCAACGATGAAAGCATCAGACAGGAAATGATACCCCACTGCACAATGTTATTCATGTCGAATATTTTTACCATCATATGTGATGGGCAGCGAAACCGTCTGTTTACTAAGACTGAATGCATGAAAAATGCAACAGCATAGCAAGGTGTTGTTTTGCAATATGCAGCCTTTCATGTGCACTTCTGGCGAGCTGCCACATGCACTGATGCATAAACATGAACAGAAGTAAGAGGCAAAGTTACTGTGCAACCCACATGACGCTTTTAAGAAAATGTATCTCTAAACCTTTCTGTTTTCATAGGCGATCAAAATTTGTTTTGAGCAAGTTGGTTAATCACATTGCAGCAACAACACAAGAAGCAAGGACAGAAAACACAGCGAGTAGGCAGATTGAGAAGACGAGGTAGACCAGTGAGACAGGTTTTAATGAGATGGAAGAGGCCAGCCCTACAGTGTACAGGAGTTAGTGCTTTGAATGAGATTGGTTAATGAAAATGTGTAAAGACTTTGCGAAAAAAAAACTAGCAAAAACAAATGCTAATATAAAATAAAAGGACAGAAATAAGATTAAGCGCAAACACGCATGGTAGCAGGCACCTATTCACGCACAAACGCGAAAGCTAAGAAAAACTCAAATTTAAAGAAATGTGGGAAATTTAAAAAAATTGACAAACGCAAGAAAACATGCACACATTTACGAACAGATGCGGGTAGAGGTATTATAGGAGTGGGTTCACAAGCTGCTGTGCCTACCTTCTCGTACCTTTTTTTTTACCGCTCTCTTAACACTGTCTTGGGAATTTTTAATCGCAACATATCAGGAGAATCGAAAAGCAGCGCGAAGCTATTTTGTGGGAAACCATATCGAGCGCTGGCAACGCAACTTGTGCATGACTGTGCCACAGCATGCATTCTACAGCTTGCGTGCACGGTGAGCACTGGTGGAAAGCAATCAATCGACGGTGCTACACAATGCTCGAACACCACCGTTAGACGCTCGGCTATCTCACTGCTGACAGTGATCGTTCATGCTAAGTTGATGGCGAGAAATCTTTGCGTTGAAGGCTTCTTTTGCAAATATTTTCTGTTGAGACGCTCGTAAGTTTGTTTCATGCGTGCACATTTTTCTCATTTCTCCTGAGAATGGTTTTGCTCCATCGCTTCACCCCGTCAGACGAGAAACACAGACACTACATGAACACGCACGCTGCTGACAGTAGGCACCAGACTTTGGCAAACTTTTCTCGTCGTAACTCATAATTTCATGAAGTACAAGTCCTTAAAAGGAACGACGATAGGTTAACTCAGGAGATCCTTGAGGCATTCGAGATAAGTAAAACAGGAGCGTAATGTGTAAGCACACTGTCATTGGCCTTGACAAGAAAGGAAGTCACCTTTTTGAGACAGCCTCAGATGTATAAGAGAAGAGATATGGCGATGAAATCAATAATAGTGGGAATTTCAATCAAGAAATCAGTTGACAGTGCAGCTGCGTACTCGTCTAGTCGTTCCTTCTGTGTCCATGTTCCTTAAGTTCTACTGCTACAATCCTCGAAGAATAACCAAGTAGCCCAGTTAAACACCCTTTTGTCAATATATGATATTCTGTTGGCAGCTGGAACATCTAGTGTGTATGTAAGTGTTGAAACCATTATTTTAAGCTGTTGATATTGCATAAGGATGTGGGAATATTTGCAACTTTGTAATTATGCATCAAATAGTGTCCTGTTCGATTTGGTGGTCACTTTTTGTAACAGTGAATATATTTTTCATACGTATCAGGCATTTCAAAATGCCAACTGCACCCACATAAATACTAAATTGCAGAAAAGTACGGTAAATTTTCACCATGACAGGCGTGCTATAGCCATAAAACATGAGAACTTGCGTAGAGGAGCAGGCTAGGTCACTCAGGCAGCCGCACTTTACAGGCTCTACAGTGATCATTTGCATCCTCTGAAGAGCCCTGTGCATGCGAATAAAGTACTTGTTTGCTCGTAGGCTCAGTTTGTGTTTTTCAAATACAATACTTTGTAAGGTACTATACTATTACAGAAACTTGCTAGCTTCAAAAATACAGGGATATAAACATCAGTTTATGTTAATTGTGATAATGGCTATTCATTTTTAGAAAAGTATTCGATCCAATTTGCTTCTTGCACTGTACTATTCGGTCCTGAAAATCCTTATTTGCTCACCTCTAATATTGCATTATTTTTGTGCTGTCTTTCACATGTGCATTGCAAACAAGACTCACATAGATGTGCACTCAGAGCATATTACATATAATTAAAGAAAATTTCCCAGTGGGCTAGTTGGTTCGACATAACGCTGTTGCGCAAAGTGACGAAGGGACAGGACTTAAGAGAGAAAAACAATGCACGACACCCGAGTGCAAACTAACAACTGTTTTATTTTTCGGAAAATGAGACCTTCATATAGCCTACTCGCATGTTCAGGGATGTTCTTCCCAGTCTAACCACGCCATCTATTATCATTCATTAAGCTAATCTCTTTGCTGAGTGATATAGATGGCACATGGGGTCGTCTTGATGTTGTAGGCTTCCATGACTTCTTTTTCTTTGGTTACTACATTTCAGCAAGATCCCCATCCTGTGGGAGATACGGCATGAAGCGCAATGTATGGCCAGGTCTCTGGGTGCTTGTGTCAGACTGCAGTTGTATAGATGGTCGCACAGTCAATCATTTACGCATCTGCCTGTTTGGTGCATGTAATCAGCCCCACTTGTCAAAGATATCTTGTAGACCATGTCTATCGTGCATTCAGTCAATCCTTTAACGTGGTTTATAGTGCATGCATTCAGGGTATTCCTTTCGCTGGTCATTCCATTTACTTTTGAGCACATTTCCTTTAGCTTTTGTCGTGCTGTGAGGACCACTCGTTCGCTCGGTTAAACTGAGCGAACGACTTCAGCAAAAGATGCAAGTGAGAAGAGGAATGAGGAGGAAAGTGGATAAGAAGGTACAGCATAACCATGAGGCAGATAAAGGAGGAGTGTATGGCAAAAGTGTGCGAATAAAAGCGAAGTGCAGTGACGGTAGCTACGAGATGGTGCCAGAGTAGCACGCAATGTCTGGGAGGTTTGTTGGCGATGGCTTCTGTGAACCACGCCCACGCATCACCCATGCGCTGGCTCACGCGATCTCCAGATTGGCAAGGCAGTGGCGCCACACTTCGCTCCGTTTGCAACATTCCACACGAGACCGATTGTCATTGCCAGTGAAATGACAACACATGTAGAGCTGCACTAAAATTTCGTATTAGGGAGTATCGTAATTGTCTGTGATTTTTTTCTGTCAATTGCGTATGCTCTGCAGTAATAAACATTGCAGAAACATCGCCGGTTGCTTATGCTCTTATGCCTCTCAATATAGGTATTGTATCAAAGCAGATTCCTTGCTTTGTACACGTTTGTTTCCAGAGCTGTCTCTGCACATTTTACACTTTATGAAGATGGGATACTAGGAAACAGCTTATAAGTTATATCATTGCTCCACGCATTGCAATTATTCATTTTGTGCTAGGTGTCGTGCTGTAATGTAAGCTACGCAAATGCTCCTTATGCAATCTTTTGCACATGTGGCGACACAGCAAAACACCTTCTCTGCCACTGCCCAACTGTTGCATATCTGTACACGTGTACATGTGTGATAGTGTTTCCCTTTCTGTCATGCGGGCCATATTGCGATCACACCACCCTTGCTCACTATGTGTATATAATCGTTGGCCGCCAAGCTGTGGTGTACTTTTTGTCCTATATTCCTTGGCTGTCATTCTGCCACGTTAAGTTGCTGCCATGCAATAAAACATGTTTCAAGTTCAGTCTGCCTCTTCGTTCACGGAAGCCCTGGAACACGACACCAACCTTTCATGCTAACAATTTGTTGTGTGAGCTGTACTCCATCTCAGTAGTTCCTTGCCGCACTGGGGAAGCTGCAGGGCTCCTTAGTTAATAGGAAGGCTGAATGCCCCTCAAGGTGTCTTCATTGCACCGCACCGTCTGCTCGGTGTCTGCTTTCCATCCTGTCAGTACATGCTCCATTGTTGGAGGATTGATGAAAAAAATGTTTTGACGCCATAACCAGAAGCTTTGTTTACATGCATGCGACAGCAGAGCTTTGCTTCACCTGTACACTTTCCCTCCATTTACCTCGCAGCCACCTTAATAAACAGCAAGTATGAACGCTCTCATAAATGTTCACTTGCGGCACAGCATCTGCTCGGCATCTACTTGCTGGAATGAAAGCAGTTTAGGAAATAATCTAAAGCTCTATTTTACTGACTGCAGCATTTATCATGGGTGCGAAGAGGGTGTTGCGACAGAAAGCCTGTGGTGCAAATTCAAGGAAATGTACTAGGATGCTGATCAAAAGTTTTATAGGTGTATAGTGCAAAACCACATTTACATACAGGAATAACATGACACTGGTCATAACTTAAAGCAACGGTTCATGGGGCCCACATATATGGGCACATAAACGTGATTCTCAATGCAAGTTTGACTTGATGTGATAGTCACTTTTCAGATAGAAGTGACATGATGACATACTGGTAATCAATGCCTGTTATTTCTTTGTTCCCACAATGATCAGTTGTATAATACTTGTTCTCAGATACAATAACGCATCTCTGAATCATAGATATCACATCCCATCTGCCCTATGCAACTTTGCCTCATGAAATAGGAAACTCGTTGATATAATCAGTTACGGATTATGCCAAAGTGTTATGCTGTTTCTTGCAGCTTTGTCTTTCATGAGTATTTGTGTAATGTGAAAAATAGTAGCCTGATGTTCTAAATGTTACGTATGCTATATGACAATACTATTCTTTTTCCCTGATCAGAGGAGGCTTTTGTGTCAATATATAAATTGGAAGCTTTTTAACAACGAATATGTGACAAGTACTTGCATGTGAACAAGCGTATGCAGCCTTCCAAAGACAAGCACGGTAACGAATGTATCTTTTAGCCGTATTGGCACAAAACTTTCCCATAGGCTTTTTTTTGCCTAAAGCCAACCACCCATCTCGATCTAGCAGATTTATCTTTTATGAGACAAGTCTGTGCTGTTTTCCTTGCAACAAGTTCTTTTACATGTGTCTGCAAAACATTGGCCCTTCATTATGTTTGTTTTTTCTACAACTTTCATGTTTTTTTGGAAACAATTTATTTTGCATTTTTGGAAGCTCTTCATACAGCAGCCATTATTTCTTGGAAAGCTTCTTTGCAACGAGGCTCTAAAGTTGTTGATACACCATTCAAGTATTTTTTTTATATAACATTAGTAGCCTTGCATTTAAAACTTATCCTTTGTCCCCAATAGTTAGCTCTAGTTCGCATTAGTTGGTTAAGATGTAACTAAATATATGGAAATAAATATTGCTACTACAAGTACTCACGTCGTCGTGTCACTATTCAATATTAGACATTTACTATTTTTGTTCAATTTCTGTTTGAAAAAAATTAACATTCGCCCACCTCACAATGCTCGAAGATGCGCCCAAGCCATATTTGTGATGTAAAAAGGAGGTGAGGCGTGCAGACAGGACACAAGAGTAGAGAAGTGGACTTCTCTACTCTTGTTTCCTGTCTGCACGCCTCACCTCTTTTTTGCATAATGAATCCTTACCGACTAGCTCAGCTTTGTCGTTCTAAGCCATATTTGTGCTTTCTGAAGTCTTACTTTGCTTTAATAATAGTGGCAAAAAGCAGCTTTTCAGAGAGAACTTGATTTTGTTGTTCTGTGTTTTCTGTTCTTCTGCCATAAGTATAGTGAACTGATAACTATATCGCATACACACAGCGTCTCAATGGAACAGACATTTATTTGATACACATGAATTTGCACCCTGTTCATCTAGATTTCCAAATTATGCTGATTGTGGCCAGCCTCTAGTACGTACAGAAGCATCTCTATGATGTGGTCTGAGGGTACATGTGCAGTGCTACTGTGAAGCTAGTCATAGTTTTCACAGCAATGCACCAAGTAAGGTTGTTGCTTAATTGTTATAAAGAAAGACCGCATCAGCTAGGCTGTAAGGGCGATAAAAATGATTTGTGCAATTCACCAAACATAGAAACAGATATTAATACGACTATAATGCCATGTGCTAGTTAGTATATCAAGTGAATAAGAGAGTGATGTAAGGGCTGTTTGGTTAATCTGGTTTATTTGTCGGGTTAAAACACAGGCTGTGAAGGTAACTTCAACATGTCGAGGTTGTCAACATGTCTAATTATTTACGAAATTGGTGAGGTGGCAGTGAGACTCCCTGGGAAAGCAATACCTCAGTTGTACTAATGGTATGGCTTGATTATATAATTTCATCATTGCTTGTTTAGAAATATGACGGTGGGTTAGAACCTATGAAATGCCACAACAGCAAGGCTGAACATCCATCCTAACTTCTCAGAGGCTTAAAGAATGATAAACAGTTATGCTTTAGAGCATATTTTGGTAACAAATATATGCCATCTTTATTTCAGTGGAATGGAAAGAGGTGATTGAGCACAGCCATGCTATTGTAGCATGCATGAAGGAATACAGGAGAGCCTGGGGGCTAGTATATGTTAATAGAGTGAACAAGTAGCTGTGACTGGCAAGATTATTTTACTCCACAGAGGATGCTGCAGTAAGGTTCATGCAACTGTAAGGAATACGAGAATGAGTGAAAGATTACTTGTAATATATAGATTTGTATGGCAGATGAGAATGTGCACCCAATTTGCCACTACGCATTTTTTCTATTTTATGTTCAGCACAGAGTGAGTCACTATGGCTTCTTAACTGGAGATTTCTGCGTTCCATTTCACAGTGTTTATGGGGCTGCCTGCATTCATTTGACTACTTATGAAGTGATTGGATAATAGAACATGCCCACATTACAGATTTACATAGAACATAATATGAATTCATCATAAAGCTCCACCCAAAAAACTGTCTGTCGGTTATGAAAGCAAAACATGGCAACAAACATTCCCTTACTTTCTTGTGCTGCTGCACACATGCTGCTAATTAACTAATGTCTACAATGCAGACATTCTGTTCTTTCATTAGGTGTAGGTGCAAGTTGCCCTGACACAATCAACATGCATTCATTGCCTACAAGCTACTGCATATTATTATTGGTGTTACAGCAGGCATGGCAAATGTTCTCGCCTACTTGTGTCTTGTGCACCATATGAGCCAGCATTTCATTTCATTGTCATGTACCTGTTTAAGCTGTTACTGATTCAGAAAGGCAAATATAAAACGACTTACTACGTCAACCATTTCGCATGCAAGATCACTGCACTCATTGCAAAGCTTATTAGAGAGTTTTAGATCAGGGGGATGCAATCGTTGAGGCGCGAAGTACTAGGGGGCCTCGATGCTTGCGTCCCCTTAATCTAGATCTCTATATTCGCTTGATAATCTTGCTTTGCTTTGAGGTGAAGTACACGTACTGTGCACCTGTTTGTTAGCCTACGCACTTCTCTCTCTTTTTAATGTGGCTGTGCATTAGCTAGCTAGGTTGTCACTACATGAATGAGATTAGGGCCATGCCCAACGCTATCAAATAACATTACTTTGCTATAGCTCACCGACTGTGCAAGCTTCTTTTTTATCTAGGGAAAAGAATAAAAAGAGAATGCATGCAAAAATGATGTTGACAGCAGCAAACGGTCTCAAGGCAATCATCCTTGATTGTCGCCATTGCTGAGAGAGCAAGCATGCTTGTATTCACTTTGACCACAGGCTGTACATTGTTTAAATGCTGATAGAGGTATGGATAAATAGTGAACGGGCAGCAGGTTGGCCACTCAGGCCTTTATGCATGGGAATCGCTGCCTTGTGTGCCCTCTAAACCTCTGTCATATCTTAAGGCATGAATGACATAACACTACTTCTATTGGCAGGGACATTTTTAGCACCAACAAGAAATGTAAACATTAGGTGAATTCACGCCTAAATGGGGTGTCTTTTCAGCAATATGAATTAATATTTGTTTTCATGCAAGCATTCTTCTGTTGAAAACATATCTGACAAGCATCTCTGGCTGAAGAAGTAACTGTGATATGTACATATCACTTTTATGTATGTCATAATTGTAATCAATTGCTCAAGACGTACTGATGGCTTGTTGTTTAGTCATGACTTAACATGGCAGTGCAATTTGAAATAATGACGTAACATAGAATGAACAAATGCTAGCTCTGTGCGCTCCTGTACGTTCATTCGGTGTTACATCATTGTTCAGAAGTGCGATGCCATATTACATCATGTAAGCAATTGTAGGCTCACTATTAACTTGACAGCTACTAAAGAGACCTCAGCAGCAAAGTGAAACTAAATCAACAAGCCACTGTTGATGATTCACATGCGTGCTCGGTGACGAAGTGGCTTGTCAATCAACACAGCTGTATTCCGTGATAATAGAACCATCTGTATAGGAGTATGTTAATAGATAATGCTGCGGCGCTTCAGCAGGCTAAGCTGTTGCTGTGACAGATCCCTTGCTCATTGGCTTAGATACACCTGTATGCTCGTGTATGTGCGTTCTTCCAAGCTGTTATGTACAGGGTCTGGCCCCATCCGTGAAAGGAATGCACATTGGTTGGTGGCAGAAAACAGACCGAGTTTATTTTCTACAAGAGATGCAGATGAGAGCCGCATGTGTTTGACGGGGCAAACTCTCGGTCCCTGTCTAGTGGCCGAGACGCTGGGGGTGATGGAGAATCCTTGGAACTCGACTCGGGGCGGGGTCGCTTCCTGTTTCGTCTGCACTGGTGCCTTGTCCAGCCGAGGAGTGGTGGTGCATCGCTTGTACACATTTTCCTCCCTTCTCAGATGGAGTCGCCGTGGTGATCCTGAGGGTGTCGTTCCCACTGCAGGCATGGCTCTGCAGTTGTGTTTGGCACGGTCTCAGGGGCAGTGCCAATCTCTGGTTTGGTCACCGATGATTGCGAAGGCTTCAGCATTCCTGAGAGAGTGGCCTCTGTTGACGTGGAGTTATGTGCTTTTATCCCAAGCATAAATGGGAGCGGGACACTGCTTGCGGTTAGTGTACAGCCCTTATCCTGTGTCACCAAATCTTCTGTGGGGTATCTCAAAACACCGGGCTTGATGTGGTCGCATTGTCGTCGCATTAACCTGTTGGGGCCTTTAATGAGCCACGATCTGTGGCCTAGCTTTTCCAAAACCGTTCCCTCTGTCCAGATCGGATTCCCTCCAAAGTTTCGAAAGAAAACTGCTTGTCCGACAGTGAGTACTCTCGACTTTGTATCCCTGTTGCAGTTGGTATGGATTTTGTTCGCTTTTGCTTGGGGCTGGATGCAAGTGAGAGCTGTATCCAGCTCACGCCCAAACCCAAGTGCAGCTGGCATTTCACCCTTTGATGTGCAGATGGTGGTGTGTTGCTCTAGAAAAAGTGGGCCAGCCTACACACGAATGTTCCGTCCTTGTTTTTGGCTAATGCTCATTTTGTTTCGAAAGCCATCCTTTCTGCTTGGCCATTTGTTGTAGGATGGTACGGTGTGCTTGTTACATGGGTCACCCCATTCTTCTTTAGGAAGCTCTCAACTTCTACTGAAACGAAGGATGGCCCGTTATCAGTCACAAGCTTTTTTGGGAGCCCAAAAGCTGCAAAAGGTTCCAGAGTTCCTCAATCAATGTGGAAGACTGTGTAATTATGCATGGAGCCCACTTCCAACAATTTACTGTATGTGTCCACAACAATTAGCCAGCATTCTGCCTTCTATGGGACCAACGAAGTCTGCATGAGCTGTGTCCCAAGGCGTTCTGGTGCGTTCCTATTTGGGCACTGGTGCACTGGCTGGTGCCCTTTGGTGTTGACAACAAGTTGCACAGTTTCTAGTGAGCCGTTCGATATCTGCGTCAAATGCATGCCTAACAAAAGTACCTTCGTGCACATGCCTTCATGACCACAATTATAAGGTGGTTTGCAGGTGCGAGTTGAAGAAGGTAGTTTCTCGCCTTTGTTTTGAAGTTACCATCCAGGAGCCTCTAACAAGGCACCCTTCCTGCGCTGAAAGCTCAGTCTCCAGTTTCCGGCACGATGAAAACTGCTCTTTTGGCAGTTTATGAACTTCACCGTTTGAAACAGCCTCCAGCACTTGGGACAGGACTCATTCGAGTCATTCGTGCTTGTTGATGCGGTGAAAGCTCGAAGCTGAGCATGGTAGCCAACATGAGCACGTCTCTTGGGGGATAAGGTTCAACTTGTGCCGGTAGTGGAAGTCTGCTTAGAGTGTCCGCATTTTGGTGCAGTAGGCCAGGCCTGTACAGCAACTTGTAATCGTACTTTGCTAGTTTAAGGCACCATTGCGTAATCCTTGATGAAAAGACCTGGGGCGCTTGCTTTGTTTCACTCACGATTCCAATCAATGCCTGGTGATCTGTTATGGTCACATGCCGGCCAGCTATGTACTTATGAAAATGACTGATGCTGTAGATTACTGCTGCACTTTCTTTGTTGAGCTGGAAGTAGCTCTTTTTGGCACTTCCCAGTGTTCATGAACTGAATGCAATGGGCGCCTCTCGGCAAATAGCATCTTCCCGAGCGAGGACGGCATCAAAGCCGTACGGCGATGCGTCCACAGACAAAAGAAGGGGCTTCGTCCCGTCGTAGTGAGTGAGTACTGTAGATGCACGAATCATCTCCTTAAGTGCCTCGAAATTGACTTGATGCTTGCTCTTCCATTTCCAGGGCGTGTTTTTCTCTAGGAGCCTATACAATTCCACCACGATCATTGCTCTGTTCTCCAAAATGCAGTCGTCAAATGAAATAAGGCCCAGAAAAGCCCTTAAGGATGTCTTAATTGTCAGATGGTTTGAGTGCTTGAAGTATAGCCTCAACCTTTTTCTCGGTGTTGCAAACGCCACTCCCATCAATTCGATGTCCCAGAAACTAAACTGACGTAATTCCGAACCTGCACTTTTCTTTCTTGAGGCGTAAGCCTTTCTCAGTCTCGACAGAACCTGATTCAGATGCTGTGCGTGCTTATTTGCACTATTCCCACTGACAATGATGTCGTCAAGGTGAACACTCACCCCTGAAATTCCACGTATCTTTGTCTCCCTCAGGCACTGGAAGATAGCTGGTGCAGCGGAAATTCAGAACGGGAGGCATTCCACCCCGAATAGTCGTTTGGTGCTCACTGTGAGCTGTGCTGCTGTTTCTTCATCAACTTTCAGTAGTAGATATGCTTGATAAAGATCCAACATTGAGAAGAGGGTTCCACCATGTAGGTTTGCAAACACTTCATCTGTGGTTGGTAACGGGTAAGATGCCTTCTTCACTGCTGCCTTAACAGTAACAGTATTAACAATACGCCTGTAGTCACCACAGACATTGAGTGTACCGTCGGTCTTCTGAACAAGTACCAATGGGGTTGCCCATTTGGTATGCTGCGTTGGTTTTAGGATGCTTTGGTGCTGTAGATGGTCAAGCTTATCTTCCAGAAGCGCCTGCAGCGCCACTGAAATCGGACGAGCCTTGCAAACCATTGATGTCGCACCGTCTTCTAGTTCCAGGTGAACTAAAGGACCTGTATAGCTTCCAATGTCTTCCTTGAAGACATCTGGGTGTCATCCCACAACCTCTGTAATTTCTAGTGCTGGCTCTCCAACGTGGTTGATCCCCTTCACCTGAATTTGAAGTGCCAAAAACCAATCTCTTCCTAGGAGGTTGCACCCAGTGCCCTTCATAACCAACAATGGCAGCAGATAGTCCTTTCATCTCAACATCACATGAACTTGTGCGGAGCCCAGGATGTGTAATTGTTTACCTGACCATGAGCACAAATCTAGCGGCTCGCATAAAAGCCACGGAGTGTTTTTCTTCCACCTTCTGTAGTCCGTGTCCTCGCTTATCAGGGAGCATGCCGTACCTGTGTCCACCTCAAACTGGACTGGCTTTCCCTCCACTATCAAGTCCACGAGGAACTTGGGGCAGTGTGTACTATCTGTGTGCAGCTTGCAGCAGAATTTGCTGACAGGTGGTGGTTTGACACTGTGTGCCCGTAGCTGCTAGTTGTCGGAGCGTGGTTCCGTGTTTTTCTTTTTCTTTGAGATGCAGGCATGCTCGACATGACCTTCCTTGGAGCAGAAACGGCACTCGGCTGTCTTGAATTTGCATGTTTCAGAGTCGTGCAAGCCGTACGTCGCATCGATAAGAATGTCGCGCTGATGTATGCTTGCCTCCTGGCTTGATTTGCGACGTCCTGTTAATTTCCCCCGAGTTTGCCACTCCTTTGATATCTCGCTGATGCCTTGACGCACTTTCCGCTGACAAGGTAAGTCCACAGTGCATTGAAATGTCAGGCTTTTTCTGCGAACAGTGTCTGCGAAAGATGTTCGTCCCACACGCCGCGGACGAACCTGTCCCGCAGCATCACATCTTGGGGCGGCATAGTTGGGTTCGCCGCTGAAGCGGTCGTTTGGATGTCAGGTGACGTCGTCGATACTGTAGCCGAAGGCAGCGCTCCGAAGTTGCAGTCGGCTGTGAAGGTTCCAAGGGCCGCAGCGTAGCTGCTGATCGACTCGTCTGGCCGTTGGTCGGGTCTTTGAAACACGTACCGGCTCTAACGCGCGGATGTGCTGGTGTCGAAGTGCCGCCTAAGAAGTGTCACTAAATCATTTAAGTTGGCTTCTGCCGGATATCTTCGGCGCTATCAGCGCGCACACGGTGTTCGAAAGTGTCGGCTCCACAAAGCGTGAGGAGAAGTGCCCGCTTCTTCGCTGACGTCGCTCGCCACGAAATAAAAGTCGAGGCGCTGGACCCACGATTCCCATGATTTGCCCGAGAAAGGCTCGACAGCGCCGTGCATTCGTCCTGTAGCCATGGCCTTAACTTTGAAAACTTATAGATCCGCTTCGCAACTCCTGCCTCATCGCCAGTGTTACGTACGGGGTCTGGCCCCATCCGTGAAAGGAGTGCGCATCGGTTGGTGGCAGAAAACAGACTGCGTTTATTTTCTTCAAAAGACGCAGGCGAGAGGACAAACTCTCGGTCCCTGTCCAGTAGCCGAGACGCTGAGGGCGACGGAGGATTCTCAGAACTCCACTCGGGATGGGGTCGCTTCCCGTTTCTCCGCGCTGGTGCTTCGTCCAGCCGAGGAGCGATGATGCGTCGCTTGTCCACAACACAAGCTCTCGCTAGCACAGCTATAAAAAGTGCGCCAGCGCGCCGCACACAACCGAGCACATAGTGACGTATGTTGTCGCAACATTATGCGGTAGCAGTAAACAAATAACAAAAAGGCGGCACAGGTAAGACGACTGCACAGTGTTCCAAAGGTGGGTCACCACGTCAATGCCACACATGCAGCAATGAATGTGACAGTGCAGGAGTCGCGTTCTCACCATGATGCGGAAACTTCAACTTACATCGACAAAAATATGCTGGTGTCGTCTGCTGTTGGCGACAGTTGCCGACTTTGAACAGTGTTGCTCTGCGCACTGCCGAATGTTTGCCAGCTTTCAACAGACGTCGCGTCCCCAAACCGAAGTGCGGATGCAGGCGCCTTCGAACCGCTCGAGCTAAATAATATAAAAATAACTAATACTACAGCAAACGCAATAACAATATATTGGCACGATGAGAAATATTGCTGAAAGCCAGCACTCGAGGCTGCCAACTGGCTGATGCATGTTGCCAGTTGCTGGTTACCTATTTCGACAACCAGAGGGCGCATGCGAACCGCAACGCACACATGCGGTTTCAGCGTAAATGCAATTTTGTGACCGATCGCGACGACCGCCCGTTTTTCACGATCCGCATGCATGCGGTGCGGCGTGCGGCGATGGGCGGTTTGAGCGTAAATCGGCCCTTACCCTCAACACTTCCCGAACTTGCTAGTACATCATGCGTAAACATTTGAATCTCCGACGCCCGTATAAGTTGCGCGAGACCTGCTGGGCATCAAAAGCATCCCGAGTTACAGCCGGGTGTAGCCAACGAGCGCAGAGGTGACGTTCCTCGCAGAAACCGCTGTGAAGCGTCGAACGTGAGCTCTAATTACAGCCAATGTGGTTAACGAGTGCAGAGGAGACGTTCCTCGGGGAAACCACTGTGACAGGTGCCGAACCTGTGCTCGAATTTCGCGTTGCGCCTAACATATGCAGCAAATAATGCATAGCCCAATCGCCAGTGCTCGCAATGTGAAACGTGTTTACATAAGGTGACACAGCGCCATGTATAATGGCCACGCACAATGGTAATGCATTAGGTTCGAGTTCACAATAGTGTCTCACCTGGTAAGGAGAAATTATCCCGTGCAAAATCAAACTTAATAAGAGGTATAGATTAAATGTATACAAGCCTACGCTGATGAGGAAGCAGGTCACTTTTATGAAGATGTTGAATTAGCTATGAGAAAAGTGCGAACTCAGTATACTGTAGTAATAGCGGTCCCCAAAATGGGCGACTTCAGCGCAAAACTCGGGGAAAGGAGGCTGGTGAACAAGCAATTGGCAACTACGGCGTAGATTTTAGGAATGCCAAGGAGAGATGCTGGTGGAATTCACAGAAAGCTAAGAATAAAGAAAACCTTTTTCAAGAAGCGTATCAACAGAAAGGGGACCTAGAAAAGCCCTAATGCTGAAACAAGAAATGAAATTGATTTCATACTTTCTTCTAATCCCAGCATATTGCAGAATGTAGAAGTGATAGGTAGAGTAAAATGCAGTGATCATAGGTTAGTGAGAGCTAGGATTCACCTCACTTTCGTGCGGTTCTCCTTCCGTGCTCTTGGGACAAAGGAACGACAACACAGTAGTGCAAACAACCACAAGGGAATTTGTTGCACCTTTCATAGATAAATGCCTGCTAGCCGAGTTGCTATCCACAAAACATGCCGATGGACGCGCGACAAATCTAGAAGTCCGACTCACCGCGACCGGATAACTAGCGAATATGTTCGCCCCATGGTGGATCCCAACTCCTGGTCGTTCGCGCGTACGGTCACGCGAACGGCGGTGCGTTCGAAGGAGGCCACGCGAGACGGTCTCGCAGAAGCGTGGATCGGTGCACGCGTGGGATGTCCGCGGCGTTCGCTGACCCGCAGCCACAAAGGAAGAGCTTTTTCCTTTTAGCGCCCAAGTAACCCCGCCTGCAGGCAGCGTTAGCAGCTCAACACTCGCGCCATCTCTCGTATTGCGCCCCAACCAGACTGACGGCCGCGGGCATCACGCAGGCCACGCGGCGAAACCGGACCGCAGGAGACGGGAGCCACGCGGGAAAACAACACATCAGGGGACGCGTGAGAGTCGCGCATCCCCACATGCCCCAACCTTAAATCACTACATATACCGGTGAAACATGTCACATGGTCTAACATGAACGCGTGCTTCGCGATCAAGGTTGTACATGCAACATTGGCCGCGCCGAGGAAATGTTCCCATGCTGTCCATAACATGCGAGCCGACATTGTACATGGGATACACCGCTGGCGCCCACTGGTCACAGCATCAGCGTTGCAGACTCGACGGCACGATTCCAGGCCAGGACTCCGGAAACGGCAACGCAGTAGTCGGCACGAGCAAGCGTCGCTCGCACCGACGCGCCCTGCTGGCAAGAGCCACCGCAGCTGTCGGTGACCGCCGGCTCTTTTCTCCGCCGCCGAGGGTTGCGAGCTTGGTGCAGGCGGCCGCCGAAGTCTCTGCGCCGAACCGTCCACAGCATCACCATTGCCCGGAATGGCTCGATCGCAGTCCGGAGCAGCAGTACAGACGATGTGCAGGTGACGGCAAACCAGGGGTGACTCCGCTCTTGCTGCGTACACTCAACACACTCGGGAAACACTAAAGTAGTGCAAGGGAGAGGAATTCTGCATGCGCATCGCCCACGTGGTACGATGTTCAACTCGGCTGGCAAAAGATCGGGCAGCTACTCAGATGCTAAGTTCACGGGAACGAAGCTTGCTTCTTTGAGTCGAACGAGTAATTTCAATTCGTGTGAGGCTAACAGAATGAGGGAAGCAAAGTGCAACGCCTCAACGCCATGGTACGCCAGGTTGTGTCCCTCCACGCGCGACAGGCAGCTTTGTAAAGCCTTAGGCCTAAAGCGTCGCTACCCTGACAACAACCGACATCCAAAAAAACAACACCCAAAATGGGCGCAAATCAGGCAGCCGCGAGGAGACGTCAGCTCTGTGAGGTGGTCCTAGCCCGCTCGGTGCACACAGCATGCGAGTTGACGGCGCCCACCGTCCCAGACGGTGTCGGAGCGCCCGGTGCCAGGCCGCAATACCAGTCAGCCGGTAGTGGCACCCATGGCCCGCGGCCACCCGGCTCTCAGAGCCACGACTTCATCAGAGTCAAACAGATAGAAGAAGCTATTTACATAAGAAATTCGGACCACCCACGAGGCTTCCGTACTCACTCGCTTCAGGCTTGCTAATGCTCCGCGGGCGCTAAGCCTCGCTCTCCCAGGATGTAGACCACGTGGCTCTCGTACCGACAAACGTCATTAAAGAAACACTTGCGAAAAGGCTTAGCATGTTGACAAGTTCAAACACACTACAGCCACCGTCGCCTCGCTCGAGAAAGCACGCCGCCAACGCTAGCGATCAATATCTACGCTAGCCCTACACTTTGTTTCAAACGTCTCGAACGAAGCAAAACTGTTAAAACTATCGTTCGATGCCCCAAGAGGTCCACGTTGGGCAGCCAGATGTGGGGTTCTCACCCGTACTCTTGGGACAAAGGAACGACAACACAGTAGTGCAAACAATCACAAGGGCATTTATTGCACTTTTCATAGATCAGTGCCCGCTATCCGAGTTGCTATCCCCAAAACATGCCGATGGGCGTGCGACAAATCGCGAAAGTCAGACTCACCGCGACCGGATAGCGAGCGAATATGTTCGCCCCATGCTGGATCCCAACGCCTGGTCGTTCGCGCGTACAGTCATGCGAACGGTGGCGCGATCGAACGAGGCCTCACGAAACGGTCTCGCAAACCATGGATCGGCGCACGCGCGGAACGTCCGCGCCGCTTGACGACCTCGAACCATAGAGGAAGAACTTTCTCCTTTTAGCGCCCAAGTAACCCCGCCTACAGGTGGCGTTTGCAGCGCAACACTCGCGCCATCTCTCGTACTGCGCCCCAACCAGACCGACTGCCGCGGGCATCACGCAGGCCACGCGGCGAAGCCGGACCGCAGGTGCGGGAGCCACGCGGGAAAACAACACATCAGGGGACGCGTGAGAGTCGCGCATCCCCACACTTTGAAGAGAGGAAGAGTAAAATTGGTCAAGAAGAAACAGGTCAACCTAGAGGCAGTAAGTGTAAAAGCAGACAAATTCAGGTTGGCACTTGCAAAGAAATATGCAGCCTTAGAACAGAGAGATGAAGATGACATAGACATCTGACATAGGCAAGGCACCAAGGCAACCAGTAGGCAAGCTTTCCCAAGTAACAAAGGACCTAATAAACAAATGACAAATAATGAAACTGGCCAACTCGAGAGATAAGATAGAATTCACGGAAATATCAAAAGTGATCAACAAGCCGAAAATAAGTGACACTCAAAATTATAACGTGAGAAAGAGTGAAGAAGCCGTAAGAAGAGGACGCAGTTTGAAATCAGCGAGAACGAAGCTTGGCATAGGACAAACCAAGATGTATGCACTGAAAAAGAAGCAGGGTAATATCATCAGCAATCTCGAAGGTATAGTAAAAGCAGCGGGAGAATTCTACATTGACCTGTACAGTACCCAGAGGGCTCAGGATGACTCCATTCGAAACAACAATAAAAAGGGTACAGGAACTCTTCCTATAACTAGCGATAAGGTCAGAATGGCCTTGCAAGACATGAAACGGGAAAGAACGGCAGGAGAAGATGGAATAACAGACGATTTAGTTAAAGATGGAGGAGAGATAATGTTTTGAAAACTAGCGACTCCCTATACGAAGTGTCTATCGACTACAAGGGTCCGAGAAAACTGAAAAAATACAAACATTATAGCAATCCAGAAAAACGAACACGTTAGAGAATTGAAAAGTCATAGGCTCATTAGCTTACTCGCTTTATTATATAACATATTGTTACGGAAAGACAATTAAAGATGTACCCGGCGTCGACGAGACAGACAGTTGTACAAGATGGCGTACAAAAACTCCAGCCGGCGTCCTCAGCGTCTTCTCCTTCTTCAGCGCCCAGCTCTTGCCGAGCGCGCGTTCCAGTCACTTCTTACTCAGCGCTGGCTCGTGACACCTAGTGACATTATTCCCCCGCCAAAAAAAAGCATCAACCCGATGCTTACTAAAAGAAAGTGGAAGTGTGGAAGTCATATGAGATCGGGTTGTCGCCGCCTTAACGCGCGAAATATGGTTTGAGGCGAATAACATGCACTATCTCTGAGTGGTGCTGTCGACGCCGAGGCGACGCGGCACCGTCGGGAATGACCTCATAGTTCACTAACGTGGCGTATCACTTTGTAGAGTCCAAAGTATCTACTCAGCAGCTTCTCAGACAACCCCTGGCGACGGACTAGAGTCCACATCCAGACTTGGTCACCTGGCTGGTACTCGACTTGCCGATGTCGAAGGTTGTATAGTATCGTGCGTCTGTACTCTGCTGCTTCGTGATGTGTATGCGCGCGAGTTGACGAGTTTCCTCTGCGTGTTGAGTAAGTTGCTCGGCATCGGAAGTAAGTGATGCGTCGGTGTCGTGCGGGAGCATTGCGTCTAGCGTGGTCTGGACCTCGCGTCCGTAGACAAGACGGAACGGTGTGAATTGTGTTGTTTCCTGAATGGCGGTGTTGTACGCGAATGTAACGTACGGTGGGACTTCATCCCATGTTTTATGCTGGACGTCTACATACATAGACAGCATGTCAGCAATGGTATTGTTTAGCCGTTCCGTCAGTCCGTTGGTCTGCAGATGATAGGCAGTGGCCTTACGATGCTGCGTGCAGCTCAGCTCGAATATGTCCTCTATCAGTTGGGCCGTAAAGCAAGTTCCTCTGTCGGTGATGACATGTGATGGGGCACCATGTCTTAGGACTATCTGATCGATAAAGAACTGGGCAACTTCGTAGGCCGTGGCACGTTGTACAGCTTTCGTCTCGGCGTAGCGTGTTAGATAATCTGTGGCGACTATAATCCACTTGTTTCCGCTGGCTGACAAAGGAAAGGATCCCAGAAGATCCGCGCCGATTTGATCAAACGGCGCGCTAGGTGGTGCGATGGGCTTGAGTAACCCCCCGGGCTTCAATGACGATGATTTCCTGCGTTGACACTCACGGCAGCTCTGCACGTAACGCTTCACCGTGGTAGAAAGTCTGCGCCAGTAGTACGTCTGGCGTACTATTGCAAGCGTACGTGAAAATCCCAAGTGTCCAGACGTGGGCTTATCATGGCAGGCTAGGAGAATGTCATCAGGGAGGGTGGCAGGTACGACCAATAGATACTCTTTGTAGCTGGCACTCGAGTTTTTCTTGTAGAGGACACCCTTTCGGAGGCAGAAGGTCGAGAGACTGGGAGAAATGTGTCGTGGGATCGTAGCCTTCTTGCCTTCTAGGTGATCGATGATAGGGCGTATTTCGGCGTCTTCGCGCTGCCGTCTGATCAGGTCAGGTGCGGTGCAGTATAGCGCCAAGACCGATGTTGCTTGTGTCGGTATGCACCTCGGTGTCAGCGTCCTCGTCAAAGTGAGCGAGGACGGGCGATCCCTGCAGGCGCTGCCGTAACTCGGTGAACGCTGCGTCCTGCTCATCCGTCCAAACGAAGGGTGTGTCTTTTCGAGTGAGGCGTATAAGTGGTTCGGCGATCCGGGAGAAATTAGCGATGAAGCGACGAGAGTACGCACACAGACTGAGAAAGCGGCGCACTGCTTTCTTGTCACGAGGAGTCGGAAAAGCAGCAACAGCAGATGTTTTGTCTGGGTCAGGCTGGACGCCGTCGGCGTTTACGACATGAAAGAGAAACTTCAACTCTTCGTAACCGAAATAACACTTTTCTGGCTTTAGTGTAAGATTAGCGGAGCGGAGTGCCTCAAGTACCCCCTCAAACGCTTCAGATGCTCTTCGAAGGTCGCCGCAAACACGACGACGTCATCTAAGTATACTAAACTAATGTGCCACTTTAGACCCGTCAGAACAGTGTCGATCATTCTCTGGAATGTGGCCGGTGCAGAACACAGGCCGAATGGAAGTACTTTAAATTCGTACAGTCCATTCGGGGTAACAAAGGCAGTTTTTTTTCGCGAACTCGTTCATCAACTTCGATTTGCCAATATCCACTCTTCAAATCTATGGATGAAAAATATCTGGCTCGCCGCAGTCGATCTAACGAATCATCGATCCGCTGAAGCGGATAAACGTCTTCTTTTCTGACGTTTTAAACTTTCTATAGTGAACACAGAATCGAAGCGTTCCGTCTTTCTTTTTAACGAGGACCACCGGCGACGACCAAGGGCTTTGGGATGGTTGTATGACGTCATCGTGAAGCATTTCTTTCACTTGTGCATTAATCACATCGCGCTTTTTCGCCGATACGCGATCAGTGGCGTAGCCAGAAATTTTGTTTGGGGGGGGGGCTACGCCACTGGCCCCAGGTGTCTATATATATATATATATATATATATATATATATATATATATATATATATATATATATATATATATAGAGAGAGAGAGAGAGAGAGAGAGAGAGAGATAGAGATATGGGGCCAGTGGCGTAGCCAGAAATTTTGTTCGAGGAAGCTTTAGCTCGTGTGCTCCTATTTACATGTAGAAGGGGAATTCGTTTTTCCCTGCAACCACTTCACCAAATTTGAGGAGCTTTGTTGCATTTAAAAGACGAATTTTTATTCTAGTGACTACTGGTTTCGAATTTTTCATTTAGGTGGTCAATTATTTATTAAAAATTGGCTAAATAGAAAATTTTCACAAAACGAAACTATAAAGTTTAAAACTCCGTGACTCAACAATGAACAATGATATCACAATTCTGTGAATTGCACCTAATAGTAAATCTACAGCGGACAAAATGGATATGTTACACACAGCAGCCCTCGAGATAGTTATTCTGGCGGCTAGCTTCCCACGCTATGCGTGCCGCCCTCGCACCTGTTTAAGCTTTTCCTAGACGCTAGAGTTATACTATGTCCGCGCAACCTTGAGCGATCGGAAAGCGCGTTTTCCCCTCTTGGCCGGCGGAGAAGGGAGGCTTCGTTCCGGCCGCGGAGCCCTCAACGTCTCAGTAAGGTGCCTGGTGGTGGTCTCGTGCGGACGATGCCCTCTCGGTGAGCGCATATTCCCCCTCATCTTTTAAGAGGTTCAATACTTACAAGCATATGTCTCGCAAACCATATTTATTTCAAGGGAATTTTCCACGTCTTAATAATTTCTCTCGTCGTATTCGAGTGCTGATTGCCGTGTTATAGTTTGTTAACGAAGCTTTCCCTTAAGTCTAAATATTTTAAGGCAGTTTTCCTAGTCTCTAAAGACGCTCGAGTTCGCTCTTCTCCTCGGGCGGCCATTTTTCCAAGAAAGTATGCCTTCCAAAAATCGACTATCGCGGACAACATCAGTCCCTTTTCACGTAAGTATGAGGCTCGGAGCAGGAGCTATGGCGCTTGAAAGTGACCTGGCGCCTGACGAACCAACCGATTGAGCTATCTTTCCGGGCATCATCCAAGGGACACGAGTTCAAATCACCTTTTATGTTCCTTCCCCCCCCTTTTTTGATGTTTTTTTCTTTATTGTATCACTGTACGGGAACCCTTCTAAAAAAATTATATATATCCTCAATTATGTACGGCCACACATGTGCAGCTCCTAAATACCAAGATCTCTAGCCGAGTGCCATCCGTGCGGTATAACCGAGCTCAGATTGGTCCACCTTGACTGATCAAATAGGGCACCACGGTAGGTTAAATGAGGCGTACAACTCCTGCGGGACCCGCCGTGGTTGCTCAGTGGCTATGGTGTTACAGTGCTGAGCACGAGGTCGCGGGATCAGATCCCGGCCACGGCGGCCGCATTTCGATGGAGGTGAAATGTGAAAAAACCCGTGTACTTAGAATGAGGTGCACATTAAAGAACCCCAGGTGGTCGAAATTTCCGGAGTCCTCCACTACGGCGTGCCTCAGAATCCGAAAATGGTTTTGTCACGTAAAACCCCATAATTAAATTTTTTTTAAATTTAACTCCTGCGGGGACGGTAGAGTATCCGCCTCCCGTGCAAGAGGACCGTGGTTAAAATCCCGGTGCCGCGCACTTCTCCACGGCAAAATACAAAAAAAACCATGTGTTGAGAGAATTGCACAAACAGGCCTGGAGTGCGGCCTGATCCCGGTGACCGGAACCGGTAACGCACTCTCTCACCAGAGCAGGATTGGCCACCCTGGGCAGTACTTGGCCACAACCTCCTATATGAATACAACAATCAAACCCCGGCCCTCAGTTCCCAGCAGCCGCGAAGCAACTGACCACGGCGGCGATCAGATCTGTGACACAGCAGAGGGTGCTAAGAATACCTGGCTCCGGACAGGCCGCCATAGGAATCTGAACCTGGCAACGTTTAACGTTAGAACGTTATCTAGTGAGGCGAGTCTAGCAGTGTTATTGGAGGAATTAGAGGGTAGTAAATGGGATATAATAGGGCTCAGTGAGGTTAGGAGGACAAAAGAAGCATGTACAGTGCTAAAAAGCGGGCACGTACTGTGCTACCGGCGCTTAGCGGAGAGACGAGAACTAGGAGCCGGATTCTTGATTAATAAGGAAATAGCTGGTAACATACAGGAATTCTATACCATTAACGAGAGTGTGGCAGGTCTTGTGAAACTTAATAAGAGGCACAAATTGAAGGTGGTACAAGTCTATGCCCCTACATGCAGTCATGATGACCAAGAAGTCGAAAGCTTTTATGAAGACGTAGAATCGGCGATGGGTAAAGTCAAAACAAAATACACTATACTGATGGGCGACTTCAATGCCAGGGTAGGCAAGAAGCAGGCTCGGGACAAGTCAGTGGGGGAATATGGCATAGGCTCTAGGAATAGCAGAGGAGAGTTATTAGTAGTTTGCAGAACAGAATAATATGCGGATGATGAATACCTTTTTCCGCAAGCGGGTTAGCTGAAAGTGGACGTGGAGGAGCCCAAATGGTGAGACTAGAAATGAAATCGACTTCATACTCTGTGCAAACCCTGGCATCATACAATGTAGACGTGCTCGGCAAGGTACGCTGCGGTGACCATAGGATGGTAAGAACTCGAATTAGCCTAGACTTGAGGAGGGAACGGAAGAAACTGGTACACAAGAAGCCAATCAATGAGTTAGCGGTAAGAAGGAAACTAGAGGAATTCCGGATCAAGCTACAGAACAGGTATTCGGCTTTAACTCCGGAAGAGGACCTTAGTGTTGAATCAATGAACGACAATCTCATGGCCAACATTAAGGAGTGCGCAATAGAAGTCGGTGGACAGGAAACCGTTAGACAGGAAACCAGTAAGCTATCGCAGGAGACGAAAGATCTGATAAAGAAATACCAATGTATGAAAGCCTCTAACCCTACAGCTAGAATAGAACTGGCAGAACTTTCTAAGTTAATCAACAAGCGTAAGACAGCGGACATCAGGAACCATAGTATGGAAAGAATTGAACAGGCTCTCAGGAACGGAGGAAGCCTAAAATCAGTGAAGAAAAAACTAGGAATAGGCAAGAATCAGATGTGTGCGTTAAGAGACAAAGCCGCCAATATCGTTACTAATATGGATGAGATAATTCAAGTGGCTGAGGAGTTCTATAGAGATTTATACAGTACCAGTGGCACCCACAACGATAGTGGAAGAGAGAATAGCCTAGAGGAATTAGAAATCCCACAGGTAATGCCAGAAGAAGTAAAGAAAGCCTCAAAAGCTATGCAAAGCGGGTAGGCAGCTGGGGAGGATCAGGTAACAGCAGATTTGTTAAAGGATGGTGGTCAGATTGTTCTAAGAAACTGGCCACCCTGTATACGCAATGCCTCATAACCTCGAGCGTACGGGAATCTTGTAAGAACGCTAACATAATCCTAATCCGTAAGAAAGGGGACGCCAAAGACTTGAAAAATTATAGACCGATCAGCTTACTGTCCGTTGCCTACAAAGTATTTACTAAGGTAATCGCAAATAGAATCAGGAACACCTTAGACTTCTGTCAACCAAAGGACCATGGAGGATTCCGTAAAGGCTACTCAACAATAGACCATATTCACACTATCAATCAAGTGATAGAGAAATGTGCAGAATATAACCAACCCTTATATATAGCTTTCATTGATTACGAGAAAGCGCTTGATTCAGTCGAAACCTCAGCAGTCATGGAGGCATTACGGAATCAGGGTGTAGGTGAACCATATGTAAAAATACTGGAAGATATCTATAGCGGCTCCACAGCCACCGTAGTCCTCCACAAAGAAAGCAACAAAATCCCAATAAAGAAAGGCGTCAGACAGGGAGATACGATCTCTCCAATGCTATTCACAACATGTTTACAGGAGGTATTCAGAGACCGGGAGTGGGAAGAATTAGGGATAAAAGTTGATGGAGAATACCTTACCAACTTGCGATTCGCTGATGATATTGCCTTGCTTAGTAACTCAGGAGACCAATTGCAATGCATGCTCACTGACCTGGAGAGGCAAAGCAGAAGGGTGGGTCTGAAAATTAATCTGCAGAAAACTAAAGTAATGTTTAACAGTCTCGGAAGAGAACAGCAGTTTACGATAGGTAGCGAGGCACTGGAAGTGGTAAGGGAATACATCTACTTAGGGCAGGTAGTGACCACGGATCCGGATCATGAGACTGAAATAACCAGAAGAATAAGAATGGGTTGGGGGGCGTTTGGCCGGCATTCTCAAATCATGAACAGCAGGTTGCCACTATCCCTCAAAAGGAAAGTGTATAACAGCTGTGTGTTACCAGTACTCACATATGGGGCAGAAACCTGGAGGCTTACGAAAAGGGTTCTGCTGAAATTGAGGACGACGCAACGAGCTATGGAAAGAAGAATGATGGGTGTAACGTTAAGGGATAAGAAAAGAGCAGGTTGGGTGAGGCAACAAACGCGGGTAAATGACATCTTAGTTGAAATCAAGCAAAAGAAATGGGCATGGGCCGGACATGTAATGAGGAGGGAAGATAAGCGATGGTCATGAAGGGTTACGGACTGGATTCTAAGGGAAGGGAAGCGTAGCAGGGGACGGCAGAAAGTTAGGTCGGCGGATGACATTAAGACGTTTGCAGGGACAACATGGCCACAATTAGTACATGACCGGGGTAGTTGAAGTATGGGAGAGGCCTTTGCCCTGCAGTGGGCGTAATTAGGCTGATGATGATGATGATGATATATTTAGATAATTAGCCTGAATTAATCAGGTAATGGATGATTAATTATTCAACTTTTTAAATATTACAATTAGATTAAAAGTGTAAGTGAGTCCAGATATTGTAAGAATTAATGCAACTAAGACTAAATTTGTCGTATTCTCTTCTCATCAGCGAAACATACCATCCATTCCACCTATCACTTTCGGTTCTCACCGCATTCCTCCAAGTTCATGTTCATCTTTTCTTGGTATTCTACTTGCTTGTAATTTGAAATATCACAATCATATTGCTCACATAAAAAAGAAAATAGCTTATGGTATACGCATCCTAATTAAAACACGCCCTTACTTCTCACGTGCCACATTACTCTCACTTTACCACTCTTTTGTCCACTCTCACATTACTTATGGCATAATATGTTGGGGTAACACCTAGAATACTCATACTGCATCTCTCCAGACAGTTCAGAACCGAGCCATAAGAATAATTACTTACAGCCCACGCTCTTCTGATGCCACTTCCCTACTACACGAGAATAACATTTTTACCATATCTGGACTCACTAAATACAACCTAGGTATTTTTTCTACAGATTTGTGAATAATGAACTACCATCGATCCCATTTTCGCCCTCTAACCTGATGATTCATAGTACCACCAGATTTGCTTTGAATAACAATTTTCTTTTACCAAGAATCCGTACTAACTATGGTAAACAGACTGTAGAATTCTCTTCCATATCAATATGGAACACGCTTCCTTTCACAATAAAAAACACAAGATCTTTATCACATTTTAAAAGAGAACTAAAAACGCATTTTTTATTCACAGATTAACGACAAGGTTTACTGTTCTCGGTACTGCTGGTATTTTGTTCGCGCACAATTTTTGCTGCTACCATGAGGTATGCTAAACCTTGTTATTTTTTGTAATCAATCATGTATTTTTTTCTGTAACCGTGCCTTTCTTGTTGCTTATATAATTCCTTATTATATGCTGTTGTTGCCTTTAGATGTTAACTACAATAACTGTTCTTGTACAGGAGGTCCCGATGCAGTCTTTGACTATGGGACCTCCTTCTGCATACTAAGTACTTGTAATTGTGACCCAGCTTCTAATAATCAATTTTTGATTCTGAAATTTTTGTTTCTGATTCTGACAAAACTGTACAGCGACAAGAACAACTCCCTATACAGCTTTATGTTGCTCAATACGTGCTAAATCAAAGTTTTTCCGAGCTTAAAGAAAGCCTGCAAATGCACGCGAAATTGACCCGTGACTGGACGCTCGAGGAACTTTGCGTGTATTCGCGGGCTTTCACGCTCGGAAAAACACTTTTATGTAGCACGTATTGAGCAACAGAAAGCTGTATCGAGAGTTGTTCTTGTCGCTCTACAGTTTCTTGTCGCTCTACAGCAGCCCTCGACATCGAGCTCGCCACCGCGCGCGACGCTAGAGCGAACCACTTCTCCGCGCTTCCCCTTGTAGTAGACGACGGATCCTTTTTAGATGATTGACAAACTGTGTGACGAGAACAAAATTTGTTGTCATGCCCACTAGGGATGGCGACAACGAAGCGCCGAGCAATGACGTTCTTGAGAGGGAACCGGTTTCAAAGTGAACGGCCCCTGGCTAAATTTAACTGGGACACTCTGTATATTGAATAGGCATGGGGTGGCATGATATATCTCCAATAACACAAATTATTTGACATGATATCATTGACATGACATATTTTTCATGGCATGTATGCCATGACATGAATCATATGAATGATATGATGCCGTCGTAGTCGTTTCTTGAACACAAAAAATTAAAAGAAATTGTGGGGCTTTACGTGCCAAAACCACTTTATGATTATGAAGCGCGCCGTAGTGGAGGACTCTGAAAATTTCTGCCACCAGGGGTTCTTTAACGTGCACGTCAATCTAAGTAACCGGGTGTTTTTGAATTTCGCCTCCATCGAAATGCGGCCGCCGTGGATTCGATACTGCGGTTTCTTGAAGTCATATAAAGATATGAATGAAATGCACGCATGACATGTCATGCTTGACATGGTAATAATATCATGGCATAAATGGTATGAATGGCATGATGTTGTCGCGGCCGTTTCTTTAACTCGATATATATCTGGATATGGATGGCCTAAGATGCGTGCATGACCTGACATGAATGACATACATGTCATCACTGGAATGAAATGCGTGTCATAACATGAATGCCATGAACTGTATGACATGACTCTAATGAGAAGACATGCATGAGTATTTCATTTCTTGACATTAATGCATTGTCATGCATGCATGTCTCGCCACACATATCTTTATAATATTCACTTAAAGAAATGACCACGACCCCATCATCTGACGTCACTCATGTCATCCATCCCAATCACATCATGACAAGCATGTCTTGTCATTCATGTAATGGATATCCTGATGTATAACTCAGAAAGTGATACTGACATGAATGGCATCTCATGTATGCCATGACATGGATGTCATAAATGAGATGACTATAACGCATTGAATGACATGACATGCATTTCTTAAACTGAATGTATACTGGATATGCGTGTGATAGCATGCTTGTGCGACAATATGACATGTCATGTACGTTGTAAAATGAGGCCAGAAAATGGTATTGAGAATAATGGAACGTAATGACATAAATGACAGGTCATGTATGTCATAAATTCAGGCCAGACGTGTCAAAACCGGTGATGGATGATGGAGGACGGTTTGATGCGTTGAAAGCAACGCAAACAAGGACAGCGTTCCCGTTGCCCGACGACGGGCGAGAGCCTTGCCGTGGAATGTGCCGACGCGTGCGCCGTACAGACTGGGGGCTTCGTTGTCGCCACCGTATGCATTCATCCCGAAACGTCAGAGATGGATCTTGAATACTTTGTGCGTTCATACCGGAACGTCGAAAAGGGACCTTGAATGCTTTATGATCGACACAGTTGCGTGGTTCATCCTGCTGGACCCCAATTTTATCGTCATTGTGGGTGACTAACATCCGAGTGCCTCGTCCCGACGGAAAGGGGTTCTTACGTTTCTCTTGAAAATGTTCGGCCTTCAATGTTACACCAAGACCAATGTCTCCACGACGCACCATCGGTCGTGCATAGACCTAACGTTCGCTAAGAACATCTTCCTGTCGTCACAGAGCCCATGGCCATCTATCATAGTAACCATAAAGCCATAATTAGTGTGGCAATCAAATTAGGAAGGCTCACTAAGCTTCCACAAAGTCACTCCCTCACCATAATAGCGATTGGCCTCCCCAGTACAGTATTCGGCCGCCACCTTCCTCATACCCTCTACAACTAACCTATTATACTCATATGCCAGCAGCTGCGGAGCACCTGACCAAAGCGGCGGTCAGGCATGCGACGTGGCAGAGGGTGCTAAGAATTTCTGGGTCTGGAAAGGCCGCAACTGAAAACTGAACCCGGCAACGTTCACCCTTCAACCCTTTCGAGTGAAGCGAGCTAAGCAGCACTCTTCGAGGAATTATCACGCATTGAGTGGTATATCATTAGCCTTAGTAAGGCTTATACAGTACTGACTAACAGCCATGTCTTCTGCTATAGACGTCTCCAGATGAGAAGCGATGCGGGGTTGGTTTCCTTATCCATATGGACATAGCGGGCAACTCTGACGAATACTAGTGCAAAAAAAGGAGGGTAGCAGTCGTCGTAACAAAGCTGAAGTGGATGTATAGAATTAAGGTAGTACAAGCCTACGCTCGAACTTCCATTCACGATGATGAAGAAATAAAGCAGTCCTATTAATATTTTGAATTAGCGACGAGAAAAGTGCAAACTCAGTGTACTCTAGTCATGGGCGACTTCAATAAAAAGTGGGGGAAAAGCAGGCTGATGAACACGCGATTGGCAACTGCCGCATCGGTTCTAGGAACACTAGAAGAGAGAAGCTTACAGAATTACAGGAAAAGAATTTGCTCCGAATAATAAATACCTTCTTCAGGAAGCGTAGTAAAAGGAAGTGGAACGGATAAGCCCTAATGGAGAAACAAGAAATGAAATAGATTTCATACTGTCTGCCAATACCAGCATTATGCAGGCTGTAAAAGTGTTAGGTAGGGTGAAGTGCAGTGATCATGTTAGTGAGGTCTAAGATTTCCCTCAATATGAAGAAAGAATGAGTAAAATTAGTCAAGACGAAACAGGCAGACGTAGCCTCTGTAAGGGTAAAAGCAGAGCAGTTCAGGCTGGTGCTTGCAAACAAATATGCTGCTTTAGAACAGAGAGATGACGATGACATAAAGATAATACATGAAAACTTAACTAGGCTGGTTTGACAAATAGCAATTGAAGTGAGAGGCAAGGCACCAAGGCTACCAGTAGGCAAGCTCTCCCAAGCAGCAAAGGACCTAATAAAGAAACGGTAAAGCATTAAAGTGTCCAACTCAAGCGGTCAGATAGAATTCGAGGAACTCTCAAAACTGATCAACAAGGAGAAAGTAATCCATATTAGAAAGTATAAGGTGGGAAAAACTGAGGAAACAGTAAAAAATGGATGTAGCTTGAAATCAGTGAGAAGGAAACATTGCATAGGACAAACCAAGCTGTATGCACTGAAAGATAAGCAGGGTAGTATAAACAATTTAGAAGAAATACTAAAACAGCTGAAGAATTCTATACTGACCGGCACAGCACCCAGAGCAGCCACGCTGTCTTCATTCTAAGTAGTAATGAACATGATACACAGGCTCCTTCTATAACTAACGATGAAGTTATGGAAGGCCTTGCAATAAATGGGGCGCAATAGCGTAAAACTATTCCAAACTTTTCTGTTCCAATTCTGCAATCAGCCCTCCGCGATTGCTCGAAAACGTTTTCGAACAACCCCCACTTCACCTGTCTGTCACGTGACGTCATGAAAACCGCGATAGCTCCCCATCTGATATCACGTGTAAACTCTGATTATGCATGATTTGACCGAACAAAAAAAATGTTATTTTTGATCCGCCACCTTTTCGCCATTAGCCTTCGGCTATTAGTCAAACGTTTTGGGGCTGCACCCACTTCACCTGCCTGTCACGCGACGTCACCAAAACGCAAAACTCACCCTGTCAAAGTGACGTGTGTGCGTTGAAGATGCATTAATATGCCGACTAAAACTGAATTTTCTTCTGCATAGCCGCAGGCTGCCCCGTTCCGAAAGGAATAAAAGACGGCTGCCAGTGATCGCTCAGGCACTGGCTACTCGCACCTGCTGGAGAGAATGGGTTCATTTGCGTATAGTAAATGTTTTTCAATGGCCGTGTAACGTTTCCGAGCACTTTCGGCCCGTTTATGGCCTTCTGCCAACTCTGCTTTTCTGAGGATCCGTTTCAGCGCATTCCTAAGCTTCCGTTGCATACTGCCGCGAATTTTGACCAGCCACCGCAAGGTAAGTAAGTGAAACTGGACCAATCGCACACGCCGGCACCACCCTTTTTATCCGGTTATCGATTTTCATTCACTGGCTCGGCCCCATCGAATCCTTCTGCTCTTGAGTGTGCTCCTCGCCTCTTGTCAGCCAATTAGATGAGACAAGCCACTCACTGTAGGCAATGTTATTCGCTTTTCAAGAAAACAAAAGTGACCTCCTACAAAAGAGGAGAGCATTTGATTGGTCAGTTCAGACCACCCTGGTGGTGACCGCCGGGTGCTTACATCGGCGGTTACGCAAGTTTGACGTCAGGAGATTGGACTAAAAACATATTGGAATAGTTTTACGTTATAGAGCCCATGACTCAGGGAAAAGGAGCCGGAGAAGATGGAATAACAGTCGATTTAATCAAATTTGGAGGAGATATTATCTTGAAAAGCTTGGGGCGCTTTGTATGCAATGCCTCACGACTTCAATTGGACCAGAGAACTGGAAGAAGGCCAACATCATACTACTACTCGAAAAGGGAGTCGTTAAAGTACTCAATAAATATAGGCCAGTTAGATCGCTTCCAGTATTATATAAAGTATTCATCAACATAATCTTCAATTGAATAAGACCAGCACTGGACTTCAGTCAACCAAGGGAACAGGCTGGCTTCAGAAAGGGATACTCTACAATGGATCCTATCCATGTCATCAATCAGATAATCGAGAAATCCGCAGAGTACAATAAACCTCTCCTTATGGCTTTCATAGATTAAGAAAAGGCATTTGATTCAGCTGAGATGCCAGTTGTGATGGAGGTATTATGTAATAAAGGGGTACAGGACGCTTACGTAAATATCTTGGAAACGCTGCAGAGATTACAAAGCTACCTTGCTCCTCCACAAGTAGAACGTTACCTATCAAGATGGGGGTCATGCAGGGAGGCACAATCTATCCAATGCTATCCACTGCGTGCTTGGCTTACGTATTCAACCTACTAAACCGAGAGTGCTTAGGAGTGAGGATCAACGGCAAATATCTGAGCAACCTTCGCTTTGCAGAAGGCATTGTCCTTTTCAACAACACAGGGGACGAGTTGTAACAAATGGTTGAGGACCTTAACAGAGAAAGTGTAAGAGTGGGGTTGACGATGAATAAGCACAAGACAAAGATAATGTTCAATCACATGGCAAAGAAACAAGAGTTCAGGATCACCAATCAGCCTCTAGAGTCGGTGAAGGAGTACGTCTATCTAAGTCAATAACTCACAGGCGAACCTGCTCATACGAAGGAAATTTAGAGAAGAATAAAATAGGTTGGAGTGCATAAGGCAAGCATTGCCACACTCTGACGGGAAGCTTTCCACTATCATGGAAAAAAAGGAGTTCAATCTTTGCATTCTATAGGTGCTAACATATGGGGCAGAACTTGGTGCTTGACAAAGAAGCCCGATTACAAATTAAGGGCGAAGCGAAGAGCGATGGAATGATACATATTAGGAGCAACGTTAAGAGACAGACAGAGAGCGGCGTGGATAAGAGAGCAAACGGGCATAGTCGATATTCTAATTGACAATAAGGGAAATAAATGGAGCTCGAAAGGCGATGTAATGCGTAGGACGGATAACCGGTGGGCCATTAGAGTTACAGAATGGGTGCCAAGAGAAGGTAAGTGCAGTCGAGGACGGCAGAAAACTAGGTGGGGCGATGAAATTAGGAAATTTGCAGCTGCAACTTAGAATCGGTTGGCGCGTGATAGGAGTAATTGAAGATCGCAGAGGCAGGTCTTCGTCCTGCAGTAAACGTAAATAGACTGATGACGATGATAACTGTGGTCACGAGATAAACGTAACTACAAATAAATATAACAACGTTCATATTTGTATTATATTCTTTTTGTTTTATTTTGTTTTCTTTTGAATTATATACAGCTGCGCTGGTCATCCACCTTCACAGAGTGGAATGGCTCTGAATTTTTATTCCTAGCGAACGTAATAGAAGAAATTGCTTTAAAAATAACTTCCGGAAACTCCACCTCGAGATTACGACACGTGGCATTTACAGCACCGCAGCGCAGTAAGAATATCCGATTTTAACATTACGCATGCCACACCTGTTTCGAAGAGATGTGGAAGCGATTTCAGTACACGTGCAATGCAATAAACATTAGATAAAGTTTAAAGGGAGGTTCTTTGGTCCCATCCCATATTTCTATGGTCCTGCGTTTTCCAACTTTCCTTTGGGGCACTATTGATGGAAATTAATTTTTCTTCTCAAAAATTGGTCCACATTGAAGCTTTCGTTAACGATGCCATGAAATTCGGAGTTTCGCAGGTTTTTAGCATAATTCATGTTTAGTTTAACCCCTTCTATAAAATGCCCTTGCTCGCAACATTTATAGTATGGAAGTAGGGTTTATCGCCGTTAGTTTTACCAATGTTAGAATTGTTAATTGTGGCATGCTTGTTCAAATTGACGGCACGAAAGATTGAGCAAATCCTGTAGTCATTGTTCGCATAAGATACAAGAAAAACCACTACATCCAGCTTAGTACTGGGAAAGGTCGATCTAGTCTGGGTTATGCATGCCCCACAGAACTTAGGGGCTCTAAAATGTCTTCAACGCAATGCATGCCTGATATTCCAAGAACTCTCATGCCAGCAAGATGCAGTCTTTCCGCAGTGGTAAAGAGGGACAAGAAAAAAATCTCGTGCGTGTCGATCGCACCTGGCAGTTCTGCCGTCATGTTCAGGTTCAGTTTCTGAGCGCAGTACATGAATGACTCGCTGGTGCCGTGCAAGATGGGAGGAATGTTTTGAAACACTCCTAGGCTCCACGTTTCTGCAACAAAAACGTACAGTAGTCGCAGACACTGTTCAATGATTTCACAGCGCTTCTCAATGTCAAGTACGCAGTCAACGTCCGCGCAGAGGTTGTCCCAGATACATGGTTTCATTGACCTAGCAGTGCTTGCAAGCGCAGAATCAAGGGCGCCCCACACTTCATGCATGCCAAAGATCATATTCAACTAGTTGCTTAGTTATCGAGAGCAGTTATCTTGAATTTTTCTTTAGTAGCATAAGCATGATTAGCATATTGTTTCAGTTCATTGTCAGGACGAACGACTTTAACTTTCCGCGCTTTATTCCTTCAAGGAGTCTTGCCACTGTCGCGAGGTCACGAACGAGGGAGCAGAAAGCCGTTTTTTTATAAATTCAATCGTGTTTTTTTACCACTGAGTGTCGTTCGGAATTTTTCGGATTAATTTAAAACTCAAAACCATACATACGAGATAGTGTGGTGCCTCGCCAAGCCAAATGTGAATAAACTTTAGGAAACCATATCCTGTTTGCTGTCTGCAATGTATCAAGCATCTGATGATTACACCCGCCGCAGAACCCTGGCGGATATGGCGTTGTGCTTCTTAGTTCGAAGTTACTGGTTCGATCCCAAGTGTTTCGGCCGCAATTCGATGGGAGCGAAATGCGAAAACATCTGTGCACTGTGCACTGGGTGCATGTTAAGCAACCCGAGATGGTAAAACTTCATCCAGAGTCCCCCTCTATGGACATGCCTCATTTTCGCATCGTGATTTTGGCACGTAAAACCTCACTATTTATTTTAATAGGGCAAATGTCAGTTTCACCTGGTAAGCAATAACGTCAGAAAACGTGATTCCCAATACCGATCTGTAAGGTGGGCAATGGTATGCGCACCTTCTTTTATTAAAGATTAAAAGCACAGTCACCATTGCACGGCTGTTTCGCTATAACGGCTGAGTTTTCCAAGCACATAAAGTGATTTTGCTTATGCACACGGTACGCCAGTTGTCAAGTGATCATTCTTGCAGACATCGCATAGTTGTCCTTTCAATCGTCATGAGAAACTTATGGTTTCACCGATGAAGCAACAGCTTCCAGCCAGTGCAGGGACTATCATAAATAACCCAGCGAAGTATTTTTTCTTCAAGGCGATCGACTTCATGCTCGCAGTTCCATTACTGAGCTTGCTATATGGTTCGCATCCAATGCTTAGGTAGCCATTTCCTATGGTCGCTGAAAAACTCTCAGTGATAGCCGGCAGATGTGCGTTGCTGGCACGTTCCGGAACGGGCTGTTTTGCTGTTCATCTCTGGCTGTATGGCATTATGTGCTGTCCTGAAGACAATGGAAATGTGGTAAATGCTCCAACACAATCCCAAACATATACACAGTGTGGCCTTAGCGATTTTTGCTGCTAGATTTAGCAAATTTTAGTCTGTTTAGTGACAAAATTTCCAATTTAGAGACTGCCGAATTTTTTAGCCACGTGACAGATTATTTGGCGATATTTGAGCAACTTCTAAGTTAGAAACACTCCTTCAAAAATAGCCTTCTGAGAGTACTGTCTTATTCAAAAAGCTACTTGTTAGGCTGCAGAAATGGACTTTATGACGCGTATACTCTGTGACCATGATAAAGCAATGGTTACCTTTACAAGATTCACAGGGTGCTCACGAAATCATTTTACCTTCGTTCTTTACTAAATCTACTTGAATGGGTGCGAACGCTCCAGGTTCTGCATTTTCACTACATAGGTTTGATTGGTGGACATGTAGAAATGTTATTGCGATAGCAAGAACGCAGCAGGTAAAAAATAGGATAGATGGACTATAGAAAGGTGTGTACAAGGCGTATAAATACAAAGGTACATACATAGCTCACTCATTCCCACGCGCCTGAAAGCACTGCTTGCTTATCGCATTGGTTATGGAGAAATCAGTCCTGCAAAGAGCTTTCAGGTAGACCAAGGCGCGGAAGCGTAATATTTGACCTGCATAATGTCACGTAATTGTCATCGCCATATTACTATCCGACCTTTGCATCTAGCTGAATTAATAACTTTCAGGGATAGTACGGACCAAATCTCTTTCCGTCCTAGGAAAATCAAATTGCTTCTCTTTCATTTGAATCGTCTTGTATTTGTAACTTAACAGTTTTAGAGCAAACATCAAGTTTTCACTGTAGAAAACAGATGACAGAGATTACAGAGATTACATCCCAATTATGATTCGCTGTCATGTAAATATAATAGCGAAGTAAACACCCACTGCACACTGCTGATAAATTCACTGTTTATTCTTTACTGACAGCAATCCAGACCAACATAACACGTTTAGGTTTGGTAAATGATGTCCGCCACGCTAGCGTATATAGTGTGCCCAAACACCTGCTTAGATTAAACATTGCCCAAATATTTTAGTGACAACTTTAGCGACCTTGCTTGAAAATTCAGTGACTGTTTCCTCTCACTTCAGCGACACACTTAAAAAATTATGGCAACGCTGTGTACACGGTATAGCATTCGTCAGTTTTTGCTCTTTTCCTAGGTGCGGGCATGTATGTCTTTTGTCCCTAATGAAGTCCCAGCTTTTGTTTTATCGCATGGGGAACCCTTGGTATGCGCGTAAGCGCCGTATAGGGGCAACATGCGTTGTTAAAGCAAAATTCAGAATACATCGCAAAGCTCCTCACTGTCAACTGGTATCCCGTAGGCAAGTTTCACGCCAGTGAACAGTGCTAGTTTGTTCAATACTATGGAGGTGTCGTCAGTAACACATCACCTCATCAGGGCTAATCCTGACATCAGACACTCATTCAACGTATCCTAAATGCGTTGGTAAGTTCTTCGACCTCCTTATAGCTACCTGGCTTAACTCTTCGAGAAAGCATCCCAAAATCTTGTAAAACTGAGATCTGGTAAAATAAGTCGCAGACCTCAGAGGAACACCTAGTTTGTCTTGTAGAAAACGTATATTGCAGGAACCATCCACTGCTGCCCAAGAAGTTGAAGAGAGCGCAAGGTGAGAAAAGTGCTAGTTCATAAGAGTGCAAGTCCTCTCTTGCGGAAGTACGAAAATAAAGGCGCTTGCCGGCAGCCTTCTCAACTTCGACCGTAGATTGCTATTCGGGTCATCCTTTAACAAGAAATACGTACATTTGTTGTTTAGCATGGCTCTTTCCCCAGCTCAAAAATAAGTATTCTTCGATACTTTTGTTGTTCAGCATGGCTGTTCACCCGGCTCAGATATAGGTACTCCTTGGCACTTTTGTCATTCAGCAAGGCTGTTTACCGAGCTCAGAAAAAAGAAATGTTCGGTACTTTGGTCGCTAAGCATTGGTGTTTGTTCCGCTCAGAAGAAATCACCCTTCAGTGCATTTGTCGTTCAGCATGGTTGTTGCCCAGATCAGAAAAAAGTACTCTTCGGTACTTTTATCGTTCAACATGGCTGTTGCATAGCCCATAAAGAAGTACTCCTCAGCTGGCCTCGGGTTGGCTCTATAATTTGAGCTTTCTCTTCCTTTTCGCTTAAGAAGCCATCCCAGCGGCCAATGCCGTCGAAGTTGTCTTTGCTAGTCCCTGCGAGCGGTGGCAGAAATGAAAGGGACGGCCGCGCTTTCTCGTCCTCTTGTAATGTCACCTTACCATTACCGAAATTCTGTTTTTTTTTACGTGCCAAAACAACGATCTATAATGACGCACGCCGTAGTGGGGTACTCGAGATTAACTTTAAGCTCGTGAGGTAATTTAACGCGCCCCCATCGACGGGCCACGGGGTTTTTTGCATTTCGCCCTCATCGAAATGTCACCGCCGCGGCCAGGATTTCATCCCGCCATATCTTGCTTAGCAGTGCAACACCACAACCGCTAAGCCACTAGGACGGGTGTAATGCTTCAGACTTCAGCCTGAAAGAAACGGGAACAAGGGGTCATCGCCGTCAGCTGTTAACACTTACGGGCTCGCCTTCTGTCTCTTCTTTTGCTCTCCTTATCACTCTCTCGGTCTCTTCTGCGTGGCGAACTGCTAATTTCTTGCGAACGGAAAGCGCTATCCCGTCCTCTAGCATGCCGCGCACTAATTGTAGCCCTCAAAACACAAGTTTAAGCAATACCTCAGCGATAGAAGTGTACACTCCTCTAAGGCCAGCAAGACAGTGACATTGCGCGTCGAGCCTGGGTTCCGAGAAAGCGGGCGCTGCAACTATTGGTCATTGTGTGCCATTCTGTGCTTAAAATCGGATGTCTCGTCGGAGTTGGAAGGTAACCAAAGATGGGTCGGGTGGTAGTCTTTAGGAGCCCAAAGTAAAACCACAAATGAGGCAGTGCAGGGTGACATCGGTTGGCCCAATTGTGAACTTACAGAAGCTACGAGCAAAATTAATTCCGAAGAAAGACTCAGGAACATAGATAAAAATAAAATGGTGGCTAAAGTGCACAAGTGTCTGCACCTGAAAAGCGTGGGCACAGAAGGGAGGAAGAGATCAAGAAGGAAAGTCTCCAAATAGCCTGCAGTCTTTACGCCCAATTTCACTAACCTCAATTGTCTGCAAACTCGCTGAAAAGATGCTGGCCACACGAGTTTCCTGGTGGCTTGAACGCCACGATAAATATCATCCTGCTCAAATTGGATTCCGTTCTTACTTGGGAACTGAAGACGGACTTCCTATCTTATCAGACGATGTTTTACAGGTTTCTCCACACAGTCATGCTGTGCGCACGGTAGTAGCAACAGACATAACGAAAGCTTATGACAATATAGACCATGAAATCATTATAGCCAACCTCATCGACCTGGGACTTCCACCACGGGTGATAATATTAATCTACTTGTTCCTTCAGAATCGCACATTTGCGATTAGAGTAGATGGAAGGCAAGAAGGATACTTCACATCGAACAGAGGAGTCCCACAAGGTTCGGTTCTGGCTCCTCTTCTCTTCAACGTTGCTCTAATACCTCTAGCCTGGCAACTACATCGGATTCCAGATGTGAGGTTCTTAATCTATGCGGATGGCGTCACTTTGTTGTCCGTGCAAAAAGATATATCTAGACAAACTCAACAGCTTCAAGAAGCCCTTGATGTGCTGAAGAACTACGCTCAGAAAGCAGGATTGGACATTTCCGCCCAAACATCAAGCTATGTTGTGGTGGCCAACAAGAAAGGACGCCCAAGAATCACGCAACACACCTTTACATTTAGACTCGGCGCAGTGACAATCCCTGAGGCTTCTGAGGTCCGCATACTGGGTCTCGATATTCACCAATCCGGCAGTGGTGCACACTGGCTCCGTAAAACCAGACAGAGTTCGACAAAGACACTCCACCTTATTCGTCGCATTGCCGCAAAAGCAGCTGGAGCTCGTACTGACGTAGCTCGACGGTTGGTGCGTGCAGTCTTGCAGCCACGAATTTTATATCAAGCACAATTTCAACGGCTGACTTTGGCAAAGCTGGCGCAGTTGGAGACGATTAATGGCGATGCTATGCGCACAATCACAGCACTACCCCGCATCACTCCTATACCAATCTTACAGGAACATGCCCAGCTCAACACTATTGCAGAGCTAATTTTGCAACGTGAAAAATCACGTGAAATAAAAAAGCAACTTATTCCGGCTGTCGCCGCGTAGCATGCTCATTCTCACCGTGGCTCTCGGATTGACAATCAGCCCTATCCAATGCCTCCCTGGGAATTCACCAGCATCACAACTAATAAGCCAACGAAGTTACGACGCAGCGATACAACAGGTACTATTGGCGAACACAACATCGTCGATGCATCATGCGTTAACACCTGTAAAGTCTATACCGATGCTGCCATTCTCCCAGACGGCGGAAGGACATCATTCCTGAGTACTACGCATAATTTCATGAGCGGCCACCAGCGCTATTTATCTACGGAAGCCAGCGCTCTAGTAATGGAACTTCAAGCCATCCGCGACGCTGTGCAAGATGCGACATCTAAGCTGCCTACCATCAAGCAACTAGACATCTTGACGGATTCTTTAGCGGCTATTCAGGAACTCAAGAAGGTTGATAAGGCGATGGAAATCTGCGAGAGAATACACACTATGAATAGTAAGACAGTTACTTGCGTCAAGGTACACTGGATTCAAGGCCATTCAGCGAACCCTCACAACATTGCTGCTGACCAGCAGGCACACTGCCCTCCTAATCCTGATCCTCCACCTATTCCCCTCCCACCCCAACCCCGTAACTCGCTGCGAGCCCGTAAAAATGTTCTCCGGTAGGACACACGGGCTCTTATCCAACCGTGTGTCGGCTCCCTCTCGCTTCACCCTACTAGGGCGTAGGAAGTTGTGCTTAGGAGGCTTCGGGCCGAGGTGGCCCTTACACCGGCTGTTGTCTCAAGGTGGAACTGGTCGCATTCACCACTGGGTGCTACGTGTCCATACTGCTCCGTTCCTGTGGTGGAATCAGATGCATACCGCCTAATATGGACATGTATGGGTTTACAATAGGAACGCTCGCGTCTCCTACTGTAAGCCGGCCTCCGCTACAGTGTGACAACCAGCTATGACCGCTGGTTACATGATAACAGATTTCACAAAACACTGCTTCAATTCATACACAACACAGGCCTCACAGCAGACATATAATGCACATATACGCTCGAACAATTATGCCTTAAGGGCAAGCCTTCATCGCAATAAAAAAAAAGGTCAAGAAAGCGGGCAATCAAATACAGGGTAATCGAAACTCTAAATAGGCAACCAGGAGCCATCAGAAAGAAACAGAGACAGCGAATTGGATGCTAAGAATGAAAGAAAAAAAAGCAATGGAGCTTTACAAGAAGGGAAAGAGACAAACTAAAGGGAAGGTCTGTACGATAACACAAAATACCATGTCTTGCTATTTAATTCTTGCGCTAGGTGCCCAAGTACAATAAGATACCGAAGTATTCACAACAAGATGACGCATGTTACTGAGGTAGCGAAATTTTGCAGACCACTAAGCACATCTTAATGGAATACGAAGGAATTCACTCAGTGAGACCCGTAGGCAATGTACGCCTTTTTCAGAAGTGCTTGGAGTTAAAGTGGATGGAAGCAAGAACCGGTGTGCAGTGCGGTAAGCAAGAGTTGTTTAGAGTGATGATGAAAAAAAAGCAGGGAAGAGGCTGATACGACTGGATCCGCTAGAGGCGTAGGTAGCGGTATAAGGTAGACAGAGAAGTTTGGAGGAAAAATAAGATGTGTAGATAAATTGTAGACTGAAGAACATGTGTACCATATCTGAATAAATCAAGCAGGCTAGGTGACAATTTGTCACTGCCCCGATTAAAAGCGGATGTCAACAAACATCATCACTATCATCATCATCATCATCATCATCATCATCACACTACCACCATCGCTATATCTGTTTATCTGTATACAGAGTAAACACAGAAGATGAAAATCCGAAAACCTTTAGCGCTCATAACAGTGTTGACCGGGACGGTCATCTGCCGCTATTGTCCTGCTTTTGGTGTCCTGTATTTTCTCAAACGATCATAAAAACACAAGCCAGTTGCCTAAAGTAATATTGTCGTGATCAGGGGATAAAAAGATTATACCTGTTATAAGCTACGTGAAGTGAACCTTGACTAAAGCGGCGTACACTAAATCTTCCACAATTAAAGGGGATGCGCTTGCTTATATCCTTTACAAAGTGAAACCTCATGAAAGGTTTAGGGCCAGACAATGAAATCTTCCTTACCTCAGTAAGGAAGCCGTCATTGCAGTGAGGCTGCCTTATGTCACTCTGAAAGCTTCCTTACTGAGGCGCTCTCGGTGAAGGCTTCCTTGGTACTTCCTCAGCATAAGGAGCCAAACAATGAAATCTTCCTTACCTCACTACGGAAGCCTTCATTGCGGTGAGGCTACCTTATGTCACTCTGAAAGCTTCCTTACTGAGGGGCCCTCGGTGAAGGCTTCCTTGGTGCTTCCTCAGCATAAGGTAGCTCCAAAGCTACCTTCATGCGTCCTTACGCCGCTCCTGGCCCTGAACGAGTGCTTCACCCCACTGCTTAACCACGCGGCATTCGCTTGCGCATGCGCACTGTCGCCCACCTGCAGAGAAGCGCGAGCACGGTACGTCTTGCCAGGCATGTTCGTTTCAGTCACGCGTGCGGCATGAAAGCATTGCTAGGCGTTGCTAGGCGTTGCAAGACGCCGGCGTGCCAGCGTTGCTAGAACACATCAAGTTTCGCACTGTAATGCGCTACTTCTTTAGGTTTAGTAAACAAAACTAGAAAAAAGCGTCCACGCTTCTCTATATTAGCTCATCAACTTAAAGATTGTGCGATGATACAACCTTTTTTATTGAATAGTGGTGTTCTGGTGTTCGCCTAAAGCTTTTAAGAGATAATCTCGAACCCAGGCATGGCGGCAACCGCTCCTTACGTGAGGACGGGTGAAAGGAGCTTTCAGAGTATGCTTGCTTCCTCCATCGGTCCTTCGCTGTAAGGAGGCCTCCCATAAGGTTAGGAAGCGCTCAAAGGAAAGGAACGTTTCATTGTTTGGGCCTTAGTTATTCACTCAAAAGGTGAAAACTTAAATCTCGTGCGATTTTTAGTTTTATGAATAGGTGATGACATGTGTACGTCCAGAGAAGCACGAGACGTACTTAGCCATATTTAATGATTGCGTATCGCTTGTGTCCCTGTGAGCTATGTTTGTTCTTGAGGATTGACCAAGAATAGAAACTGACCAAGTGGCATATACTAAATGGCTACATCAAAGAAAATAAGTAAATCGAATAATTCATTGAATATAATGCATTATTGAACTATGATATCAAAGTCGTGCGTATAAGTTTATATAAGCTTTACATGGGCCAAAATTACATGCATAGGTTTTAAGCCGAAACATACTTTTTCTTTTATTACACAGAGCAGATTGCGCTTATGGCACTTGTCGTCGATTCAACGATTCAACGGTTACGTAAGACCGCCTGTTAGAACTTGTATTCGCCGCCTACATAACCTTTGTATGCATATACACGAATATATCTGCCTGGATGTCGACCGACACAGCAGCAGATAAAAGCAGCACCACGCCATACCCGGAATGGTAGGCAAAGAATGCACCTCCTTAATAAGCCACTGCCTTCGCGGAGTCAACAAAGTACTTAACGCAAGTTTTTACTTACTAGCTTCATATCGTGTTGCGCCATTTATTACGGCGCAATATGAAGATAGCCCTTCCCTCGCCGGTAAGGCGTCGCGAATGTTGCGGTTTCCCACAATAAACTTATGTTAGGCTTAGGAGATTCCACGAAAAGTGCCTGTATATGACAATATGACCAACAATACAGTGTGGAATAGTACATCCTACTTCACCTTGTGATGAGCCACGCAATCAAAGTGACGGCCCTCGGATTAGCCTTACCGGAGCCAACTCCCTTCAAGTGATTCAATTTCAAACTTATTTTCAAATTCAGATTCAACTTTATTTACTAGACAACATGCTGAAAGATCCACTGGGCTAAAAGCCGTGAAAACGGCTTCGCAGGGCCCCGGTGACTGTTACATGACTGCAACTATACAAGGTGCACAGGTAAAGACTTAGGCCCAAACAATGAAACGTTCCTTTCCTTTGAGCGCTTCCTAACCTTACGTGAGGCCTCCTTACAGTGAAGGACCGATGGAGGAAGCAAGCATACTCTGAAAGCTGCCTTCACCCGTCCTCACGTAAGGAGCGGTTGCCGCCATGCCTGGGTTCGAGATTATCTCTTAAAAGCTTTAGGCGAACACCAGAACACCACTATTCAATAAAAAAGGTTGTATCGTCACACAATCTTTAAGTTGATGCGCTAATATAGAGAAGCGTGGACTCTTTTTTCTAGTTTTGTTCACTAAACCTAAAAAAGTAGCGCATTAGAGTGCAAAACTTGATATGCTCCAGCAACGCTGGCACGTCGGTGTCGTGCAACGCCTAGCAACGCCTAGCAACGCTTCCATGCCACATGCGTGACTGAAACGAACGTGCCTGGCAAGACGTAACGTGCTCGCGCTTCTCTGCAGGTGGGCGACAGCGCGCATGCGCAAGCAAACGTCACGTTGTTAAGCAGTGAGGTGAAGCGCTCGTTCAGGGCCAGGAGCGGCGTAAGGACGCATGAAGGTAGCTTTGGAGCTACCTTGGCCCAAACAATAAAACGTTCCTTTCCTTCGAGCGCTTCCTAACCTTACGTGAGGCCTCCTTACAGCGAAAAACCGATGGAGGAAGCACGCGTGCTCTGAAAGCTCCCTTCACCCATCCTCACGTAAGGAGCGGTTGCCGCATGCCTGGGTTCGAGATTATCTCTTCAAATCTTTCCGCGAACGCCAATATTCTAATAAAAAATGTTGTATCTTCGCAGAATCTTTAAATTGAATAGCTAATATAGAGAAGCGTGGACGCTTTCTTCTAGTTTTGTTTACAAAAGTTAAAAAAAAGTAGCGCATTACAGTGCAAAACGTGATGTGCTCCAGCAACGCTGGCACGCCGGCGTCTTGCAACGCCCAGCAACGCCTAGCAACGCTTTCATGCCGCTCGCGTGACTGAAACGAACATGCCTGGCAAGACGTACCGTGCTAACGCTTCTCCGCAGGTGGGCGACAGTGCGCATGCGCAAGCGAATACCATGTCGTTAAGCAGTGAGGTGAAGCGCTCGTTCAGGGCCATGAGCGGTGTAAGGATGCATGAAGGTAGCTTTGGAGCTACCTTATGCTGAGGAAGCACCAAGGAAGCCTTCACCGAGGGGCCCTCACTAAGGAAGCTTTCAGAGTGACGTAAGGTAGCCTCACCGCAATGAAGGCTTCCTTAGTGAGGTAAGGAAGATTTCATTGTTTGGCTCCTTATGCTGAGGAAGTACCAAGGAAGCCTGCACCGAGGGCGCCTCAGTAAGGAAGCTTTCAGAGTGACATAATGTAGCCTCACCGCAACGAAGGCTACCTTACTGAGGTAAGAAAGATTTCATTGTCTGGCCCTAAGATACGCCGTGACAAAGGCAAAAAATGAAACATGCAAGTTACAATGAATAAGATAACATATTCACAAATCGCACCAATACACTTGAAATACGATGCACATGGGAATGCCTATACAAATCACAACACATAGCGCAACATTTTTATCATTCACACAAATACACTTAAAATGCTGTTAAAATTATAACGATTTTCTTGAGTAATTTCCAAGCAATGTAGTAGATATCATTCTTGTGTACCGAGTCTATTGCTAGCAAACAATAGAACAAAAGACAACGTAACTGTTTTTTACTCCAACTGGTAGTGTTTTCATGTCTGTTTACTGTTGTTGTGACGTTCTATGCCAAAGTCGGATACAAATAAAGTGCACGAAATGGAGTTACAGGACATATATAGGTGTTTCTTGTAGGTACTTTAATAACACAATGCTCTAGACATGATAAGCCTGTAATGAAGTTCAAGAGTTCTCCGTTTTAAAAGTAGAGTGTGGTAAACAAACGATATGAGTAAATGTTGTGAACCCGTACTATACTAAGCTCTTCAAACACTTTGCATGTGGTTCCCAAACGTTCACTATTTTTAATGTAGCGAATTATCCTTTTTTTGTGGAACAAGAATTTTAATTATGTTTGTTTCTGTTGTTGCGCCCCATAGCAACTTACAATAATTTAAATTCGAGTTAAACGCGTGATATATTTGAAGTTTGTCCCTGAGGGGCAGTAGAATACGGCAGCGATACACGACTCCTGTTACAGACGAGATTTTCCTACAGAGGTAGTTAACGTGAGCACCCCAACTTAAGTCTGATGAAAAGTAAACCCCAAGTATTTTTGCGTATCAAGAATATCTGTTCGCTGCGAATCAAGAATTGGGAGGCACTATTTGTGGTTTTTTTCAGCACCCAACAAACTAATGAGCCTGTGCAGGAAAACAATACCAGAAAAGAAAGAAAGTGCCCCTAGCTGCCAAGTTAAACACAGGAAGAAGTTCAGAGAATGTAATACTTCAATTATATATCGTATACCCTTATCGTGTGGGAAGTATTACGTTGGACAGTCGGGTAGATGCATTAATGATAGACTGCGCGAACACAAAAATAAAGTCGACAAACTTGTATCAGATGGGTTTCTGTCCCTTCATTGTAAGCAACATAAGTGCTCCCCTCTCTTCGGATCAACAACCATTACCGGTAGAAACAAGTGCGAACTCACTAGACTTATAATAGAAGCCGAGCAGATTGATGCCCTAGGGGATTCATCTATCAGCAAACCATCATTGGCTCTCTGTGAAAAAGAACTGAAATTTTTGCGCATGGCTTAACATATCACAATATGTATCGCTCTGATTGTTAATCTGTTCACGTGGCTGTGACTCATGCTGTCTGACTGCATAAGTACGACCTGGTTTTCGACAATAAACAGTGTTGGAAGTTAGCGCTGTGTGTGTCCCTTTGTGTCTTCTCTTGTCCCGTCTTTGAATCGCGCTACCATACTCCCCTTGAAGATGCATTACCAACAAGCCCACATTGCAACCCTCGTGTAATTTGTTGTATATTGAGCTGCTGCTGTCGTGAATTTCTATCTGGTGATTCGTTATGGTAATTTAGAAAAGCAAGACTTTGATCACAAATATTAGATATGATAGGACGTACGCTGTAGACAATGTTGTCAATAAATGTCACAATAAGATCTAAAACCGACGCGGCGGAGCATGTAATACGCGTGGGCGTCGTGATTAAGTCAGTAGGTCCAGTGGAATTTATTAGGTTGTTTAGGTCATGGGTGACACTGCGTTCTTCCATCACATTTATATTGCCACACACGTCTGGTATTTGATTGTTTGAACGAGGCGCGTGGGCGCCTCCACTCGAGCCAAGAGGAGGATGAACGACCTGGGCTCGCGCAATGAATGTAACCGGTCAGTGCCGCAACCGCTGTTCTAAATATAACGTGTAAATAGTAGCTCGCCTTACTGACTCGTCCTTTGCGTAACATTGTGGAGGAGGGGGAACGTTACCCGTCCTCGCCACGGCTCTCCGAAGCGGCCGCACCGTCGTCTTCTCAGCCATGGCTTCCGATGGAACCATCCCGTCGCCACCTACACATGCGGCACCAACCACAAAGTACGTTACGGTTCCTATTCTCCGTGATACTGGAACGTTCTGCACCCAAAATGACGTTGACGTCGATGAATGGCTCAGCATGTATGAGTGTGTCAGCCAAAGCCACCACTGGGACCCTACCATCATGCTTGCCAATGTGATCTTTTATCTGGATGGTACACCACGTGTCGGGTTTCGCACCCATGAGATCGAGCTCTCCAGCTGAGACATTTTCAAAGAGCGGCTTCGCGACCCATTTGGCAACTCGTCAGATCGCCAACAGGCTCCGCGAAAGGAGCTTGCCGCCCGTGTCCAGTCGTTGATCGAATCGTATGCCTCCTACATACGGTAAGTGCTCGCGCTTTGCCGGAAAGTCGACGAGCACAAGGCTGAGGTTGACGAGGTGGGCCATATCCTAAAAGGCATAGCGGACGACGCCTTTAATTTGCTCGTCTGTAACGACGTTTCTACCGTCGACCCAATCATCAAAGAACGCCACCGCTTTGAGGTAGCCGAAAGCCGCCACGTCGTCCAACAATTTTCCTGGCTCCCAAACACGCCTGCCACGTCCTCTTGCTCCGCACGTACCGTCACATGACCATTTGAAGAGAATGTCACCCGTATCGTTCGCTGTGAGACTGAAGTGGCGATTCCGGCCCCCCTTCATCCATGATCCCCTGACGGTACCTTCGACCAAGCGACCCCACTATTTCCGTTACTCAAGCAATTGGGCGGCAAGAAATTCCAAACCTTGGCATCACTGCCACCTGCTCTGTCTCCCGACATGATTCGGCACCCATTCCCATGTCCACAACCTGTAATGACCAGTATTTCGCTCCCAGACCACGAAATCCTGTCGAATGGCGAACCCCACATGACAAACCGATCTGCTTCCGCTACAACCGCGTTGGTCATGTATCGCACCACGGCCGCACCACCTGGATGCCGCCGTAGTGGAGCCGACGATGGTGGCTCAGTCTTGTGTGCGCAACGTAGAAAAGTGAGGAGCATGCGCGCCGCTTTCCGTCACGCGCGATACATCGGGGGGAGTGGATGGAATGGGGAGGAATCTGTGATTGCACAACATGCTTATTTGCCTTGTTTGACTTATTATATACAGTGACTTTTTCTTAGATACGTAGATTTATTGGATACTTATACGTATGTTGAGATATCTTGTTGCGAGATTTTGTGCATACGTGCAGTGAACTTTGTTTCCAGTGGCACTTTTTTGCCCTTTATTAAGCTGTATCTTCGCATTTGTATATTCCATTGTAGCTTCGCATTTCTAATGTACGAGGGCAAGTCAAATGAATGTGAGCCTCCCCACCCTGCGCAATTATGGTTCTGTTCATTATCTGCAATGCCTGCGCGTAGCACATAGGCTTCTCTCATTTACAAAAGTGACGCGCAGGTGTGAGAATAAATGTTCTTTAATGCGCTCATACACTGGGTTGAACATGCTTGAGTGACGTAATGGACGCTCAAAAAGTTGAGCAGCGTGGTGCTGTGAGGTTTTTGACAGCTGAAGGTGTTTCCGAAAAAGAAATTATTCACCGTATGGCTGGCGTGTGCATTGAACATTGCATTTCATTGGCCACTTTGAAGCGTTAGAACAAACGGTTCAAAGAAGGACGTGAAAGTTGCAAAGACGATCACAGACCGGACCAAAGCCATCGCGCAATCATCCCTAACAAAATTGTAGAGGTTGATGAGCTGATGACACAAGAACGGAGGATAAGCATCGATGAACTGCCAGAGCGTCTGAACATCAGTCAGTGTTCGGTTCACCGTTACCGTTCACGCCATAATTCATGATCATCTCGGTTATCGGCTCTTGCGTGCGCAATAGTTGCCCAAGATTTTGAACCATCGCCAGAATACGGAGAAGTTCGGCGCTGCCTTTACTCATCTGATCCAGTATCGCAATAAGGGTGACGATTTCTTGTCTGCAATTGTGATCGGAGACGAACTATCATGCCACTACTACAAGCCTGAAACACGACGGCAAAGCTTACAATGGAAACATTCGAATTCACCACCCTCAAAGAAAGCAAAGGCCGTCATTTCCACCGGAAAGGTGTTGTTGACTTTTATTTTTCGATCGTCAGGGGCCATTACTGATAGAATTTGCTAAATCTTGAGAGACTATCAACTGTTCCCGATATTGTGAAACGCCGCATCGGCTGCGTGTCGCAATCAAGAACAAACTACGTGAAAAAAATTGGAGGACGCTTAAGCTTCGCCTTCAAGAGTGGGACGCGACAGCGTTCCCGTCGACCCGCCAAGGGGTATAAGACAATGCGCTACGGCACAGCAATCACTTACGATGCGCCCCGCATCGGACTTAGCGCCCACCTATCACGCGGTGAGCGTCGAGCAACGCTGCGTTCGGCGCGGCAACGAAACGTGCGCCTGAGCGAACGAAACGAACCAAAGAACTCGGTGTCTCGGAGGGGAAACGATCTACGCCAGCCAAACGTCGTGATCGGCACGGGCAGAGAGATAGATAGTAATATAAACCGGGAGCACGGCGAAGCGTCGTCAGGGGAGAGGGAGTCCCGCGACGCGCCTGGCAGCGGTCCCAATGCGCGCGCGGCGCGCCTCCTGTCGGGGCAGCGCCGTACATTGAGAGGAGGGGGTCTTCTGTGTTTGCCGCAAGATGGCTCTGCGTCTGCGGAAAGCGCAGAAGAAATGCAGCGGAAACGCACTTCGCAACTCGTGTAATTGTGACTTCTGTACGTTACATGTTCATAATTACCGATATACACCGCAGTATAACTTTCCACGGCTCGTTTCGAAGGCAACACCGCATTCACTAGAGGCGCGTTTGCACCGCTTGGAAGCATCGAACTCGTGGCTGAGTGGTAGCGTCTCCGTCTCACACTCCGGAGACCCGGGTTCGATTCCCACCGGGCCAATCTTGGAAGTTGCTTTTTATTTATGAAGCGCCTGCCGTGATTTATCGCTCACGGTCAACGCCGCCGACGCCGACACCCGACGCCGACGACACCGGCTTTTCTGCGACACGAGCTCCTTAACGCTATCGCGTTAAAATTGACGAATGGGATCATCTCGTTCCACGACAATGCCCGTCCCCACGTCGCTGATGTGGTTATTACAAAACTGGCAAAGTTCAAGCGGGAAATACTGCAACATCCGCCTTACAACTCAGACCTGTCGCCTTGCGACTTCCGCATTTTGGAACCGAAAAAACAGCTCAAGGGAGCCGGATTCGTCTCGGACGATGACGTGAAAGTCAGTCGCAGACATTTTGGAGTAACAACCCAAGGAGATTTATGAGACGGGAATTACGTGACTCATTAGTCAGTAGTACAAATGTCTAAATCCTCATGGAGGCTGCTTTTAAATAAAGTACCCCATTTTTCATATATTCGCATTAGCTCACTTTCATTTGACTCGCCATCGTATATTCTGCAGAACTCCTGCTTTTTATACGTGGTCTCTGTTGCGACTATATTTAGGTGCAATTACGATACACGACCGGTGACAGCTGCTCCTGCGTAATACATTGGAACAAATGACAGCGTCATTGAGATGTTTCACTGGCCATTGCTTATGTACAAAGATGCAAACAAGGATCTTGAATGACAAAGTTTCATGAACATATTTGTCCTCAACTTGTTCATTTCATAGCCTTTACATTTTTCATATGAGCGGCATGCACTGCTTTTGTTGGTTTCGAACTGATGTAGTTCTAAATTTCGTGTGATATTTTCTTTGCTTACTAAATAGGCAAAAAACATGTAAGCATTGACATCAGTTATGTTGGGCATAATTTTTGACACTTACGAGTATGATATTGCTACGGAAGAATATGTGTGGTCACGAAAAGGCGAGCAGTGTGAAGACGACGACGATGATTAGAAGCTAGCGCGGGCTGTTGTTTCTTGGCCATAGATAAAAATCTTTCATGCCTTAATGTCAGACGACCTACTTTTATCCGTGGGCAATCTCGCTCAGTGTTAGATTTGACGTTTTCTAGCACAAGCGTCGCCGGGACATCTTGGACTACGATTGATTTCGGCACAAACAGTGATCATCTTCCGGTATACTTTGAAATTGCATGCCCTTTAACATCAGTTGGACGACACAGCAGAACATTTGTGAATAGCAAAAAATTTAAAGACTGCTTGCGCTCCACCATTGCATCATTACCTAATAGTAATAACGAAGCAATTGGCTTGAACATTTGTTCAGCGTTACAGGTGTCCCGACAAAAGTCTGAATTTGTAATTCAGACCGCTAAGCGTTCCCCATCTAGTCCTTGGGGGAACAGTGAGTGCACAGGAGTTTATCGACGAAGGAAAGCTGCTTGGAAAAAACTTCTACATAATCAGAGCCCACAAAATTGGAAAGATTATCAATTTATTTCTGCAACCTTCAAACGTGCTATTAAACACGCAAAAGATGAGTACAATAAAAACCATTTCGATTACCTATCTAAACCAAAAAACAAACGTGCTTTATTTAATTACCTTCGGTTTAGAAACAGACTCCCAATGAGCGTTAATGTAGACTCAATCGTCTATACCTCGCAGGAAATGCAGGAGTCCTTAGAGCTATTGGCTAAAGGATTGAAGAGCCGGTTCGCAACGCGCCTTCAAGCTTCTGTTTTTACTCCTGTATTATCGGACTACAAAGAGATCTCCTATTCGAAACTAGCACAAGTTATGTTACAGTTGCCAACTACAGCGCCTGACCCGGGCGGAATAACAAATGCAATGTTAAAGATTTTCTTTAAAGAAGCGCCACGTGAGCTTCTGAACTTGGTAAACTACTCTGTTAGCAATGCATGGATTCCACAAGAATGGAAGATCGCCAAAATTATTCCGTTACTTAAAAAGCAAGGGGCAGAGTACACCATCGACAACATCAGACCAATTGCGTTGACATCAAACATAGTGAAGCTTATTGAAAGAGTGCTTCTCGGACACATATTGGAATTTATTGTCGGAAATCAATTGTTTTGTCCTTGCCAAATTGTATTTCGATCTGGCTATTTAATATGGCACGCGCATGTAGACCTTGAAAGTCGAATTAACATCGCTAGACAGAAAAAGCAGTACGCGGCTTTAGTTACATTAGATATATGTAAAGCCTATGACAGCATTGAACACACAATTTTAACAAATCGGTTACAGAGCGATTGTTTTCCAGGCTATATTGTAGCATGGGTGCATGAATTTTTAAAAGACAGGGAATTCTATTGTTTTAGAAGCGGCTATTCTTCTAGAAAACATAAGCAAACAAGAGGTGTGCCTCAGGGATCGGTACTCGCACCAGTATTATTCAATATTTTATTGACTACAATCCCCGTTCACCCAGGAGTCAGTACCTACGTTTATGCTGACGACATTGCCTTTTTTGGTATGGCTAGTGACATATACTCTCTTTACGAAATTTTGCAGTCGTATCTAAGGGAACTGGAACACTGGCTGGATAGCTTACACTTAAACCTGAATGCTAATAAATGTGCTATACTTGTTTTTCCAGTTAAAGACCCAGTATACATATCGCTGAACTACCATCTCGAAAATATTCCACAAGTAGAGTCACTAAAGTACCTTGGAGTTCTTTACAACGGAAATCTTAACTGGCGGCCACATATTGAATATATTGCGACAAAAGGAGCTCGTACAATGGGCATTTTGCGCAAGTTAAGCAATCGAAGAACAGGTATGCGCAGAAAATTCCTCTTGATGGTATATAAAATGTACGTTCGTCCGGTGTTAGAATTTGGATGTGTTTTATTCTCAGGTGTTCCATCATACAAGCTTCGGCCGCTAGTTTTGTTAGAACGAGAGGCACTACGTCTGTGCTTAGGCCTTCCAAAATACGTTGCAAATGCCGTATTATACATGGAAGCAAGAATCCCACCCATATTATGCCGATTTCACCTTCTGACCATTCAGACCTTCTTAAGGCTACATGAATCACCATTAAACCGTCCTCAAATTATTTTCATCTCCGATCCAGAATTATTTTTTCCTGTTCATTGGCCCAGGTTTCATAGACCACAGATTATATTTGTGCAAACATTACTTGACCCACTAAATGTACAAATTAGTGATGTGCTTCCTAATAATACGCATTCAAATTACCCAGAGATCAGGTTCGACGACATTTTCCCGAACCGCGCGAAACTACTCCCTTACGGCATCTTAAACGCCATGTTGCAAGACCACCTAAGCACCCTAGAAACAAACATCATCATTGCAACAGATGCCTCACAGTCCGAGGAAAAAGCTGGCATTGGAATATTTTGTCCTGCGCTCGACTGGTCTTTTTCTTTAAGATTGCTTGATTTTGTGCCTATTTTCCTGGCCGAGTTGTTAGCAGTAATCCTAGCTTTACGTAAATTAGACCCAATGATTACAACGTCTGCTATTCTTACTGACTTACTTTCTGTTTGCTCTTGCCTTACCGCTACTAATGAGTCACCCATGCTAAAACTCTTCCACTTACTAGTTCCTGCCCATGTGCTATGCATTTGATTTGGGTGCCTGGTCATAAAGGTTTGTTTTTTAATGAAACTGCCAATTCACTGGCACATGCATCACTAGCCGGCCCTATTCTTCCTATTCTACCAGTGACAGCACAGATCACGGCGGCAAGATTTCGGATGAGATCAATTAGATCACCCTTATCAAACCCACATTTGTCAGCTTCTCCAGAGTATAAACACCTGGCATTTCCCTGGCATAGCGATTCTTGTTATACAAAGATGCTTGAGGTCTGCCTCACCAAATTACGCTGCCGCATTCCCTCCCTAAATTTCTATTTACACAGGTCGGGTTTGGTTCCCTCTCCCCTTTGTTCTTTTTGTGAGGAGGAGGAGACGATACAGCACTATCTTCTATCTTGTCGCCGCTTTGCTGCGTTAAGAAAAAGATTGTTGGAGATGCCATTTAGAAGAATTGGCCTGGACTTGACAGAACCTGCAATTCTTTCGTTCGGGGCGTCCACTTTGGGTTTCAGCCACAGGGATGCATGCTTCGCTGTCCAAACATTCCTTACAGAATCTAAACGAATGCCCTGCTAAATTCTATTTTTATTATTACTTTTAAATTAATTATTTCTCATTCAACAGCACCTTTCTGATTTTATTTTAGCCGGTTATTCAACCCTATTCAATGCTATTCCCATAAATATTAGGAAATTTATGCTATATATTATTTTGGAATAATCCATCCATTTCTTGGCCAATCCCCCATCGTGGGTAGGAGCCACACGTGCACAGGCTACAGCAACAACAACAACAACAGCGTATTTTCTTGTAAATGTACTTCTTCATAGCTTTTCGTCTGCGTCTTCCTACGTAACATATCTGGTGGAGGTGGACGTTCCCTGTACGTCGTCACGGAGCTTCACAGTGGACGGTACGTCGAGCCTTCCTTCATGGCTCCCGGCGATGACGACCCGACTCCGCCGGCTCCGACACCTGCTGCCACTTCGACGACCTACATCACTCTCCCCGCTCCCCGTGATCCTGGCGTATTCTCGGGCAAAGATGGGGAAGACGTCGCTGACTGGATCAGCCTGTATGAACACGTCAGCCGCAATAACCGGTGGGACCCCACTATTATGTTCGCCAGTGCAGTCTTCTACCTCGGCGGCACATCTAGGGTTTGGTATCGCACGCACGAAGATGAGCTCACCAATTAGGATTCACTTAAGACAGAGCTTCGAGACTTGTTCGGCAACCCCTACGGTCACCAACTTGCCGCGCAGAAGGCGCTTTCCGGCCGTGTGCAGACGTCAAAAGAGCCCTATGTCACGTACATTCAGGACGTCTTGGCTCTGTGCCGCAAAGTTCACACCCACATGGCTGAGTCAGACAAGGTTGCCCACATTCTTAAAGGCATTGCTGATGACGCCTTCAACTTGCTCGTTTGCAACAACGTAGCGACGGTGGATGCTGTTATAAAAGAGTGCCGCCGCCTGGAACTCGCTAAAAGCCGACGTATTGAGAAGCAGTTTGCCCGTCTGCCCAAAACCCCAGCGACATCTTCCTGTGCCGACACTCCTCGTCCCAACAACACTGCCGATGTTACCAGGATCGTCCGGCGTGAGATCGAGGCCACCTATCCGGCTGCCTTCGACTCCAGTCCCACCAACACATCTACAGTCACGGTCTCACTGATCGAGGCAGTTGTCCACGAAAGAGTTCGAAAACATGGGTCTTCACACCATCTGCTCGGCCCGCCGTCCTGAAACCCGCCCGGCTTCTTCGATTCCGGCCCATCTCGTATCTTCTTACCCACCACGTGTCTGCAGCCAATCTGAATGGCATAATCCTGACGACAAGCCCATTTGTTTCCACTGCCATCAAATCGGGCACATTTTTCGGCAATGTCGCAGTCGCTGGAGTTCTCCGACTCGGTCTACTTTTACTGCCTACTCTCGCCCCCCAGGTGGCCCTTCTCGTCCCTATGCCGCACGCTCCGATAATGCCGCCGCTGATTCTCCTGCACCGAACCACTCCTATTCTCGTTCGCCTTCGCCCCAACGACGACAATATCGCTCTCCCCAGCCCCGTCGCTCCTATTCGCCGACTCCCTTCGGACGCCGCTCCCAGCCGGAAAGCTAGACGATGCAGCGCCTCGAGGGGACGCTGCATTGCTCCCTACGCCACCAAATCTTCTACTGACGTTGCCCGCTCATCTGAACATTCTTGACGTGCAAGTCGACGGTGTTTCTGTGTCTGCACTCATAGACACTGGGGTGCATTTGTCCGTAATGAGCGCTGACCTTCGTAACCAGCTCAAGAAAATTATCACGCCCGCCACGACGCCTGTTGTCCGTGTCGCCGATGGCGGAACAGCCCCCGTAATTGGTATGTGTACCGCCCGCGTCTCCTTCGCCGATCGCTCAACAATCGTGTTATTCACAGTCATCGCCCACTGTCCCCACGACATTATCCTCGGCTTAGACTTCCTCCCCGCACATTCTGCTCTCATCGATTGTTCAGCCAGTACTCTCCGCCTTGACCTGCTTGTTCTGGATGCTGCTGAACCCCACTCCAGTCGCCTCAGTTCCGTCGACTTTGTTCGCTTGCCACCTTCGGCACTGACCTACGTTGACCTAGTCTCATCCCCACCAGTCCCCGACGGTTACTACATCGCGGCTCCTATGCAAGACGTCCTCCTTACACATGGGATCACATTACCTCATGCAGTTTTATCTATTACGGCGAATTGCGTCTGCCTCCAAGTGGTCAACTTTGGCTTGACGACACAAGTGCTGCCACGCGGGATGTCTCTAGCCCAGCTTTGCTCATTCAAGGATCACTGAGTAGCATCCATTGCAGTAGACGACACTTCATCCGATACTCCTCTACCATCGCAGTCGGCAAATTGTACCATCGCTGACTTACAGGAAATGATTGCGCCCGACTTGCCGTCCGAGCACGCTCGTGAACTCTACCGCGTTCGGTTTTCCTACCACGATATTTTTGACATTAACGATCGTCCTTTGGCCCAAACTACAGCTGTCAAACATCGCTTTAATACCGGCGATGCCCCTCCTATTCATCACCGCCCGTATCGAATGTCACCAGCTGAGCGTCAAGTTATTCATGCAGAAGTTGGCAAAATGCTTGCCAAGAAAATTATTGAACCACCATATAGTCCATGGGCGTCACCTGTTGTACTGGTCAAAAAAAAGAATCGCTCATGGCGCTTTTGCGTGGACTATCGGCACCTTAACAGGGTTACCAAAAAGGACGTGTATCCTCTACCTCGGATTGATGACGCCCTCGACTGCCTCCACGGTGCTCGCTATTTCTCCTCTATTGACCTGCGCTCCGGCTACTGGCAGATTGCCGTGGACGGTCTCCACCACGAGAAGACTGCCTTTGTAACACCCGATGGTGTTTATCAATTGAAAGTGATGCCGTTTGGTCTATGTAACGCCCCTGCCACTTTTGAACGCGTGATGGACTCCCTTCTTATCGGTTTCAAATGGTCCACGTGCCTGTGCTACTTGGACGACGTTATCGTATTCTCCCCAACGTTCACTACGCATCTCGAACGCCTCTCAGCAGTCCTGGACGTTTTTAGTCGAGCCGGTCTGCAACTCAACGCATCGAAGTGTGAATTCGGCCGTCGCCAGATTACCATCCTTGGACATCTCGTTGACGCGAACGGAGTGCAACCGGACCCAGGCAAGATCCATGCTGTTGCGCACTTCCCTGTTCCGAAGTGTGTCAAGGATGTGCGGAGCTTCACCGGCCTTTGTTCGTACTTCCGCCGTTTCATGAGAACTTTTGATGCCATAGCACGACCACTAACCAAACTTTTGAAAAAAGACGCCCCTTTCCAGTGGGGCGATAACGAGGCCTCTGCATTCTCACATCTAATCGACATTCTCACAACGCCTCCCGTTCTGGCCCATTTCGATCCTTCTGCGCCTACCAAAGTCCGTACTGATGCCAGTGGTCACGGAATTGGCGCAGTACTGGCAAAACTCCAGCGTGGCCACGACCGTGTTATCGCTTACGCCAGCAGGCTCCTCTCACCCGCGGAGCGCAACTATTCCATCACTGAGCGTGAGTGTCTGGCCCTAGTTTGGGCGGTTGCGAAATTCCACCCATATATATATGGCCGGCCCTTTTCCGTTGTCACAGACCAACACGCGCTTTGCTGGTTATACTCACTGAAAGATCCTACAGGAAGACTTGGTCGCTGGGACTTACGCCTCCAAGAACATTCATATACTGTCACCTATAAATCTGGCCGACTACACAGGGACACTTACTGCCTGTCTCGCTACACGAGGAGGAGGCTGACAGTGGCAGCGCCAACGGCATTTTCTCTGTGTCTGCCTTCGCTAACATCGCCGATGAGCAGTACCGAGACTTATCGCTGCGAGCACTTATCGAGCGTCTACGCTCTACACCTACCGACGCATCCGTTCGCCGATATGTCCTCCAGGGCGGCATTCTGTATCGAAAGAACTTCCTCCCTGATGGCTCTCATCTTCTTCTTGTCGTGCCAAAACAGCTACGACAGACTGTACTCGTTGAGATGCATGACGCACCCACTGCAAAGCATCTTGGGGTAACCTGCACGTACGACCGCGTCCGCCACCGCTTCTATTGGCCTGGTCTCACTCGCTCCGTTCGACGCTATGTTGCTGCCTGTGATCGCTGCCAGTGTCAGAAAACACGTCAGGTGCTACCTGGGGGTCATGTCCAGCCGATCACCGTCCCTGTGGAACCGTTCTTTTGTGTTGGATTAGACCTGCTCGGTCCCTTTCGCATGTCATCCTCTGGGAACAAATAGGTAGCCGTCGCGACTGATTACGCCACCCGATACGCTATCACTCGGGCTCTCCCTACCAATTGTGCCACTGATGTCGCGGACTTTCTCTTGCGTAACATTATCTTGCTTCATGGCGCCCCGCGACAGCTGCTTACTGACCGTAGTCGAAACTTCCTCTCGAAAGTTATCGCTGACATTGTGCGTTCCTGCTCCATTCAACACAAACTGACTACCTCATACCATCCTCAAACCAATGGCCTGACAGAACGGTTAAACCGTACTCTTATCGATATGCTGTCCAAGTACGTCTCCAAAGACCACCACGACTGGGACATTGCCCTTCCTTACGTAACATTTGCGTACAATTCTTCCGGGCACGACACCGCCGGATTTTCTCCATTTTATCTACTAGGTACGGCCACGAACCTACCTTGCCCCTAGACACGGCACTTCCTCCTGCTGCGATCTCAACAAGCGAGTATGCGCGCGACGCCATCGCCCTCGCCGACCATGCACGCCAGCTTGCCCGTGCTCGACTGACGGCCTCACAAGTACAACGCCCGCCATCGTGACGTACAGTTTTCGCCTGGTGCGCTCGTGCTCCTGTGGTGGCCCTCTCGTCACGTCGGACTTTCAGAGAAGCTCCTTTCGCGATACACAGGGCCCTACCGCGTGCTGCGCCAGGTGACGCCTGCGACTTACGAAATTGCTCCTGTGGGTTCAACTTCGTCGTCTCCTCTGGCATCTGGTGATGTCGTGCATGTCAGTAGGCTCAAGGCCTACTACACTGCTTCCGAGTCCGATCTTTAGTCGCTCCGGGACGGCGCTTTTGCAGCCGGGGGTAGTACTACGGAACAATATGTGCGATCACGAAAAGGCGAGCAGTGTGAATACGACGACGATGATTAGAAGCTAGCGCGGGCTGTTGCCTCTTGGCCAAGCGCAGCGTATTTTCTTGTAAATATACTTGTACATAGCTTTCCGTTGGCGTCTTCTTACGTAACAATATTTTACGACAAAATACATATTTTGCTTATATTGACAGGGCGTAGCGCTCAAGAATTTCTTTGCAGCATTTTTGGCAATGGCAATGCAGTTATTATTCATGCATTTGATCCCTAGGCAAATTGTTTAAGGGGAAGCTTTAGCTCGGGCCCAACTACAACGCGGCCTATTCAGATACATGTCAAATGCAGAAACGCTTTTCTGAGATACCTCCTGAATCTATTTTAAGGAAATTGTTTGCATTTGAGAGAATAAGTCAAATTCTAGTGTCTGTTGGAAGCAGAATTCCGATTTAGGGCCCGAACTTTGTTTAAAATATTTTGAAAAATTTAAAACTTCGAAAAAAAAATAGAAGCACAAAGTTTACAAATTAATAGCTTTGCATAAAGAACAGGTATCGCGGTTTTGTAAACAGCATCCACTACACCATTCAAAGCGGACAAGTTCGATATGTTTATTTGTATCGTACGTGAATTGGTTATGTACAAGGGTTCTGCAAAAGCCGTATTTCCATAATACCTAATTCCTAGACTTATGTTTAACATCAATTTTGTCCGTGGTAGATGTACTATTATGTGCAATTCATAAAATTGTGATATCAATTTTCATTGCTGATTTGCATAGTTGTAAACTTCGTTGTTTCGTTTTCTGAAAATGTTCGATTTTTGCCACTTTTCAATAAAATATTGATGACCTAAACCGAAAATTCAAAACAAACCCTCACTAGCATTTAAGTTGTTCTTTTAAATGCAATAAACCATCATATGTGGTGAAGTGGTTGCCGAGAAAAATGAATTCTCCTTCTACATGTATTTTCTACATGTAATGTTTCCTCTTAGGAGGATGCCTAGCTGCATTGTCAGCCCCCCTGAACAAGGTTTCTGGCTACGCCGCTGCGTTAGGGGTATGTGCACTGCTTGCATAGGAATTGCTGGCCGCCAAGTTCCAGTCCTGTTCACCGTGCTGACCAATTGCCCTCATGACCTTATCTTCGGGATCGACTTTCTGACGACGCATTCTGCCCTCATCAACTGTGCAACCGGTACGCTGTTCCTCGATCTTCCTCTTCTTTCAGACGTTCTCCCCGAACAACCGAACAACCTCTGTACTACATCGTCTGTTCGCTTGCCTCCTGAAGCCCTAACCTTCGTCGAATTGGCATCAATGGCAACCGTGCCTGATGGCACTAGGTGGTCGCACCTATTCATGATGTCCCCCTGGCGCGCGACATCTCTGTGCCACACTTCGTCGTAACCCTTGCCGCTCATTGGATGTGTCTCCACGTTATGAAAATTTGGCTTGACGAAGCACGTTTTGAAGGCCTAGTGGTGGCCACGCTCCGGTCAGTGACAGACGACCACGTCACTGCTTTTGCGGCCGACACGTCTCCAGATCCTCCTGATTACGCACAGGATGCCTTGAACCTCGACGGCCCATTACGTCCCATGGTCGCTTCGGACCTCGCACCTGACCAAGCAGCCATCCTATATCGCCTTTTGCTTTCCTACCGCGCCATATTTGGCACTGACAATGGAACACATGCTGAAACGTCCCTTGTTAAGCATCGGATAAACACTGGCGATGCTGTTCCCATCCACCACCGACCATATCGTGTGTCCACGGCAGAGCTGCAAGTTATTCAGCAGGAAGTAAACAAGATGCTTGCCAGAGGCATTGTTGAGCCCTCGTCGAGTCTTTGGGCGTCGCCGGTCGTGCTCGTCAAAAAGAAAAATGGCACGTGGCGTTTCTTCGTTGATTACCGCCATCTAAACCGAATTACTAAAAAGTACGTTTACCCTTTACCACGAATCGATGATGCTCTTGAGTGTCTTCAGGGTGGAAACGTCGTCGTCTTCCTCCTTGTGGTTTCGTTGTGTTCCTTCGAAATTTTTCGACAGCAAAGAAAATCTCGCCCTTATCCGGAAACAAAGCTCATAGGAAGCCTATGGGGACCTGAGGACTCTGGTGAGGACTCTTCTTTGCCTTGTCCTACTGATCCTGCTCGTCTGATAGACTCAAAACAAGCACGGCTGGCACTTAGGCTTAGTGCGGCCGAGCCGCCTCACTCGCCCGACGAAGAAGAAGTGTTTTTGCCAGATGTGAGCTCCTCATCTGTAGCTTCCACTGGACTGCTGCGCGTGACAACATCCATGCCAACTATGCAGCCGAAGTGTGCAACTGATAGCTCGAATACCCAAGATGCGACACCGAAGGACAGTCCTCTTCATGATGTGAATGTGAACCTATCCGCAGTCGTGCCGATGGACACTGGTGACCCTATGGACGTGCAGCCGTCTGGCGATTCGACGAAGGCAGCCAAGCGAGGTCCCCCTATCAACGTGCTTCAACAAGACGCCATCGCAAGGGAGCAACCGGCAAAAAAGGTGAGGGCTACCCCAGACAATTCCTCCACGGCCTCCCCTACGCCCGCTCCCTCTCAGTCGTACCCAGCGCCCACCCCTTCTCGATCATATAGAGTTCATATACGGCCCCTTTCATGCTACGACATAGCTTCAGTAGCCACAATATATGTCCAAAGGGTCATAACCAATCTCTTGAAACCACCGGATACAAAGGGCTCGCAGCATATAAATCTACCAACTTGATCACTGTGCACTTGGCATCACTCAGTGATGTGCAGAAAATGTGCACCTTAACATCTATACCGCTGTCAGAAGATCAACACCTGCCTGTGCAGTGCTACTTTGCATCGGACCCTATTATACAAAGGTGTGTTGTCTATGGCATTGACCCGGAAGACATCCCTGAGATAATATGTCGTGAATTGACTTCCACGCCACACAGAGTGCTCACAGCAAGATTCATGGGCAAAAGCCGTGCATGCTTAGTGACGGTACAGGGCCCTCAATGTATCCCAGAACGGTTTTATTACTATGGTTGCATACTGCGACCTAAACCCTACCTCCCTAGAGCAATATTCTGCTACCGCTGCTTTCAACGTGGTCACATGCAGGCATTTCGCCCACAGCGTGCTATTGATCCAGAAAAGCTCACACCAGAAGGCCAACCACAATATCGATGTGGCTTATGTAAATCTGATGAGCACGATATGACAAGCACAAATTGTCCGACTAAACAGAAGGCCACAATACGGATACGAAAGGCTATACCAAAAATGACTATAGTAACAACACACAATCGTTATGAGGTTCTTGTAGAAGAGCCAGAGATGCTCTGGGCAGAAGAAGAAAAAGTCGTAGAAACACAACTGTATTCTTCTATTCTTAAACGTCGCAGACAAAGAAAGAGAAATTAGCGGAACCTCTGCATCAGTCGGATGATGACCATGATGACATTGACGCTCGGATAGACGCACTGGCCAGAGAGATTGAGCGACTACGCAAACATAAAGAATTCGTAATTCTGTGTCGTCATAAAATAGGACCGACACGTGACGCATCAACCACTGCGAATGCCACCGTTACGCCTGGATCCCGTCCGGCACCACAGGTAAATCAAGCTGTTTGGACAGCAGTTTTAGATCAACTTGCTCAACTAACGTTGCTCATTCAGAATTGCCTGCATCATGGCTAATTCTCTGCAGCAGCTGTCACAGGATGGAATTCTACAGTGGAATTGCCGGGGCCTAAACTCCAAGTTAGGAGAAATTAAAACCAAGCTTCAATACAATAGGCTACATGTATGGGCACTGCTTCTTCAAGAGCATAATAAGCTATGCTCCCTATCAAATTTTAATGGGTATCATAACCCATCTACTAGAGATAGACGTGCTACAACAATGGCTTCAGCTCCGGGAAAAGCGGCAGTTTATATATCATCGCATATTGCTCACACAGTGATTGACCTGGAGCCATGGTGTAGTGGTAATCAAGAAGTTGTCGGGGTCCTGACACAGCCAGTGAAGACTCCTGTCATGCTAGTGTCATTCTACGCCAGACCGCAGCGCACATGTTTGAACTTGGGGTGGATAGACCATCTCCGGTCTACGTACCCGGGAATTCCTATTCTCATGGGTGGAGACTTCAATGCCCCACATACAGAATGGGGGTACAAGTACAACTCCCGAAGAGGATACCAAGTTAAAAACATCATGAGTGATGCCACTTTTACACTGCTGAACCATCACGCTGTGGCTACCTGTGCTGTACCCGCAGTATCTAGAACAAACGCTCCAGACCTCACGTGGTGGTTGGGTCCTGAAATGCCGCAGTGGCGGGTGGAACCAGATACATGGGGCAGTGATCATATGCCAATAATGATTGGTTTGCACAGAACGTGCATAAAGAAAAGTCGACGACGAGTAACAGTCACGCATTGGGATAAGTTTCGGGAATCATCGATTGATAAAGTACCCGCAGAGCCCTCAGAAATTCTTCCTGCTTTGCAAGAACTGCTACGGAGGAACACCACTATAACCACAGTTGACGAGGAACAACCTCAACCGGACCTCACTCTTTTGCAAGTTTGGGCAAAGCGACGTCAGGCAGGATTGTATGCGTCGAGGAATCCCGATGCACCAGGTAGCCGCGCACGTGCTAAGCATATAGCGGCGAAGGAGCGTCAGCAAGAAAAGCAACTTTATCGACGACGATGGTATGAGTGGTGCGAAAATCTTGGATCGGGCATTGGAAATAGAGCACTTTGGCGTACGTTCCGGTCAATGGAACGCGGTCATAAGCAACCTGACCCTGCAGCGAGCGTTAGGTTAGCGATGCAGAGTTCGCCACATCAATTTGCAGAACACGCTGCTAGAGCGTTTTTCCCCAAATACGATCAAGCGTCACCTATAAACTGCCCCGAATTTGATGAGTCGGACACAACCTCCAAATCCGAAATACCCAGCCCTTTCAGCATGGCCGAACTAATAGCGGCGATTGAAACTTCGAATCAACAAACACCTGGTCCCGATGGTATTCCTTATGAAGTTTTCAAGAGCATGGAAGGAGCAGCTCTCGACGCATTTCTTCAGGCTATTAATAAAGTATGGGAGACTGGAAACGTTCCACCTGATTGAAAGCATTCAATTGTTGTCGTGATTCCGAAACCAGGAAAGTCTCCAAATAGCCTGCAGTCTTTACGCCCAATCTCACTAACCTTAACTATCTGCAAACTCGCTGAAAAGATGCTGGCCACACGAGTTTCGTGGTGGCTTGAACGCCACGATAAATATCATCCTGCTCAAATTGGATTCCGTTCTTACTTGGGAACTGAAGACGGACTTTTTAGGTTATGAGACGATGTTTTACAGGTTTCTCCACACAGTCACGCTGTGCGCATGGTAGTAGCAACAGACATAACAAAAGCTTATGACAATACAGACCACGAAATCATTATATCCAACCTCATCGACCTGGGACTTCCACCGCGAGGGATAAGATTCATCTACTCATTCCTTCAGAATCGCACATTTGCGATTAGAGTAGATGAAAGGCAAGAAGGATACTACCAATCGAACAGAGGAGTCCCAAAAGGTTCGGTTCTGGCTCCTCTTCAACGTTGGTCTAACACGTCTAGCCTGGCAACTACATCCGATTCCAGATGTGAGGTTCTTAATCTATACGGATGGCATCACTTTGTGGTCCGTGCATAAAGATATATCTAGACAAACTCAACAGCTTCAAGAAGCCCTTGATGTGCTGAACAACTACGCTCGGAAAGCAGGGTTGGACATTTCCGCCCAAAAATCAAGCTATGTTGTGGTGGCCAACAAGAAATACGCACAAGAATCACGCAGCACCCCTTTACATTTAGACTCGGCGCAGTGACAATTCCTGAGGCTTCTGAGGTCCGCATACTGGATCTCGATATTCACCAATCCGGCAGTGGTGCACACTGGCTCCGTAAAACGAGGCAGAATTCGACAAAAACGCTGTACTTTTTACTACAGTAAAAAGTACAGCGTCGAATTACACACACAAGGTAACTTCGGCTTTCACCTGCACATCAAGCAATGTAGTCTACTGTCTAGAATGCGCCGCTTGTAGCAAACAATACATAGGTGAGACCGGACAACAAATCAATACAAGACTCAATGGTCACCGCGCGGACACAAAACACAATTTACCCAAAGCAGTAGCCAGCCACTTTAATGAACATGGACATATGTTTGACAAAGCACGGCTCTATATACTACAAACAAATTTCCGTTCCCCTCGTGAAAGGAAGTACACGGAATCATACCTCATACACAAGTTTAATTGCCTACACCCGACAGGAATTAATTTGGCACGCGGCAACTTAGAATCTTTAAAAGCTGTAACTTAAATCTGAAACTCTCATATCATCAACCAATACACAAAACACATTAGGCCACCAGCCAACTTTAATTCTTAACCTCACCTACTCTTTCATTTCGGAGGAATGCTTACTACTCAATTTAAATGTACTCTTTCAGGATTTTACATCTACACCAAGTGAACGTTCCCCTTCTTCCATGTACATTTGCCCGCGCCCGCTTCTGCACGCGCCACCCTCCTGTTTCCTATACCGATTTCGCCCCCCCCCTTCCCCCTGCCCCCCCCCCCTTTTTTTTTAGTCTGTTTTTTTTTTGAAACCCCCTCGACAACACATTCCGAAGTCAATATGCCTTTTTCGGCGCCTCAACCCGGAGTATCGCCTTCTGGATGCCGCCGTAACGACACCTACGTTAAGCGCGTGGGGCAGTGCCCCTTGAAAGACCATGCCGCTGCCTTTCAGGCACCCCGCACATTGCACCGCAGACTCCGCGTCGCCACCTTAACTATTTCAAAATTACTCGACCTATTGCTTGACCGGCCGTTCTAATGCCTCAAAAACATGCCGCCAACGACTCCCCAGAATACCTCCTAACCCTTCGCATCCCCAACACGCTCCCAAGCCCCCGTATTTCTTAAAGATTTCATTTTTCTCTTTCTTTTTCTTTCACCCCCCCCCCCTTTGTTGTGTCTTGGCACGACCCTGGCTCCCCCTGCTTTTTTTTTTCTCCTTTTTCCCCCCTTTTGTCCGCTTCTATTTCCTTTCTTTCCTCCCCGCGTGCCCACTCTCACACTCTTGTCCCTTCGTCTTGAGAATGAGGCTCACAGAAGTCGGACGAGAACGCCTGTTCCCTCTTGTAATCTCTCTCTTTAAAACCAGCCGCCAGCGACAACACCCGCACGTGACGTCACTACACTAACCCTTTAAAACTAACACGCCGAGGATGACGAGGCCGCCTTTGACGAAGATAGGTCCACCTATCGAAACGTTGGCCAGCCTGTCTGAGGCACTTCAACCCTGTTTTAAAAAAGTTTATACCACAGTGTGCCATTCCATCTGCCAGCCCCTTTCTTGTTTTTGGACAGTATGAATAGTAAGACAGCTACTTGCGTCAAGGTACATTGCATTCAAGGCCATTAAGCGAACGCTCACAACATCGCTGCTGACCAGCAGGCACACTGCCCTCCTAATCCTGATCCTCCACCTATTCCCCTCCCACCCCAACCCCGTAACTCGCTGTGAGCCCGTAAGACTGTTCTCCGGCAGGGCACACGCGCTCTTATCCCATCATGTGTCTGCTCCCTCCCCTTTCACCTTACTAGGGAGGAGGAAGTTGTGCTTAGGAGGCTTCGGGCCGGGGTGGCCCTTACACTGGCTGTTGTCTCAAGGTAGAACTGGTCGCATTTACCACTGGGTGCTACGTGTCCATACTGCTCCGTTCCTGTGGTGGAATCAGATGCATACCACCTAATATGGACATGTACGGGTTTATAATCGGAACACTCGCGTCTCCTACTGCAAGCCGGCCTCCGCTACAGTGTGACAACCAGCTATGACCGCTGGATACATGACAACAGATTCCACAAAGCACTGCTTCAATTCATACATAACACAGGCCTCACAGCACACATATAATAAACATATACGCTCCAAGAATTATGCCTTAAGGGCAAGCCTTTATCGCAATAAAAAAAAAGTCTTCAGGGTACCAAGTACTTTTTGTCCATCGACCTTCGATCTGGTTATTGGCAGACTTCCATCGATGAGCAAGACCAGGAAAAGATCGCTTTCTTCACTCGAGGTGACCTTTACCAATTCAAGGTTACGCCGTTCGGTTTATGCAATGCGCCCGTCACGTTGGAACGGATGATCGACTCTCTGCTTCAGGGTTTCAAATGGTCAACTTCCCTTTGTTATTTTGATGACGTTTTTATGTTTTCTCCTACATTTTGAGACGCACCTTGAGCGCGTCGCAGCTATCCTTGACGTCTTCCGCAAGACTGGGCTCCAATTAAACCCATCACAGTGCCACTTCGGGCGCCGGCAGATTACAGTGCTAGGCCATCTCGTCGATGCTTCCGGAGTGCAACCCGACCCGGAGGTTGGCGCAGTAACGGCTTTTCCTGTACCTCATTCTGTCAAAGATGTCCGTAGTGTTGTGGCGCTCTGTTTTTATTTCTGACGGTTCGTGAAAGATATCGCAGGAATCGCTCGACCACTCACTGAACTTCTGAAGAAAGACGTGCCTTTTACGTGGGGTTCCCCTCAGGCTGCCGCACTTTCACGCCTTATCACGATTCTCATCAATCCACCGGTCTCGGCCCACTTTGACCCATCCGCACCTACAGAGGTCCGAACCGGTGCCAGTGGTTATGAGATCGGCGCCGTCTTATCGCAATGCCAGCACGGACACGACCGCGTTATAGCCTACGCTAGCCGGCTCCTGATAATTGGAGAGCGAAACTATTCGATTACCGAGTGCGAATGTCTTGCTCTCGTCTGGTCTCTTTGAATGTTCCGCCCATATTTTAATAGCAAGCCCTTCTCAGTAATCACAGACCATCCTGCACTCTGTTGGCTTTCGTCGCTCAAGGATCCTACTGGCCGGCTCGGTGGTTGGGCCCTCCGACTACAAGAATATCTCTCCACAGTAACTTGCAAGTGGGGAAGCCAACACCAGGACGTATATTGCCTCTCTCGCTACCCAGTCAAAGACGCGACCTCTACGTCTGATACTGACACCGACGCCTGTGTTTTCTCTGTACTTCCACTGCTCCATGTCGCCGACGAGCTGCGCCATGACCCGTCCTTGCGTATCACCATTGATCGCCTGCAATTGTCACTTGCTGACAGTTCCCTTCGCTTATTCACGCTTCAAGATGGTATACTCTACCGCCACAATGTTCACCCCTACGGCCTTGCATTACTCCTTGTGATCCCTAAGCACCTTCGCTCGGTTGTTCTGCACGAACTTCACGACCTCCCCACTGCCGGTCACCTGGGTGTGTCATGTACCTACGACCGGATCCGCCGACGCTTCTTTTGGCCAGGGCTTGCGCGCTCCGTTTAAAGATACGTAGCGGCGTGTGAGAAATGCCAGCAACGCAAGACACCATCGACGCTTCCTGCTAGATACCTTCAACCACTCGACATTCCCGCAGAACAATTCTTTCGGGATGGTTTGGACTTACTTGGCCCTTTTCCTATTTCTACCCCTGGGAACAGGTGGATCGCTGTGGCCACGGATTACGCCACGCGCTCCGCCATCACCCGAGCGCTTCCTACAAGCTAAGCCACAGATGTCGGCGATTTTTTTCTACGCGACGTGATTTTATTACATGGAGCTCCGCGACTTCTCACAGACCATGGCCGGACATTTCTATCAAAAGTTATCGTGGACATCCTGCAGTCAGGTGCCACGAGGCACAAGCTATCCACATCATACCATCCGCAAACAAATGGCCTCACGGAGCGTCTCAATCGCACTCTCACAGACATGCTCGCGAAATATGTCTCTTCAGACCACACTAACTGGGACCTCGCTCTACCGTTTGTCACATTTGCTTTGTAATTCCATGCACCACGACACAGCCTGTTATTCCCCATTTTTCCTTCTCTTCGGCCGAGAACCAGACTGCCCCTCGACAAAACCCTCCCTGTTCACGTGGCACCGACCAGTGAATATGCACTTGACGCCATCGCCCGCTGTACCCACGCAAGAAAAATTGCCCGTGACCGCCTTCTGAAATCCCAAGAGAGTCAGAGGAGTTTGTACGACCGGCGACTCCGAGATGTGCACTCCCCGCCTGGTTTCTTGGTACGTCTATGGTCTCCGTCGCATCAGGTCGGCCTGTCAGAAAAACTGTTGTCTCGTTACACAGGCCCACACCGAGTGCATTGTGCCGTGACTCCCGTGCCCTATGAGATCGACCCTGACACCCCATCTGCTTCCCAGTCCAGTGATATCGTGCACGTTACACGACTGAAGCAGTATCACCCTCCCAGTGATGACATTTAGACGCTCCGGGACGTCGCTTCTGCCGCCGGGGGATTATGCAGCACGTGTGTGGCATTTGATTGTTTGAACGAGGCGCGTGCGCGCCATCACTCGAGAAAAGAGGAGGAAGAATGAACTGGGCTCGCGCGGTGACTCGAACTGGTGAGCGAGGCAACCGCTGTTGTAAATACAACCTGTACATAGTTGTTCGCCTTACTGGCTCATCCTTCGTGTAACAATATTTAAATGTCCTGCAGAAACCAGGTGTAAGCTGTCATTGCAAATATATTCATATAAAGTTCCAAAGAACCGCAAGAAACTGGCAATACTTCCATCTGGGGTTCGATACAGTACAGAAAACAGCTCAAGCTTACATTGAATTAGTACTTCGTAATCATCCGTTACTACAGTAAATTGAGGGACAATATGGCAATTTGTTTTTATCGTAACACGCCGGGCCACAACCCCGCCTGGTTTCTTTTGCACGATGAAGGGAAAATAAATTGTAATCGTCCAAATTGAATGCCTGATCATCATTTCTTCTACAATTTTCGTCAATATGATAGCGCTAAATGTTAACTGAAATTGTTCAAGAAGAATTGCGACATCATCTTTCTAGTGGTTCAGTGTTCTTCTGTTAATATGTAGTACTGAGTCACTTGTTTGGTGATGTGAGTTAACGCACTGGGGAAAGGCAAGCTCCAGATAATCCGTAGCAAAGAAAGAGAGTAAACAGACTACAAATACAGGCAAGCAGAGTACTCTTTCTCGACTTGCGTAGGCGAAGAGAGGTCCTTGCCTTGCAAAAATCTTATCGATGTCATGCTCAATTGGTATGTGCGCAACAGGTGTTGTGTTGGACTGTCTAGCGTATATCTTTCCAGTAAGAGCCCACACTGATTTCCTCGTCATTTAATATGTCTTTTTCAGCGCAAGTGCCAGCAGCCTTTTCGACGCTGAACAAGGATGCTCATTTACGCACCCAGGCGGAGAAAAAGGTGTTCAGCTGCTTATGTCCATGTCTGCATTAGGGAGACGTGCCTTTTTTGGCTATCTTCAGTACATTATCGCACTTTACACGAGACTTGAACTGAACAACAATTTCGCCTTTTTTCACTTTTCTGCTTAGAACGCGGTGACATGCTTCCATGTCACCTCTAGCAATTGGCTCAGCGATGGCTGCATCAGGTTTGCAGAGCAGGTCATCGAAAGATTCAATTTCTTTCATAATATCACCCTGTAGCTCCAAATTCACTTTCCTACAGTAGTGCTCACTGCAACTTACTCGATGCTCTAGATGATTCAAAGAGCTTTTTAGGTCTGCGTTTTCTTGGCGTAATGAAGCATCTCCAGTTTCGAGCTGAACGTTTCTTGCGACAGCTTCGTCCAGTTTCTTTTAAAGTCGTCCAATGTGTCATGAGCCTAGTCATTATTTTTTCCCAGGTATCTTTGCTCGGTTTTCAATTCTCTCATTTTATTGCTGAAATCTCTTTTTACAGTCTCGAGGAACAGTTTAAGTTCTTGCTGTATTTTCTCCTTAAGTTTCAGGCATTCCGTTTTTACTTCCTCTTTGATTTTTGCCATAACCAATCAGACAGATACTGGCTTTTTACCCGCGGTATGGCAATGAGATAAAGATACGGCAAAACACAGAAATTGAACCGACAACTTGGTAGTAGCGAGCGGACACTTCAGAGAAAAATTCGCTCGTGAGAAGCGTGAAAGAAATGCGCTAGTAAGACCATTGTAAGAACACACTGAGCGCAGGGAATGGCACAAAACTAAAAGAGAAAAGACTATTTCGTGCTCTAGGGCTGTGCTCCCGCCACTTGCGGCTACCCCATGGTCACAGCAATGGCACGCCACATGTGGGTTCTTATACCCATTTTTTCAAATCGCCATCAATGTAGGGAAGAGGGAAACTTTCCTATGGTCATGCCCGGGCCAGCAGCAAATACGTATGTGACACAACCGGGCAATCGGCCTCCCTGCACTCGGGCCACCTTCCTTTCTTACTACGCGAAACTCATGGGCCGTTTCATGAGTTTCACCAAGCAACTTAGTTGTGCATGTGTAAAATCTCTGGTAATTTATGTCCCATAGCAACCTATCCAATAAAAAAGACAGTCTGGTCTCACCTGGGCACCTCGTGTCATCTTAACCACAAATGCTATGCCTAGACTTCTTGGGCCAATTTCTGCGTGCTCGGTGCCAGCGAAGATTGTGCTAGCGCTTGCTACGCAAGATGCTTTTCATGACTATTTAACACCCGGAAGTTTAATAGCAAGACTTCGATCTGGGCAAGTCGGAATGGATTGAATATAAATGATACGCGAAGGAACGAGGACAGAAATCAGGAAAGACAAGGACACAACACTCATTCGTTGGGGCATCATATACAATGAATTGAGAGCATAATATGCTTGTTTCAGTGTGCATGTGCCTAAACTATTTCTTAGCAGACAGACGACAGATGAGTGGAAGAGAGGAAGACAAGACATGTGTCCTGGTGTCCTCTCATTGGACATCTCTGTCTTTCTTTTTTGCTAGCACAATTTACAGCCGCAACCAGAGCCGACTGGTGCAGCTCATCACTCTTACACGTACGTTTTTGACTTAAAGGCGTACCGATACATGTTTAGCCTTTTTTTGTCTTGCTTTATATGATGGTATGGTAACTTTCAATCCCAGAAATAATGCAGTCAAGCCTCGCAGCGCCAAAAAATATAATATTATAAGAGCTTTTCTACAGCTGGTTCCCGCTCATTTTTCTGTGTTGTGACGTCATTACGCAGTATGTGGTCACGTGAGAGCAGGAAATTGCGACACTTTGACACTCTCTCCGGCTCGCTCGGTCATTCGCCATTGGGCCTAACAAAGCGCGCAGCTGCATACAAGGCAAGCGGTATGAGGCATACGAGGCTCTGATGCTTATCATGATTTCTTCTAGGGCTACAGGTCTACGACCTTCAGCTTCATTCAACTCAAAAATTAGATAATCGAAAATCCCACAGCAGCACCTCTTTATTGACTACTACACAGATCGGAAAACGAAGAGCTCGCGCTTGCCTGCGCTTGCCTTGTTATTTTCTATAGATGCTCGGGTATTCAGCGGTTAAGCTTGATCTCCTGACCACCATGCCTATAAGAAACTGTCGATAGAAGACTGAGAAAGAAAGCGTAAGTACTCGATTAAATGCAACCACATGCAGCTTGAGGTGTATTTGATTGGAAACCACAAGCAGCTCTACTGAGAGCTATACAGGAAATATCCCGATGAAAAGCAGAAGTTGGGCGCACTGTAGTAATATGCACAGAAAGGAATGGTTAAAAATGGTAGTGGTATCCGTACTTGAAGAGTACGAAGTGCTGAGATAAGTACCTGCTTGTAAAGCACGTGCTGAGAGATTCCGTTTTCGCTGTTTCGTTGTTGCTTCCTCATTTTGCACGGCTCGCATCGGCGACCAATTACCGCTGGACGATTTCCGTCAATGCCGGCGGCCGACGACCGTGCTGATTTCCCGGCGATCCGCACGTGGTTAGCGAGTGTCAACATCGCGAGCATGCATACGCAGCTGCAAACAGGCAATGTGATTTAGGGTTTCCGGGCTTTGGGGCGGATGCTTGGTAATTCGCCAAAGGTGTTAAAAAAGCTTGATGGTCATTGTTGTTCCTGTGTGGTTAATTGCCACAAGAAAAAAAGCCGTAACATAGCCCTATACTTCTATCATTTTTCGGGAAAACAAGCATGGGTGACGCCGACGTTGGTCTCAGGCAGGCGCGATGACACGTTTCAACTATTTTTCTACAGATTGCCGGAAAACATATACCTGTGTATTTGAATTTTTTTGAAAGCGAAAAAATCAGAATAGCCAAGGATCTTTTTTGGGAGGGCTCATGCCCCAGTCACACTGACGGAAGAACGCCCGCGGCGCGTGCGTACGTGACAGCATGAAAATCTCGCTTCCTCTTTTTTTACTCTGCGTGTATGTCGCACGCTTTTACCTTTGTCTGACAGATCGGTGCAGTGTTTGCGTTCTTCCGCCTTTGTTCTTAACGTGTGTTATGCCTGATAATGATGACGGCGTGATCGTCACTGTAACAATAATCATGTTTGTGTGCTTCCCTCTGTTGCGCCGCTGCCGCGTTCAAAAGGCATGTCGAATTATGTACGGGGTGTCGCCTCCGTGTCCTTGTATTCAGGGTCCTTTTGGTTTGCAGAGAATCGTAGCAATGCCTCTAAAGTCCTTTCCATCGGGACTCCCGTTTCTGTTTCCACACATCATGATAACAACAATCGCAAATGATGACAAAAAAATTATGCAAATCCCACGCACTGTGGGAATCGATGTGCGCGAAGCTTTCCGTGCTGGATACTTTGATTGACGATAATTAGCGTTGATGTTGGCGGCTAAAGCTTAATTCAACGTTTAGTCTAACACGAAAGTGGTGAGTTGATGTTAAACGTTACCTTGCGTGCGCCACTGCTGTTTGTCTACGTAGTACACAGAACACAGAGGGAGAGTTCTTTGCTTGAGGCGTTCTTGTGCGTCATATTTTATAACCTTGGGGAGGGTTGAGCGTTTCTGGCCTATTTATACGCCTTAAGAATAATTACTGCACCCACGTATATTTTTTTTTACTTCTTCATGCGTGATAGATTAGTTTCGCGTAGTACCCTCGCTTAAATAAAAGAGATAGATTCGTTTTGTTTGGTGACTACAAGGACAAGTTATTGGGTAAATGTTAATGGTTACAGTTAATGGGGACAATAAATAGCAATAAATTATGTATCTAAGCATTCTAGAGTGTTATGAGCGTACATAACGAGCTAGAGAGAATTCAGCCCGCTGTCCTGGTAGAACTATAAAATCCGCCAAGACCAAATTTAGCAAAATATGGTGGTACACTATTGAAAATCTCAGTGCGAAGTATGGTTGGATCAAGCACTGCCTTTGTAAAAAAATCTTATTCAAGTATTAAAATGTGTGATACGGCTGTTGTCAGCTATGCGTCTCACGGTCTTGACAAAGGTGTACTTTACAACAGGTTTATATTTTCTGGAAAGCTAACGGCGGCCATGGGAACTGCAATTTGTGACAAAATGTTTGTGTTCCTGGTTCTACTAGAAGTGTTCCGAATAATTACTGATAGGCAAAAATAGAAAATTTCTTCCGCCATTTTCAGGCGTCAAAACCTGTTCCAACTGGGTTTCAGCGATGTCCTCGGTGAACTAAACAAGACATTTTGTTTATAATTGGCGGAAATGAAGGGCGCATTATGGGTAATATGTAGGTAAACTTCAAAGACGTAGGAATATTTACTGCATTTGCAGTAAATTACCCATGCAAGCGAATGGGAGTTTTGTGAATGTGTTTTGCGAACAGAGAATGTATCCCAGAGAATATAAAAACGAATAACGACACGCATCATAACAGTTATCCTTCGGATAAAAACCCAAACCATGGGAACATGTCCAAATTGAAAATATTGCCTTTAGGATACATGAAATGTAGTAATAGCGTGAGAATTAAAAGAACAATATTCCTAAAAAACAATGAAGTGAAAAGTGGTATAGAATACTGAAACAAGGAAATCGTTGCACGAAGTTAGCACCACGGTAATGCACAATACGATGAGAGTGAATAATACTACATAACTAAAATAATCTTAGTACTCTAGTAAACTAGAAATAAATGTGCAAATCGCAAAATTAGGAACTTGTATAAACCTGTAAATGACCTAGAATGCACAGGACGTTGTGCTTCAGTTATTAAGGAAGCAGTTGTCATAACATATATGAATCTGTTTATCTAAAAAGCATTGTACAAGGGGCACTGTGCCATGCACTCACTCAAGGACAGGCATAAGGTCGCAATGAATCATTTGCAAAGCTATTTTTACATTAGTACACTTTGTACACATCTCCAACCTCCACTCTGCGAAAGTGGGTGTCCAGCGAAGCTGTTTAAAACCACCACTAGAACTACTGAGGGTGGCATACAATGCTTTATGGTGCTAATGGTGCTAATGGTAATTTTGACAGTACGCCACCGCCCATAATGGCGTTTCAACAACATTGAAATTAAGTGCTAGGCTGATTATTTTACATGCAAAAGGCTACGGACATCACTTCCCACCTCGCAAGCTGCCATCGCTGCGGCAGCTTGGGCAGCCGTAATCACTACCGGGAAAGGTAGGTGAAGAGCTCTACGTACTTGGCATTGTTACCAGGCGCACCTTATCATCAATTATGTGTCTTCGATTTGGCAATTGTTCTTTATTGAAAGGTACACTGTTCTCTGCGTTGTATCCGTGATTCGAAAGAATGTAGGCACTGTGCGCTGCACTTCACTAAGTGCTTGAAGCCTCTGCCTTACGGGGGTACGAGTCATTGCTTCCGTCCCTGCACTGCCGGCGCGATCGGCCCACATCTTTGCTAACGGACACGGATACAAAAGATGCCGACCAACCAGGAGCTAACCGCTTGGCTGCAGAACGCACTCTGAATGACAAAATTTTTCATACATGTAACCCCGTGGAGATGCTTTAACAGTTCCCTCCCACTTTCACATCCAAAAATATTTGGCACCCAGTCAAAGCAGAGTTCCATTGATGGACAGCTTCGGAGCACACCACTTTGTATTGTACAGTTCCGATGGCAATAGAACTGCCGTAAATGCTGGTACTTGAAATATTTCAATGTAGACACACTTGCGGTCCTGGACGGCTATGCCCAGATATTTGCACTGCTGCTCCATTTCGTCGAAGTGGACACGAAATTTTGCACTACGCTGGCAGCTGCAATGTTTTGAATGCAGATGCAGTTACTTCATCGGAACGACTAGCCCACATACCACCGCTGGCGCATGTTTGCTGCTTAATCTTGACTTGGTAGCACTGAACTTTAAGTGTTTCCTCTCGGTGTGCTTGCCAGGTAAGTGGAGAAGCCTATACGTTCTTTCAAAATATTGCAAACAGCACACTTAACCTACAATGTGAAAGATATAGTAAATTTTATGACATGGAAGTAGCATGCACAGAAAATATGCAACTACAACACTGTATCAAGATCATAACAATAAACACAAGGTATGCTAATATAAAAACGTACTGCGGAAATTGCAACAGGCTCTTCAATGAAATGGACACATGATATGTAGATTTCGCATGAAGTATGCTGAGCATTTCAAATGAAATTAATGAAAGTTCATGTAATGACAATGTAAATTGCGTTCACTCGCCCTTCCTGTACTAGCGATCTGAATGCTTACATTTCTTAAACGATTTGGACAACGTCCTTTAAAGCAGATGAGGGAAGGTGTCCCAATGTGTATCCACATATACACCCGCCCTTTCACCAGGGACCATTATGTTGATGTCAGTGGGCTCAATGCGAACGATCAGTTGGCACACTGCAATGGAGCAAGAATTAAAGACACTGTGCGCTTAAAATATTATCAGGTTTTATGTCACCTGTCAACTGCTTACTACCATGCAAGACACCACCATAAGTTAAGTTACCGAGTATTATCCCGATATTGCTGCATTTATTGGCAAACCATAACCTTGTCATCACATTTTTCACTAATATCCCCAGGCAGATCGAGACCAATATATACAATAATTCATGCACGAATCGATTCCGCAGTGACATGGGTAAAACTGGTGTGCAAATAATTCATGTTACGTTGACTCAAAGCAGCAAATGCTATGCACTTTTAACCATCAACTTCGTGAACTGACGCACCTAAATGCCTAAATACAGAGCCCTCTGTCTGGCATACCCTTGGAAAATTTGTTGCACAAGGAGCAAGAACAGCAGATTCCCTGTTGCGCGAAGTGCACGGAGAGCGCACAAATCGGAAAAACCGCGCTTAGCACTTAAACTCCATGCGTACACATGGCACGCGCACCAACTCGGCAGGCGGGGGACTAAGTGCCGCGAAGGCCGCGCAGCGTAGAGACCAGCAGCAGTCACATAATGCAAAGAATGGTGACAACCTGGAGTAACAGGATAATTTACGCCAAAGGAATTCACTACTCACGAATGCAGTATTCACTGGCGAGTTACGCACAGTATATGCGCTGTTCATTTGCGAAGAGGAAAAACTATCAGAACAAAGCTACAAGCAGCGTAATATATTGCTAGCATTCCGAGGCTCCAAAGAAAATCGAATGCGGGCGTTTCATGTTGGACACAAGTTCCTCTTAAGATCATGAAATACCAATCACGTGGGATAAAAGGGGCCAAAACACAATCGAAGAAGCTGAATTGCTACTGCAGTACAAAGGCCTCTCCCTGCGTTCTCCAATTACCCCTGTCCTGCGCCAACCGTTTCGAACTAGCACCCGCGAATTTCCTAATTTCATCGCCCCCCCTAGTCTTCTGCAGTTCTCGACTGCGCTTCCCTTCTCTGGGCACCCATTCTGTAACCCTAATCGTCCAACGCTTATTTAACCTACGCATTACATGACCTGGCCAGCTCCATTTTTTTCTCTTCATGTAAGTTAAGATATCGGCTATACCCGTCTGGTCGCTGATCCAATCCGCTCTTTTTCTGTCTCTTAACGTTATGCCTAGCATTTTTCGTTCCATCGCTCTTTACGCAGTCTCTAACATGTTCTCAAGCTTCTTTGTCAATCTCCCAGTTTCTGCCCTATATGTCAGCACCGGTAAAATGCACTGTTTGTACGCCTTTTATTTTAAAAATAATGGTAAGTTTTCAATCAGGAGCTGACAATGTCTGTCGTATGCGCTCCAACCCATTTTTATTCTCTTGTGAATTTCCTTCTCATAGGCAGGGGCCTATGAGATTAATTGACCTAGGCAAACGTACTTCTTCACAGGCTTCAGGGACTGACTGGCGATCCTGAACTCTTGCTACCTTGCCGGCCTATTCATGATTATCTTTGTCTTCTGCATATTAATCTTCGACTCACTCTTAAATTCTCCCTGTTAAGGTCTTCAATCATTTATTGTAACTCATCTCCAGTGTTTCTGAACAGAACGATCGCATCCGCAAACCCAAGGTTGCTGAGATATTCGCCGTTGATCCTTACTCGCAAGCCTTCCCAGATAATCGCTTGAATACTTCCTCCAAGCATGGAGTGAATAGCTTTGGAGAGACTGTGTCTCATTTTCTGACCCCTTTCTTTATAGGTACCTTCCTACTTATGGACAATTAGGGTAACTGAAATCTCTGTAGATATTTTCCAAGATATTTACGTAGGCGGCCTGAACTCGTAGATTACGTAATGCCTCTATGACAGCTGGTATCTCTACTGAATCAAATCTCTTTCCTAATCTATGAAATCCACATAGAGAGGCTGATTGTACTCTGCAGGTTTCTAGATTACCTGATTGATGACATGGCTGTAATCCATTGTACAGTATCCCATTTCTTAAGCCAGCCTCTTCCTTTGGTTTACTGCAGTCCTCTGCTGCTGTTATTCTATTGGATATTATTTTGGTGACTATTTTATATAACACTGGAAGTAAGATAATTGGCCTATATTTTTTCAATTTTTTACCTTAACATTTTTTGTGGATTATTATAATGTTGGCATTATTACAGTTCTCTGGGACCCTTGAAGTCCATAGACAGTTCATATAAAGGGCCGTCAGTTTTTCAACCATTATGTCTCCTCCATTTTTGATTAAACCGATTGTTACTCAATCTTCCCCTAACGCTGAGCATATGGTAGCATAACTCAGATTACATCGAATCCATGCAGTCGATGTATACTTTTCTTGTGCAGCTGGCGCCTCACGTAATGACGCTTGTTGGGTTTGTGAGTTGGGTTTGTGAGTGAAAAATTCACAGAGGTCAAACAAAGCTTTAAAGATTTGCTAAGGTGGCAGCTGCTTTACACATAATTCGTTTTGCTTTGTGTTGATTTTTGATTCTGACAGGTAAGTAAATCAGCAACACAAAATGTTTTATTGGATGATGGACAAAAAGTTAAAAAATGGTTAAACAAGAATGTGCAATCATAAAGTTTGTTTTAAAAATAAATGTTTTCAAGGATTCTAACAGAAGATAGAGCTATTACCGTTATGTGTAGAGCGCTGTGGAAGATTCAAGAAGTGCAGCGGCTCCTTTGCAGAGCACTTTGCAGTACCGTGAATTATTTGTCCACAAGAAGATAAGGATGTCGACAGTTAAGTCTCCCATGTCGCTGTTTCCTGTACCTTTTCCCTCCCGCCACTTCCCAAGCCAATTCACTGCAACCTTTTAAGGGCAAAAATGTGAATAAAGACGCGTAAACAACGCAATAAGGCATAACTTAGAAATAGTTCTGCTCATTCCAATCAAAACAGTGGTACTTGTTATTAGCATAAAGACGTTTTGTGATACTAATGTTCTAAGCTCAATATTTCGACCTGTTAGGTGCAGGCACAGCTTGATAAACAGTACTGGACTTGACTTCCCTGCTGCCAGCGACGTCAAAATTTCCTACATACTGTGATAAAAGCTCTCTGTGGTGATAGTTATGAATGCAAACGTTACATAAAAATAACAAATATGAACACGCAGCAAATGAGCATATGGTATGCCACAATTCTTGCACTCAACAAGTAAAACCGAAATGTGGTTCAAAGGCCTTGCGCATTTACTTATTGCAGGTGCATAGCAAAACCAGTGACGCGAACGTTACTAGATTTAGTTGCGGTAACGAAAGCGTGTGACAATGCAATAAGAAGCTTTGTTTGAGTTGTACAGCGAGATGTTTAAACTGCGCTGTAAAATCGGCAGCTGTATTCATGCATCTTTATTGCATACAAGAAACCATACCATGATATGCAGAGTCCTGTGACATATTCAAACAATTTGATGGCTCCATCCTTGCGGATCGTTCTGCAACACCATGTGTTGCTCCTGCATTAGAACATGACGAAATTCTCTGAGCACTCTAGATGTTACACTTGCTCAGGGATGGTGAAGGGGAATGGGGCACGTGCCCATTGTTCCACCCTCTGGCTATGCCTGCCCCGTGGCTATATAGAGCACCACTAATAAATTTCATGTGAAGCAGACCAGTAAATAGATGTTTTTTCAAATCTAGTTTCCCTCCAGTATGGTGGCCCTGACATCTTGGTAACCTCTGTGTAGATAGCTAAAGAAATTAAGTGTATACCTTTTGGATAAACTGTGGTGGCTGAGGGAGTGGCATATTGTTTTCGTTAGTGTAATGCCTTCTTTCCTTTTTCCTTTTTCATCTGCCACAGTCGCATACACTTACAATGCCAGAGTTGTCTGCGGCTTTTCTGACGTCCCGTAAAATTGAAACAGATATCGCTGATTTAAAAGAACGCATGCTCAGCTTGGAAGCTCAACTGAGTACTTTGCGTTTATTACAAACAGATGTTATTAATGTCAAAAAAAACAGTAACTGATTTGGAAAAGAATGTATCCAGCTTGCTATGTAAAGTCGATGAATTAGAAAACAGAGGTAGAAGAAACAATTTGATCGTGTATGGCCGAAATGAACAAGACGGGGAGACGAACGATAGTCTCTTGAATGTGATCAAAAAAGATGTTTTCATGGAAAGGCTTGGACTTACTATTGATAATGTCGAAAGATGTCACAGGCTTGGAAAGAAAAAGGAAAAAGCACGCCCCGTGATTCTAAGATTCTTGGACTATCGCGATAAAAGTTCAGTGCTGAAAGAGTGCAAAAAGCTTAAGGGGACCACGCTTTCTATAACAGAGGACTTTTCTTTGAGAGTTTGGGCGATAAGAAAAAAATTATGGCAAAGCTCGAAAGAAGAACGTGATCAGGGCTCCAAAGTTAAACTAGTTTTTGATAAATGCAGCATTGATGGTGAAATGTTTGTGTGGGATGTGGAAAAGGACAAGCGCTGTAAGCTAAAAAGAAGGAGCAAATGACGCGCTAACACTTGCCAATCACCATTCACTATCTTAAACCTTAACTGCGGCAGCGTTGTCAACGAAGTAGAACAGCTTGAAGGCATCCTTTGCTCGCTAGACCCCGATATTGCCGTATTGACGGAAGCGTGGTTAAATGAAGATATATGTGATAGCGAATTTGTCCCGATAAACTACAGAATAATGCGAAAAGACCGCGATAGAAGAGGAGGGGGCGTAGCTATTCTTTTTAAAGATTTCTTTAAAATCTTCAGAATGCTGGACACCTGTGGAGTAGAAAGTGTTTTCTGCACATTTTGTATTAACAACGTGAAATACATTCTTGGTGCCGTATACAGGCCCCCTAATTCGCCTGTCGCAAACTTGAAATGCTTAGGAGAATATATGTACACCCATATAGGACAGGCAGATAAACTAATTCTAACCGGCGATTTTAACTTGCCAAATGTCGACTGCAGCACATTCACGTCCCACTCCACCACAAATATTGATAGTGAGATGATCGATATTGCTTTTAATTTTGACTTATTACAGGTAGTTAAGGATTTCACTAGAACCCACAAAGATTCAAATGCAGTTCTTGATCTATTTTTCGTGAGTGGAAATATACAACATAATGTCTCATGTATGGTCACAGACGGCATTTCAGATCATCAAGCAGTGGTATTATCGTTGCAATGTGCCCCTCGTAGTAAAAACGACAAGATTCAATATTATCCTAATTTTTCTCGTGCAGATGACGAATCTGTAATTGATACGCTAGCATTTCATCTGGACGACTTTAAAAATAACACAGCTAGCATGAATGATCTGTGGCTTCTATTTAAAGGCATTATATTCAACTGTATGCAAAAGTTTGTCCCAAAAATTGCGAGGAAGGCTACCCGTCGGAATCCTTGGATTTCCCGGGAGACGTTGCACCAGCAACGCAGGCTTAAACGGCTTAAAAATTCCGCAAAATTGAAAACTAGTTCGAATTCCGAAAGGGTCATTGAGGAAGCAACAAATAAATTAAAACAAATGATCATAAATGACAAACATAATTACTTTAATGTACAGCTTCCTAGTTTCATGAAAACGTCTCCAGGGAGGTTCTTGAGGACGATGAGTCATTCTTCTTCCTTTTCCGATATGTTCATAATAGACGGTGAGAGTGTACACGATGAGCAGGTTGTATGTTCTGCTTTTAACTATCATTTCAGTAGTGTATTCACAACGGATGACGGTTGTCTGCCCTCTTTTTACATGGATTTGCCTCCCATTCCCGATATTGTTATTTCTGAGAATGGTATATGTCACTTACTGTTAAAAATTGATGAAAAAAAATCCCCCGGTCCAGATGACATACCAAACACCTTCTTAAAACGTTATGCCGAGTGGTGTGCGAAATACTTGGAAATTTTATTTAGTAAATCGCTTCAGGATGGCATCCTTCCGGATGACTGGAAGACTGCAATAATCAAACCCTTACACAAATCGGGAAACAAGAATTGCATAAAAAACTATCGACCAATATCCCTGACTTCAACAACATACAAAATTTTTGAACACATAGTCTATAAACATGTAATCGGTTTCCTTGATGAGCATCGCGTATTGACAAACGCTCAGCATGGATTTCGGCAGGGCTTTTCCACAACCACTCAGTTAGCAGATATAATTCACGATTTTGCCAACACAATAAATAATAGAAAACAAACCGACGCTATATTCATGGATTTCAGTAAAGCATTCGACAAAGTAGCCCACAGCAAATTACTTCACAAATTAAGTTTTATAATTAGAAATGATAAGTTATTCAAATGGATACAGGCGTACCTAAGCAACCGTTTATACCTTAAAATAAACGAGACTTGCTCCAACACATTACCTGTTGCCTCTGGCGTTCCGCAGGGATCCGTACTGGGCCCTCTTTTATTTTTGCTTTATATAAATGACATTGGCAATAATCTATCTGTAAAAATTAAACTTTACGCGGATGACTGTGTACTATATGATGAAATTGACTCACCCCAAGATCAAATCAGGTTAAATAGTGACTTTGGCAAGATAGTTGCATGGTGCCATCAATGGCAAATGACTATTAACTATGAGAAAACCGTCTTTATGAGAATTACACTAAGAAAAAAGCCTCTTCTCTTCCAGTATTTTGCCCAGAACACTTATATCTCCGAAGTATCTCACTATAAATATCTCGGTGTACACATATCCCACAATCTTTCCTGGTCAAAACATGCTGACACTGTAATGGCTAATTGTCTTCGCAAATTGTTCACCCTCAGACGGTCGCTTAAATTCTCCACACCAACTGTCCGCCTCATGGCATATAATACAATAGTTCGTCCTACTTTAGAATATGCAATAATCATTTGGGACCCCTACACAAAAACAAATATTGAGAAATTAGAAAGAATTCAAAAGAAAGCTGTCCGATTCATTTACAATTCTTACGGTCGAACATCTATAACAGATCTTCTTAAACGTAGTGGCTTCTCCTCGATTACAGAACAAAATCGTGTCTCCCGATTAAAATTCTTTTTTCAACTAATGGATGGCCACTATCATATTGATACCTCACACATCTTAACACCTTTAACTGGTTATGCTACTCGTCATAAACACTCCCTAGCAGTAACCCCGTTAACACCGCACAACAACTGCTTCAAATACTCTTATTTTACAAGAACAATAGTTGATTGGAATAAACTTCCTGATAAAGTCGTTACAGAAAATTCTTTATCCCGTTTTCAGACGCACCTGTACTCATGACTCAACCACACATACTTTGTTTGCTCTTTTTTCCATGCATTTTGTCCTTTTGCCATTTTCGAATTCAAGCGTTGGCATGATTGCTTAAACTGTATGTTTTTGTGAATGTACTTGTATGTTCCCACCCTGCTAAGATCTTGTAAAAGATCGCAGTATCTATAAATAAATAAATAAATAAATAAATAAATAAATAAATAAATAAATAAATAAATAAAAATAAATAAATAAATAAATAAATAAATGAATAAAATAAATAAAACGATCATCGAAATTGCCTGAAATGGACGCACACAGACACAAGTATCTTGTACAGACTATCTTGCACTGCACTGACTTTAAAAAATAGCGGACATTAATAGAACTACTTCGTATGTATTCAAACTGCATATCTATTCAAACTTCATATGCATTCAAAAAGTTAGCTGATGCAAGGGACAGTTACCTCTTTCTTCAATGTCTAATTCCTTCACTGTGTTAGTTCTTCCCTTCAAATAAATGCGATTTCCCTTACGCACTATCTGGCTTAATTCATTTTACATATAAGCAAGAAATTAATGCAAATATGAAAGAAAACTGTCACATAAGTATAACTCTTGTGAGGTCGGTTTGGCGGAGGCAAGGAATACACGTTTTGACAGCCTGAGAACGGAGAGTCGACTGGCTTTTTTCGAGAGTAAAAGGAGGTTTGCCAAGTGGCTGTGGCGGCATCCCAGTCGGGCAGGCGCCTGGGTTCCAATAAAGTGCAGGAGGCAATGACCCCCTACGGCGAGGCAAGGAGAAGTGACGGATGGTCGCTACATAACTATATGGCCAGCATTCCAAATTTCATTCGAATACCTGCAAACAATAAAATACAAGCACCATTGAAAACAAGATATGATTGCAGTTAAAGCCTAATTTAACTAAGAAGTTCGATCATTGTCGTCTTACATTCCCAATATTCTGCTTTGACATGTACGAGCATTTTAGGTCTACTTACTCATTGCTACTAATGGGATACAGGAAATATTGAGGGCAGTGCCTGTACTGGAAGCAACATTCTGTGGTGCTGCATTGAACTAGCATGCTAAACTATTGTTGCAGTTGTTACCTTGCTCTACTCCGCTGCTGGTTCAAAAATGTTGGAAGCAACACTGCCGATGTGAACACATCTTACATGCTCCTTTTTCTATAAAAAGAACGTTCTCCAAGAGACACATTTATTCTGCTATGGTTAAATATAGTTTGTGTTAAAGCTTTCTATTAAAACTTCAGCAAAACTGTCTGAACAGGTGCGCATAAGAGGCATCAAAACAGCACCTTCGCCAAGAAAAGAGTGGCTGACATTTATTGTGTAAGCACAACATTCTTCACCATTGACACGTTGAATCAGAAGCTTTGGAGTAAACTACATGCTCTTTCATGGACAGGTGGATCTTCTGAATAGACTGCAACATAGTATAAGCTGCACGCAGAAACAATTACTTTCAGATAGATGAAGTCTTAAACTAACCATTTAAACTATATAATTAACAAACTGCACATGGAAAAGTCTACAACATCTATTAGTACATAAATATTTTAACTATGGCTGCAGTATGCCTAATATGGAATATATGTGCAAAATAATAAATATTGCCAAATGGATCAACCAGTTCACAAGGCAGTCACATCCAGTCATTTCGAGGCATGGCTCCACCTTTTAACAAGCTTTATGTATGTGGTTTGTGGAGACCACAGGCAGCTGTTACCATCAATCCAGTTTTTCTGAATTATGGCAACAGCGTCATTTTCGTCTCTAAATTTTACAACTACCTAGTGGCCTCGTTGTACAAGAAGAAAACAAACTAGTTAATTTCCAAAAGCAGTTACACCAATCATGAGAAGTGAAATTACAGCAACATTACGCAACATGACCGATATTGCTGAACAAAAGTACGTAACAGTGGAAATATAATATTTTCTCTCTTGAACAACAGTCTCACACATTATAAAGTAACTCTAATTCTTCCGCTTCTCGAGGTTACTCTGGAGTACCCTAGGGTTCAGTGCTGAGACAATTACTCTTCCTTATCTACACTAATGACTTGCCTGACCACATTAGGTCATCTGTTAGGTTGTTTGCCGATGGCTGTGCAATTCACAGAATAATCTTTTCAATCACTGACTCCGCTCAGCTTCATTCTGACAGTAACAATATATCACAAACGTGCAATACCTGAAAATACATCTTAACCCTCATAAGTGCAAAACAATGAGAATTTACTGGAAAACTTTTCCTGTTTCCACTGGTGCCATTGATTAGCAGATCGGAGGTCTTTCATTAGAATACGTAAGGTATTATAAATACCTAGGTGTTTATATAACCAATAATTTGTCCTCGCATACACATGTTAACTTCATCGTCAACAATGCCAATAGCGTGCTTGGCAATATAAAGGGCACTTTATCCATGGCACCACCTTCATTAAAACATTTACTCTATAAATCGCTCGTACTCCCAAAACAGGAATATACATTCGGTGTGGGATCCCGGTCTTAAGTGCCTCATTCAAACTTTGGAATTGGTGCATAATTGCAGCGCAAGATTCATACTTCACAACTACGGCCCTATAACGTAAAACTATTCCAATATGCTTTTATTCCAACCTCCTTATGTCAAATTCGCGTAACCACCAACGCAAGCATCCGGCGGTCACCCGCATGATTGTCTGAACAGAGCAATCAAATGCTCTCCTCCTTAATAAGAGGCCATTTTTGCTTGCTTGAACAACGAATAACATTGCCTACACTGAGCGGCTTGTCTTACCTAATTGGCTGACATGAGGGAAGGAGCAAGCTCAAGTGTAGAGGGGTTCAATGGGGCCGAGCCACTGCACTGAAAATCGATAATCGGATGAAAAGGGTGCTGCCAGCGTCTGCAAAAGGCCCGCTTTCCCTTATTGGGCTTGCGGTGGCTGGTCGAAAATCGCGGCGGCATGCAACGGAAGCTTAAGAATGACGCTAAAACGGATTTTCAGCCAGGAAGAGTTGGTAGAACGAGGTCTTAAAGGGGCCCAAAGTACTCGAAAACGTTACACGGCCAGGAAAAAAAATTTAATATACGCAAATAAACCCATCCTTTCCGGCAGGTGCGAGTAGCCAGTGCCTGAGCGATCGACGGCAGCGATCTTTTATTCCCTTCGGAATGGGGCAGCCTGCGGCTATTCAGAAAAAAATTAAGTTTTTTGCATAATAATACATCTTTAACGCGTACTCGTCACTTTGAAGCGGTGAGTTTTTGCGGTTTTTAGACGTCGCTTGTCAGGCAGGTGAAGTGGGTGCAGCCCGAAAACGTTTGACCAATAGCTGGGGGCTAATGGCGCAAAGACGTGGAATCAGAAATAACTATTTTTCTTTTGTTCGGGCAAATCATGCATTATCAGTGTGTACACGTCATATCAGATGGGGCAGTATCGCGGTTTTCGTGATGTCACGTGACAGACCGGTGAAGTAGGGGTGGTCCAAAAATGTTTTTGACCAATCGCGGAGGCTCTGGATGTTACAGAGTCTTTCTTGGAAGGTACGGAACTAGCACTTTCGACGGGAAAGTCGAAACTCCTGTTGTACAGACAGGCTAGACAAGGTGCTAGGGGACTCACCCCACTCGATCAGGTGCCCATTAGTGTTCGTGCCAGAGATGGCTCACCATCCCTAGAGTAGACTCTATCAATATCCGAGGGCTTTCAATAGACTCAAAGGGCTGCAACGCTAAGACTATAGCCCATCTCACCACGAAAACAGAGGACATTCTTAGACTAATTATGAGGCTGTTCAACAAGATAGGCGGAATAGGCAAGGCTATATTCCTTAGGGCTCACCATGCTTTTCTCATGAGCCATGTCATTTACATAGTCGCGATCCTCAATTGGACCAAATCGGAAATATATAAATTAGATATGCTCATGCGCAAAAGTGTCAAACGGGTGCTCGGCGTGCCAATCACGGCTAACGAAGAGAAACTCATGACATTGGGAGTACACAACACAACTTCGGAGTTAATAGAAGCACAACGATCAGCACAAATTATTAGACTGTCAAATTCCAAAGCAGGCAGAAGACTGCTGGATGCGGCAGGCCTCCGTCCTAGCTTCAATCAGGGAGATACCACGCAACTTGATTTTCAAACAAGGAACTGCTTTATTGTAGACCCTTTTCCAAGAAATCTCCACGCCCAACACAATAAAGGTCGAAGGTTAGCGAGGGCTAGACCTTTCTTAAAGAACATATCCGGAATGGAGACCTGTCTTAATCCGATGCGACATGCCAGTGCCAACAAGTTTTTCGTAGCAATAGTCAATGACTGGGGATAACTCCTCTTGGCAGCCTCGCTGAAGACTTCCTCGGTCGATGTGGCGGAACAGGCTGCTATAGCGCTCGCTTTACTTGACACAAAGCGCACTACGATGTAGACGGACTCCCGAGCAGTTAGAGCATTCGCATCGGGATTGATAGCCAAAGAAGCAGGCACGATTCTGAAGGGCAAACGCGCCTCTGACATTATTCCGCCACCTAGTCTGGTTCCCAGCTCACATGGGACTAGACATAATACCGGGTCACCTGAACCCCAATGAGATAGCCTGCGACCGCTCGCGAAGTTTCATATGCCGCGACGGGATGGTATCTCGGGTGAGTTCCGGAGAGCTCGTCCACAGGGATCCGCTAGTAACCTTTCACGAACTCAGATCTCATTACAGAGGGAATAGGCAACTGGAGCAACTGGAGAGCCCATCTGGAGCATGCGGAGCATTCTCCTGATGGGCTCCGTTGAGCTTATGGTGGGTGAAGGGAAAGCTCTGCCTATTCCCTCTGCGCTGAGCATGCTCCAGACGGGGTCCTACCCCTCTAGGGGCTTTCTGAACATGCTCCACCCGGACATTAGTCCACTCTGCCCAGATTGTGGCACTGAATTTCGCTCATTAGGTTACGTGCTCTGGCAGTGCCCAGTGTTACAGAATTTTAACTGCGAAGACGACTGGACGAAGGCCATAATAGACCTGAAACAAGACGTCGAGCTCCTGGCTGTCCAGAGGGCCCGTGAACGGTTGGAGAGGCATGGCCTCTCTGTTCCGACGTGGGTCTTGCCACCGGCTGGGTAGGGATCTGCCTATCAGACCCCCTGCATAGCTCCTCAGGAACACATTAAAGTTGTTTACTGCTACTACTAGCAATCGCGGAGTGCGGATTGCAGAATTTGAATGGAAGAGTTGGAATAGTTTTAAGTTATAGCACCCCTACTCTCGTCTATCTAGTGTGTCCACCATGAAAGCTACTTTGATCCTTCCTCTTCTTTCGTTACGAAGGAAAGTGTCTTGGTTGTCCCAAAATTTATCCTCATCGCCATCTTATAGAAGTCCTTCTATCTGAACCAGAGTGCATTTCATCCCGTAGAGATCACCTTCATAAAATAAGCGTTTTGTTTTTTCGAACTTACTCATATTTTTACTAATTCATTCCTAAAACAAGCAACGATAAGAACGGCCTGCCCGCCTCAACTGCCACAACTACAGACACTGACCTGCTTAAATCTGCTATTGAAGATCTTGTTCATTTTCAGTAATCTGCATTTTGCTGTCACATAGTGAACTGTTGTTTCAGTTTTTGTTTTCTATATTGACGCATTTGTGTGTTATATACATTTCTTTTTTATGCATTTCACTCCATTCTGCAATGCCCTTGGGCCCTGAAGATATTTAAATAAATAAAATAATTAAATTGCCAGTGACCAAAAAAAATAACACGGGGCTGCCGATCTGAATCAACATATTTTTCTTCACAACGCTTGTTGTTTTTTGCCGAACAGTGCATACAGAGTCGGCTAACGAAAACACCCGCTTTTCCAAAATTGCATTGACGACTTCTGCCGATGTTCTTTCCGTTTAGGCGAAACATCAGAATTAGGCTATCATTGCAACTTCCTTTCGCTATTACGTTTTATATGTGGTAAATAGATATCGTTAATTATAGTTGACAATAAATGAGCACTTAAAGAGCAATTATCACATAAAAACAGCTTCTATGTAATTGAGATTTGTTATCCTCAACACATCCGTATGAGGAGAATTCTAGCATAATCCTGCAACTGATGTCCTGAGGACATCCTCAGAAGGATGCAAAAAGGATGGGGACGTTTTTTAGCTGTTGAGGACGTCCTTGGGATGTGCAGTGCTGTCTGGGCATGTGCGGAATTATTGTGAGGATAGGGTGAAGCGGCAACAGTGGTACCAGAACTTTGTGCCTTGGGGGCGTCGGTGATTCGTTCGGCCGTCAGCTACAGATTCGAAGTACACGGGAAAACGCCTTGCGACAATATCGGCGGCGAGGTTCCTGTGGCGGTGAGGCTGCCGGCGGTGTCGGAGCATTGCCATGGCCACTCCTTTCTCGCTGAATGTACACGTCGCTGTGCCGCAGGGAGACCTTGCAGGCAGATCCTCTGTGTGACAGGGACATCTAGCCACTTGTCAGCAAGACCACCGTTGGCCGGCGGTCTGCGAACTGCGTGCGGTGAGCTGGACGCGCCTTCATGTCTGGCGCCATGGGCACCATACGTGGCTCCAAAGAAGTCAACGTCGCTCTGCTGTCGAAGGTACTGTCTTCACTTTCGTCTAGCTGGAATATGTATAAATGGAATGAGTGATCGCGCACTAGAATTCCAACGGCAATTATAGCTTCCTGATTCGTGAATTGCATTTCGCTGAAACCTTGAACCACCGTTGAACGGTATCGTTTTCTAAACGTAGGAACAAATTCGCTACATGCAATCCTCAGCCTTCTCCAGTCATTTCGACAGTGATTCGTTCAGTGATTCGATCCTTCTGAAGCAGTACCGTAACACTATCGATGGGGTACGCTTGAAGGTTCTCATGGCTCTACGCTTTCTGCGCAAATGACTTCTGGGGCGTTTTCATAACGGAATTTGTCCTCGGCGATCGTAGCCTCTCCACGCTTTTCAATATTCACGCTAAAAGGAACGAAAAAACCAACTCTTCCAAGTTCAGCTTCGGCCATCGCGAAATTACTGTCCTAGGCCACCCTGCGAGTTCGCGTGGTGTCTAACCTGACACCGACAAAACTTGTGCTGTGAAACATTCCCCTGTGCCACATCCGGCCAAAAACTTCCAGAGCGCAAGTCATGAACCACTGATCGCAAATGCCTTTCTCTAGTTTGGGGAGCCGAAAAACTTTCGACCATACTTGTTTGGCCGCACCTTTTCGGTCATAATAGAACACGTGGCGCTGTGCTGGCTCCAGTTCCTCAAAGACCCGACTGGACGACGGCAGCTGCTGACAGACCGCGGTCGGTTTTTTTTCACAATTTGACCGATGTATTTTTCGCTCGTGACATGCCACTAGCTAACCACCACCTACTACCCGCAGACTAATTGACTTACAGAAAGCCTGAACAGCACGCTCATCACAATGTTATCCAATTATGTCAATTGACATACTTAATTTGTCCGCTTTGAATGATCTAATGGAAGTGGTTTACAGAATAGCCATGTGTTCTTGATGGCGAGCTAATAATTCGTAAACTTCGTGCATCTATTTTTTCCGAACTTTCAAATTTTTGAAAACGCTTTCAACATTATTCAGGCCCTAAATCAACATTCGCTTCCATAAGTCACTATAATTTAGCTTTCTCTCTCAAATGAAACAAATTTCGTTAGGATCGGTCCAGGGATTATCTCAGAAAAGCGTTTTTGCGTTTTACATGTATTTGAATAGGCCACGTCGGAGTTAGGCCCGAGCTATAGCTTCCTCTTAATGCTAACTCTCTGCTCGAAATTTGTGTGGATTACGTTATTGGTGTAACGTCCAGCTAACAATGCCAACAAGCCGACCATTGAGTTGCTAAACACAGTTCTGCCGCTTCGTGAGTTATGGACGCTTTTCCAAAGATATATATCAACTCATAGGACATAAAAAGCAACTCAATGATACCAATTTCTTTAGTTTGAATATTGTCACGTGGTAGTGACAGTGAAGAAAGAACACAGTAGCAGTACTGTGAAAGACAACACTAGCTTTTATTGGGCGAACCTGTGCCCAAAAAACAGGCTACACTTAAAGCACAACGATAGCGGCGAACACAGTCGGCGATCGTCGAAAATCTGATCAGCGGGTCAAGCGCGTCGGCTTTTATACTGGAGTCGTCGAATGTTCCAGACTAATCGTTCGGAACCGCGTGCCTTCCAAAAAGTTCTACACCATTCGCGTCAGGTGATGAAATCAGATAACATAACGTTCGTCGACAACAGACAGCAGATAGAAGCATCGATAACGTTCCAGAAACTTCGGATACATACAGGCGTGTCACACGCTGTGCGATTACATTTGTTAGGCTGCGAAACGTGGTTGCCCGATAAAGATAAGTATACGTGTCAATATCATAGAATAAAGAATAAAAATCAATCCTGGAGCATATCTCACAAAGGGTATATAAATAATCTGCGTACCATTCTTTTGGTTTTTTGATCTCGTAAAGGCCAACTGCACATTCTGCTATGCAGGGCAGGACCCTGGCTGCTAAGCATATCACGTACAACATTACGACGTTGCCCAAGTAGGTCTGCGATAGACTGGTGAGAATAACTTCGTGATCTGCAATAAACACTGATAACAAAAGACAATGACAATAGACGACGTAATGCTGCCTTTTAGTAGACTCCTGTTAGCACAAACACAGTTTAGCTAAATTTTGGGATATGAGGAACAATATGTGAACAGTCGTTTATATATATAGACTCAATGGAAAAAAACATACGAAAGAAAATCCAGTTAAAAACAAATTTTAGAACAGCATTTTCGGGCTGGGAGCTGCTCGGTGTATACCTCACCACCAAACATTGCCCCTATTATCTACTGAGCAATGATAAGCCCCTGACATACGCCCTTAATTCAAATTGCGCCCATTAGCTTCGACGTCTAGCCTACATGTCTCAGTTTACTAGCGACATTCACCACGTTAACGGCAAGGACAACGCGGTGCGGGACGCACTGCCTCGCCTGTGGCCAAGCATTTCACAGGCTTGGCCGCAGCCAAGCGCGGCGACCACGACCTTCGCAAGCTCTGGGATCGTTCAGTCTCCATGAAGTATTCGTGCCCGGCATTGGCGTCCAAATTGTTCGTTACCTATCAAATAACGGCTGTTGTCGATGCGTGGCACCCGCCATTCGCCGTGCCGTTTTTTTACGCTCTACGCAATCAGGCTTATATCGAAACGTGCGACGCAGCGCCTCGTAACCTCTAAATATGCATGGCCCGGCATCACAACTGATGTTCTGAGCTGGACGCGTTCTCGCCTTAAATCCCAGAAAAGGAATATTTGAAGGCCCACAGTCGGCCCAGTAGGAAGTTTTGCCCTCCTGATGCGCACTTAAGCCACATACATATTTTTATTGTCGGTCCTTTCTCTCTTGTACAAGCGCATAGGTATATACTGACGTACATTGGGCCGGTTAAAAAAAAATATGAGGTGTTAAGTGCCGAAATCACGATATGATGTTGAGGCACGCCGTAGTGGGGGACTCCGGATTAATTTTGAGCACCCGGGGTTCTTTTACGCGCACCGAATAAACAGTACATAGGCGTTATTGCATTTCGCCCCGTCGAAATGCGGCCGCCGCAGCCGAGATTTCATCCCGTGCCCTCAGGGGTAGCAGCCCACCCCTTTACTCGTTGAGCCGCAGCTGTTCCGCTTGCGATCACTGTTGAAACAGTCGCTGAAACTGCTGCCGACGTGTAGGTCAATCCATATGGCGTGCCGACTACTATAGAGGAGGCCACCTCAAGTTGCCGCCCGTGACACCAAATTGCTCCCCCTAGCGGGTAGATTCAAACGTCGCTCCCTTTCCCGTCGGAGGAACCGCGCGCCTGTAGTATGCGTTGGAGCGCGTGCGATACCGGTGATTGCGTCTGCACGCCGGCATGTGTCACCTCGTCATCCCGCAAACTTGGTACACAGTATTTTAGTGTCGCTCAGTGCCGCAACAGCCTCGAAAACACGAAACACTGAGATAAGCCCATGAAACTGCTTATTTTAAGGAATTTCGCAGATGAGACAAGCAACGCGTTGTACAGAGAGTCAAACTCTACATTTTTCTGCTCGCATGGCATCTTTTAGTGCGCGACTTGTGATAAATCGAGTGGCCCTTATAAACGCAGCGATAAAATTAGTAAGCTTAGTAAATATGGGCGAGTTCACTCAATGATCATGATGATGATGTTTGAGGTTTAATGGCGCAAGGGCCAGGTATGGCCAAAGAGCGCCATGCTAGTGGTAATGAACATGTCGTCGTCTGATGGGCTCTGTGAATTTAATGTGACTTGGCTGTAGAGGGGCCTAAAGGAGTTTGTGTAAATTGCATAAAAATTACCCGTAATAAAATTATGGCAATGATTAAAGACATGTACTATGATCACTAAAATGCATTGAAAAAGAATGATGCATTATATAAAATATGCGAGAGACTAAAATTGTCAAAGAGCACTACTGCCTCGCCAGAGCCCTTGAAACGCAAGGGCCGAGAGGCATGTGCTATACAAAATTGCTATCACAGTGGCATCCTCTGGAGAGAGGAGACGCTATGAAAGTATAGGGCTAATTACATGTAACACAACATCTTTCAGGAAGTCTAGGACTGCGCTAGTGTCAAAAAGTGGTTCTGGGCCGAGTAACATTATAGGATGAAGGGGAATGTGCTGCCGGTATGCTAATGGAAAATGTTTCTTTCTGTCAGATTCGGCTTTCTGACACTCCAGGAGGACATGGAGGACGGTCAGCCTCTCCCCGCATCTCCCACAGGTTGGGGGCTCATTTCCAGTAACTAAAAGGTTATGCGTGCCAAAAGTGTGTCCTATTCTTAGACGACAGAATAGGACATCTGTCCGGCGTGATTTTGTTACAGGAGGCCAGAAACCTAATTGTGGCTTTATTACATGCAGCTTATTATTTGTTTCGAGGTCCCACAAGCGTTGCCAGTAGTTTCGCAGTTTCCTTCTTAAGAAAGGCTTCAGGTCTGCGACAGGGACTGCAGCGGTAGAATTAACAGTGTGTGATGCAACTGATGTGGCCATTTGGTCCGCTAAAATGTTACCCTGGATGCCCCTATGTCCAGGCACCCAGCATATTATCACATGCTGGTTAGATACATATGCTTTACATAGGACGGAATAGAGTTCAATGATTATAAGATTTTTGTGCTTACAGAACGATATCAAAGACTTCACAACACTTAGGGAGTCCGTATATATAATTGATTTTTTGAGTTTTGATTTCCTTGTATGCTTCACGGTCGACAGTACTGCGTAGTCCTCAGCCGTGAAGATACTAGTTTCCGGATGCAGTAAATCGGATTCCGAGAAGGATGGACCGACGGCTGCATAGGACACCCCGTCGCGTGACTTCGATGCATCTGTGTAGAACTCCGTGCAGGAGTATTTGTACTGGAGTTCCCGGAAATACATTTGGATTTCAATCTCTGGAGCATGCTTTGTGACTTCCACGAAAGATATATCACATTGTATGAGCTGCCACTCCCAAGGAGGTAGCAGCTTGGCTGGATGCATTAGGCGAAGCTCGAGGAGTGGAACGTGCACTTCTTCACTAAGCTCCCTCAAACGCAGCGAGAAAGGCTGTCTTACGGAAGGACGATTGCGAAAGAGTGTAGCATATGTCACGTCATTAATGGTATTAAAACAGGGATGTTGTGGATTTGAGTGGACTTTCAGAAAATATGTTTGGCTGATGTATGTTCTCTGCAGATGAAGTGACCACTCATTTGATTCTACATATAGACTTTGTATGGGACTCGTTCTGAAAGCGCCAGTGGCCAGTCGGATTCCTAGATGGTGGACCGGATCTAGCATCTTTAGCGCGCTCGGGGCTGCAGAATGATAGATCACGGCACTATAGTCTAGTCGTGATCGAATGAGGCTCTTATAGATATTCATTAAACACTTCCTGTCACTACCCCATGTAGTCTGGGATAGAAGTTTGATTATGTTCATTGTTTTCAGACATCTTTCTTTAAGATATTTAATGTGGGGGACGAAAGTGAGTCTGTAGTCAAGTATGACACCTAGAAATTTGTGTTCTTTGTTTACAGGTATCTGTTGTCCACGCAGTTCTATGCAAGGATCTGGGATAAGTCCTCTCTTTCTTGTAAAAAGAACACAAGAGCGTTTATTAATCCTAAATCCATTCCTGTCTGTCCATGTTGACACTTTGTTCAGGCCATGCTGTACCTGTCTCTCGCAGACTGCGAGGTTACAAGATTTGAAAGCTATTTGAATGTCGTCTACGTAGACAGAGTAAAAGATGGCGGGTGGTAGTGAAGCACGAAGCGTGTTCATCTTCACAATAAAGAGCGTGCAGCTGAGCACGCCTCCTTGGGGTACACCCGTTTCTTGCGTCAAAGGACGTGAGAGTGCATTGCCGACTTTTACCCGGAAGGTATGATTTGACAGATAGCTTTCTATTATATTAGGCATATTACCGTGAATGCCCATTTCTGATAGGTTTCTTAAGATTCCATAACGCCACGTTGTGTCATACGCCTTTTCCATATCGAGAAATATCGATAAGAAGAACTGTTTATGTATAAATGCGTCCCGGATATTGCCTTCAACACGTACGAGATGATCGGTTGTGGAGCGCCCTTCTCGGAAGCCGCACTGATAAGGATCAAGCATTTTGCTCTGTTCAAGGAAATGAATGAGTCGCCGATTTATCATTTTTTCAAACACCTTACAAATGCAACTTGTGAGGGCTATCGGGTGGTAACTTGCCACTGAGGAAGGGTCCTTGCCTTGTTTCAAAACAGGGACCACAATGGCTTCCTTCCACGCGGTTGGAAGGCACCCTGCATCCCAGATGGTGTTGAAAAGTGTGAGTAGTGTAAGTTGCGTGTCATTGTGTAAGTTTTTGAGCATTTCATACATGATTCTATTAGATCCTGGTGCGGAACTCTTGCATGCGCTCAAGGCCGCTTTCAACTCGGCAGCACTAAAAGGGCAATTGTACGGTTCATTCTGTCGGCATATATTGATGAGTGGCTTGCATTCTTCTATTTGTTTATATTTCAGGAATGATTGCGAATAATGATTTGAGCTTAATACACTCTCAAAGTGCTCCCCAAGTGAGTCGGCCTGATCTCTCAGTGTATCGCCCTGTGTATTTACTAGAGGGAGTGAATATGTTTGCCGCCCTCTAATCCTATTAACCCTGTTCCAGGCTTTGGCCTCATCTCTAAACGAGTTAATACTCGATAAAAACTTGCGCGAACTTTCTCTTCTGGCCTGCCGGTGGGTTCTCCTACCTTGGGATTTTATTTTTTTAAAGTTGACAAGATTCTCAGTGGTGGGAGAAGCTCGCAGCAACCCCCACGCCTTGTTCTGATTCTTACGGGCGATCCTACATTCGCTGTTCCACCACGGTACACGTGGTTTGCATGCCAAACCACTTACTTCGGATATGCATTTTGATGCGGCATCTATTATGAATGCGGTAAGATAATCCACAGCAAATCAATTTCTAAAGAAGACAGGTCAGCCCATGAGATGCTAGAGAGAGTTCGAAATTTCTGCCAGTCAGCTGTGTCTATCTTCCACCTAGGAGCTTGTGGAGGATATTCGTTTTCTTTAGATGTTCTTATCAGTATGGGGAAGTGGTCGCTCCCGTAAGGATTGTTCATAACTTCCCATTCGAGTTCAGGCAGTATACACGGGGAAACTAGGCTGAGGTCAATTGATGAAAATGTTCTGTTGGCGAGAGAATAATATGTGGGTGCCTTCTTATTCAGCAGGCATGCACCAGAAGAGAAGAGGAACTCTTCAACAAGACGACCTCGTGCATCTATACGAGAGTCACTCCACAGGCTGTTGTGCGCATTGAAATCCCCAAGTACAACGTAAGGTTCTGGCAATTCATCTATGAAGGACTGAAATTCATGTTTGCTTAGTTTGTAGTCTGGGGGTATATAAATCGAGCAAATAGAGATAAGTTTGCTTAGGAAAACAATTCGAACCGCCACTGCTTCAAGGGCCATTCATAGCTGCAAATGTTGACATGCTATGCCCTTTTGGATTACAATTGCAACACCTCCCGATGATGCGATTGCACCATCTTTGCGAAAAGTAGCATGCTGTCGGAGAAAGTTTGTGTGTTGTGATTTTAGGTGTGTTTCCTGTAGACACAGCACTTTTGGATTGTGTTTGTGTATAATCTCTTGCACATCATCAAGGTTCCTAAGAAGACCTGTGACATTCCATTGAATGATTTGTGTATCCATGTTGAAAGTAAATAGGTGCTGTTTGTACGGAAACAGAAGTGCTTAGATTACAGAGCTCTTTCGAGGCCCTGTAATCGGGATTTTGCCCTTTCTGGAGCGCTCGAGGGAGCCTCGCCGCTCCTAAGGCGCTTGGCGCGCTGTGGGGATAGGTGTGGTGTCCATTGCCTCTTGTGAGGCGCCGGACACGTGCTCTTCCGAGCGAGAACTTACCAGGGAGAGTCCCGCCTCGGAAGGCAAGACTCCTGCGCCCACTAGCACGGCGGTAGATGGGCCTCCCTGGGGGATTTGGCTGCGCCGGCTGTTGCCAGCGCTGGAAGGGGCCGGGGAGGTTGGGGCAGCCTCGGCTGCGCCCACCTTTGGGGTCGATGGCCCCGTCTGCTGTGTTGACGGAGCAGCGCTAGCTGCAACCACCGCGGGGGCAGATGGCGTAACTACCGACTCACTGTCTGTGGACCAGACAGCCACCGGAGGCCGCTGTGGCGCTGCGCCCCTACGCGCCACATCGGCAAAGCTGCTCTTAGACAGGTATGACACCCGCCTCCGTGCCTCTTTGAAAGTGATATTTTCTTTCACTTTTATGGTCACAATTTCTTTTTCTTTTTTCCAGGATGGGCAGGACCGCGAGTATGCGGCATGCTCGCCATCAAAGTTGACACAATGTAGAGTGTTCTGGCATGTTTCGGAGGAATGTTCTTTGTCACTGCACTTGGCACAAGTCAGCCGCCCTCGACAGTTCTGTGAACTGTGACCGAACCTTTGGCACTTAAAGCATCTAAGAGGATTGGGCACGTATGGCCTAACACGAAGTTTGATATAACCAGCCTCGATGGACTCAGGAAGGACACTTGAACCGAAGGTGAGTACCAGGTGTTTTGTTTTGATCTCTTTTCCATCTCGCCTCATCTTAATTCGCTTAACATTTATGACATTCTGTTCGCTGAAACCCTCCAAGAGTTCAGCTTCAGTGAGCTCCATCAAGTCATCGTCAGAGACAACACCACGGGTGGTGTTCATCGTGCGGTGCGGGGTTATAATTATTTGGGTTTCCCTAAATGAAACTAGTGTTGACAATTTTTCATATTGTTTTTGATCACGGAGCTCCAAGAGGAGATCACCGCTTGCCATCCTCGACGCCTTATATCCAGGACCAAAGACTTCAGTCAGTGACTTCGAAACAGGGAAGGGTAAGATAGTTCTGACTGGTTTATCTGGCTTTTCAGAGTGGATCACGTGAAAACGAGGGAAAGACTCTTTTTGCCGTCCAAAAAACTGGAATACTTCATCGGTGCGCCCTCTTTTCTGAGGGCGATGAGGAAGTGGAGGGAAGGATGTTGCCATAAAGGAATTGAATTTTCGGCAATAACGCCAGCCACCCACCATGGAGTCCTACAAGGGGACGCTACAGGGACTGTAAGAGCAGGTCCTCTAAACGCCAGCTGTACGTCATAACTATAACCAAATATGAAATAACCTAGGTTGGCTAACCACACAAGGTTAACCCTTGCTGCCTGGAAATATTGGAAGTAAACGGAAGCTAGGAGAAGACAGGAAAGATGAAAAAGTAAGAGAAAGACGAAGGCTGGAGGGAGAGAGAGACAGGAAAAGGCAACTACCGATTTCCCCCGGGTGGGTCAGTCCGGGGATGCCGTCTATGTGAAGCAGAGGCCAAAGGGGTGTGTTGCCTCCGCCGAGGGGCCTTAAAGGTCCAAACACCCAGCATCAGCTCAACTCCCAGGATCCCCTTTCCCCAGACACGGCTAAGCCACGCACGGCTACACGTGGGGGAGGGTTCAACCTCGTGTGCTCGGGTACGTGGTGTCGCAACACACCAAACGCCTGCTTGCGCAGACGCCCCTGCGGGGGAGTTCACTCAATGCTGGCCACGTTCGGGAAAAAGTGGGCTGCAGGACCAGCTGATGAGAAACATTGTCGTGGTTAAGTTGGCAGTGCCGAAACGAAGTAATTCCAATAGCATATTTTGGCAGCATTGAAAATGGTAAATGTTATGGGTCTTTTCCAGACAATCTACCCGTGGCGTGCAAGCCTGTCAGGCAGCCGCGTGACAGAATGACAGCTGTACTGGTTTACACAATTGGCTATTGCACACTATTAATCAAAAACCACTTAGTTTAATCCTTGGAAGCTTTTGCAAGTATTTTCACTAATAAATGCTTGTAGCCATCACCAAAACAAACATTACTTATCATTATGTTAAACTTGCCTGATGCTAATCATCATCATCAGCAGCAGCCTATTTTATGACCACTGCAGGACGAAGGCCCGTCCCTGCGATCTCCAATTACCCCTGTCCTGCGCCAACCGATTCCAACTAGCGCCCGCGAATTTCCTAATTTCATCGCCCCACCTGGTCTTCTGCCATCCTCGACTGCCCTTCCCTACTCTTGGCACCCGTTCTGTAACCCTAATGGTCTAACGGTTATATAACTTGCGCATTACATGGTGCTAATCGTTTTTGAACAACGTTAAATCGGAAGGAGCTGCTTAACGTTTTGTTTTTTTATATATACACATCTAAAGACGTTATCATCGCACAAAAGTAATTTTCGTAAAGCAGTTATTTTCTGAAAGTGATTGGGTGCGGTGAGACGTGTGACTTCTGTGTACAAAGACTGAAATCGCTCGAAGAAAACATTCCGGTTATCCTTCTGAGGTAGACTAGAACGAAAAAGTTATAATTTGCATAAAGATGTACCTACCAAAATGAATTACACTTATCACCACAGGGTATGTCATTAGCGTGCATCACATTCGAAAGAAATAAACGCTACTCGTTTTTGTTTCACACAATTGTAGGTAGGGCGGCTTCAGTTGCTTTGAATTGGCGTGGTAAATGAATAAACAGCACTCATTGCTTTTTTTTACACATCTCTAAATATGGTGGCTTCTTTTGCGTTGAATTGGCGTGTAGTTCACGCTTGTTGCAGAAGATCTTGTTGTTGATGTGTTAAACATAGTTGGCTATTCTAATTGCGCCTTATGTGCACATTTCTTTTGCATGCCCTAAATGACAGGCATGGCATATACGCTCGGGTTTCTTGGTGCTTCTACCGCGAATATGGCATTTTGCGTCATACAATTTCTGTAAAATCGCACTGTAGTTTAAGCATAGCCTGGGCTCCACGAGCAACAAGAGAGCGTGCGCAGTGCGAACGCCACGAGTAATGACAGAGCAAGTGCAGCGCGACCATGCGCCACATGTAACGAGAGAGCAGCAAACGCAGCCTGAGCGTCGCGAGTGAGGAGAGGGAGAGAAAGACAGCTCGCGCAACGCGACTGAGGCCACTGAGACAACGACAGAGGAGCACGCGCGCTGCCGTAAAGACAACACATAGTGGCGGGGCGACGCGAGCGCGAAAAGGAACGCTCAGGCTGCGTTTGCTGCTGTCTCGTTACATGTGGCGCATGGTCGCGCTGCACTTGCTCTGTCATTACTCGTGGCGTTCGCACTGCGCACGCTCTCTTGTTGCTCGTGGAGCCCAGGCTATGCTTAAACTACAGTGCGATTTTACAGAAATTGTATGACGCAAAAAAATTGGAGGACGCTTAAGCTTCGCCTTCAAGAGTGGAACGCGACAGCGTTCCCGTCGACCCGCTAAGGGGTGTAAGACAATGGGCTGCAGGACAGCCATCACTTACAAGGCGGCCCGCATCGGACGCGGTGAGCGTCGAGCCATATGGTCGAGCAACGCGGCGTTCGGCGCAGCAACGAAACGTGCGCCTGAGCAAGCGGAACGAACCGAAGAACTCGGTATCTCGTAGGGGAAAATGAATGATGCACGCCAGCCAAACGTCGTGATCGGCACGGGCAGAGAGATAGACAGATAGCGATCTAAAGAAAGGAAGGACGCTGGATTCTGCCGAGGGAGCAAGGCGAAGCGTTGTCAGGGGAGAGAGAGTCCGGGCAACGACCCCCCTCGCACCGGTCCTTCCACAGCTCCAATGCGCGCGTGGCGCGCCATCTGTCGAGGCAACGCCCTACATGGAGAGGAGGGGGTCTTCTGTGTTTGCCGCAAGATGGCTCTGCGTGTGCGGAAAGCGCAGAAGAAATGCAGCGGAAACGCACTTCGCTACTCTTGTAATTGCGACTTCTGTAAGTTACAGGTTCATAATTACCTGTATACACTGCAGTATAACTTTCCACGGCTCGTTTCGAAGGCAACACCGCATTCACTAGAGGCGCGTTTGTACCGCTTGGAAGCATCAAACTCGTGGCTGAGTGGTAGCGTCTCCGTCTCACACTCCGGAGACCCTGGTTCGATTCCCACCCAGCCCATCTTAGAAGTTGCTTTTTATTTATGAAGTGCCTGCCGTTATTTATCGCTCACGGTCAACGCCGCGGACGCCGACACCGACGCCGACACCCGACGCCGACGACACCGGCTTTTCTGCGACACAAGCTCCTTAACGCTATCGCGTTAAAATGCCATATTCGCGGTAGAAGCACCAAGAAACCCGAGCGTATATGCCATGCCTGTCATTTAGGGCATGCAAAAGAAATGTGCACATAAGGCGCAATTAGAATAGCCAACTATGTTTAACACATCAACAACAAGATCTTCTGCAACAAGCGTGAACTACACGCCAATTCAACGCAAAAGAAGCCACCATATTTAGAGATGTGTAAAAAAAGCAATGAGTGCTGTTTATTCATTTACGATTATTAGGAACTTTTCAACGTTGGAGGCACACTCACCAGCCGTGGTAGTGCCGCCTGGTCGAGGTTGCGGTGTCTATAACAACCGATCGAGGCCGTCAGTTTCTCCGCCGCATCTCCAAAACACTTGGTATCACACACTTTAAGACAGCTGCCTACTATCGGCGTCTAATGGAATGGTAGAACGTTTCCATCGACATTTAAAGCCTGCCCTCAGGTGTTCCGACAACAGCATTTCGTTGCCTCCTCTCGTCCTCCAAAGGCTCCGGACTGCGCTGAAAAGGTGCTTGCAGTGCTCTGAGGTGGAACTTGTTTTCGGCGCAAAACTCCGCATACTACGTCTATTAACATGATGACATGAAGTCATCCCCCGCATCTGTTGACATCACCAATACGTAAGTCGCCTTGGAGAAAGGATGGACGCTATCGTTCCGCCACCTGTTCGCTCAACTTGGGGAAAGACATTTGTGAGCCCACACCTTAGTGACTGCACGTATACCTTATTGCGCCATGACGCAATCCGTGCTTTGCTAAAACCCCAATACTGCGGCCCCTTCAAGGTCCTAAGCCACTCACCAAAACAATTCGCCATTCTCATTATCGGGCGGGAACACACCGCGCCCGCTAACCGCTCTAAACCAGCTCATCTTATCGATGACTCGGGAAACACACACCACCACCAACAGGGGGCGGACACTCCGTATACATCCCATTGGCCGTTTTTGAGCAGACGCTCTTTCGACGCTAGCGCCAAGGTCCCCTTCAGTTACGGCCCTAATGAAGGGGCGACGCATTAGGCAAAATGGCGGCGCACATGATTGTTTACGTTGCCATGGCAACAGCAACAGCAGCCGCGCGGCGCCTCCTCTCCCAAACGTTTTTCTTTCCTTTTTGTTTTTATTATGCCGACCCGCTCCACTCTCTTTCTCTCTTTCCCCCATGTGGCGCGCGCCGCTCACTTTTTTTTTGTTTTTACCCGTAAGCGGCGCGTTTTTTCTTTTTTATAGCGCGCTTGTTACCGCGCGCCACGCGCCAGCTCGCAAGCAATGCGCGCGCTACGCGGCGCATTGGCATTGCTTGCGAGCTGGCGCGTGGTGCGCCGTGGGCTATGCATTGGCACGCACGCAGTCTTGCCCATACTTATATTATACCAGCATGTGGCGGGACATAAAAAAAATTCTACTTCCAACACAACAGATGTTTAGCCTCGCTTTATTGACTTCGTTTCCGAAAAGAGATTTTTCTTACAACGTGGTGTGATACACGCTCCAAAAATGAGCAAAAGTGAGAGGTGCATGACATATACAAGAGTACTAAAGACAAAAGTTCACAGATGGTGAAATAACAAAAGAAAGCGTGCAGTGAAAGCGCTAGAAAACGCGAAGGCCATTCCATGTACACATATATAAAAACAACATTTTTATATAACGTCCTCAAGACCTAAATGTAGACGAGCTCCTGATATGTGCACTAAGATATTGCACAAAATTGGACGACGTGTATGACGTAGTCATGACAACTATAAAAAGGGAAAACTCACTAGTAATGGCAAAAACAAGGACACGCAAAACACCTGAAAGATAGAATAAAATGCTAACATTGTTTGATTGAGAGCCATACCAAAAGAAAGCTCACTTATAGATCTGCACGAAAATATATGAAATGCTTGACATGTTCATTACTACTGAACAAATTGAAAAAAACATGGCAGAAAAAAATAACATCGTACTAAAAACTGAAACAAACATTATCACATTATTTCGCACTTGGTCGCAACTTGAGTAAAGGTGGCAAGGGAACAGGAGATAGTCGGCTTTTGCAGCAGCACATAGAAAACATTCGCAGAAAGGCGTATTCCTCAATCAAAGACCAGGTAAAACAAGCCAACACGACCCTTCTTTCTACCCGAATGCAATGCTTAGCAGTAAAATTACGTCACTTAAGGCACTAAGTCGTACCTACTGGGCTGTCCCTTGTATAATAAACATGAACTGCAAAAATCTGCATGTAGGACACTTGCAATGCTCATGCTTTCCAGAGGAAAAAAAAGCGTATCATGCCTACACATGAAGGTTGTTCGCGCGGTTTTCCCATCGGGGGTTACTGAGATAGTACACAAACACTAACAGTAATTTTTCAGCTGTTAGTTGGTTTGTAGAACGTGATACACAGAAAAAGCACTGAGGGCGGTATGGAAAGCTGGGCAAGTTACTGAAGTTGCAGAATGAGACTTGGCACAGAAAAACACAAGTCACAGACCAGGTGACAATGAGGAGGAACATCTATTTGTCAGCTTTCTCTACCGGGAAGAGGCAAGTGTAGCACAATCAAGGCGCAACGACGTCCGGAGCCTCATGGAGTACACAAATGGACAGGGCTGTGTTCGTGTACATGCGCCTTCTGATGTCCTTGGGTCTGAGCGCTCACCTGTTGTCTTTGGGCACCCGGAACAAACTTGCAGGGCTTGTTTTTGAGGTATTTGTGCACCACTGCACGATGCACGAGCGGTACGAGTCGTGAAACGGGTGAAACATCGCGGAGCACAAGCACACAGCTACCGAGGAACACAGAACTGACTAAACTAGCCACGTCGGTAAACGCACAGCAGCGCACGTATCTCGATGACAGTAGATAACAAAAATAAAGCGTTACGTAGCGGACTAAGCAGCAGCCGGGCCGGCGGGGATGGCACGGCGGCGCGGCGCGTAGACAGTCGAAGGTGAGGGAGTTGAGAGTGTATTACGAGAGAGGGCGTAGGGAGAGGAGCCTAGCGGGGGGAAGGGCTTGGCCACCTGGATCGGCGCGCGTGCGCGCGATGATCTACGAGGCCATGCAAGGGAAACGGATTTTTGCGTCGCCCTGTACACAGATGGCGCCAATTTCCTGCGCCACTGGAACCGAGGAGTGTCCCCCCCCTGCCACCAACGCATTCCAAACTCCACCTCGGTATCGTACAGAGCGAGCGCTTCGCCACAGAAGGCGCCTACAAATTCTCCTACATCGCTGTTCAGCAGCTTCACGGCTTCCTGTAGCGGGCATTTACGTTTTAGGCGAGTCGGCTTCAGCGATGAAGACAAGAGGCGCACTCAGTGTGTGCTAGTCTCTCGATCGCGATGCTTGGAATTGTCAGTCCATAATTTACGAGTGACTGAGGTTCTGTTGTTAGCCCGATGCACATGTTTTGAATATTTCAACTATATACTACAACTGTGTGCATCGCCCCATTTACTGCAATCCTGAAGCCCCCGCTATTCTGTGCAGCTCTTTAACAACATAAAACTGGACGACGAACTGGTTCCTTATTAATAATTTTTCTCCTTGCAAAAACTATTTTATAGTTATCAATGACACAATTTCAGCAGATACGCAATTTTTTTAACATTTGTCAGTTTCTGTTTATAGAAACAGCACCATAGGCTTTGCTGTTTTGCTTGCTAGAAACATGTGAAGGAGACCGCGCGCTACGGCGTGGCGATGGCGAATTTTTTTCTTATAAACTTCCTTCAACGTAAAAGGAAAAGTTTACTTCAAAAAATTTTTGTTCGCTTGTGTGTCGGGGGCGTAACTCTGTTAAGCGGATCTTCCACCACCGCCACTGACGCATGCTACTTGGTTCAGCGGAGAGCTTGGATCGAGTCTTGGAGGAGACGACTCAGCTAGCTACACAAGAAGGCAACTGTTTCTTTTATTATTATCATTATTCGAAATCTTGCCCTTGGTACTTCTATAAGCATAGGTAGCGGCGCCAGTGTCGATAACGAAGTGAAAACCTGCAGGGCTCACACTTCAAAAACAATAGAGCAGGCTCTAGCAGGCCTTTTTAGGCTAGAAAATTAGGTGAGGAAACTTCCCAGGAGTCATCACAACCATTTTCACACGGGATGCAGCTGATAGCCGATTATGCCTTGCATACTTTGGTGCAATAAGTGCTTGCAGTAGGGAATGGGACCAGTGGCCAGGGAGTTAAAACCGAGTGCACGGATCGGTCCAAACGGCACGAGCCCTCGAGGCGCGCGACCCGAGCTGTGATCGGGAGAGAAGCGGCGCTGAGTTGGCATTATCGACGTGGCTCTGGGACGAGAAGGTTGGGGCGTCAGCATCGAACTGGTGATGGGAGCCATGGAGGTTCGGTCAAGCCTGTGACGCTGGCGATCCAGAATTCGGCCGTCGACCTCGGCCACGTTCGAGCGAGTCTCCTTGGACCTGTTGCAGCCGCTCACGGCGGTGCCGGGCACTCCAGGAATTGGATCCCCCTTCAGAGGCAGGGCAGCACGTACGATAGTCCCCGGGGCGTCTCGTCAACACTCGAAGAAGTAGCGGCGGAACCCGGCGTGAGGCCTAGCAAGTGAGGCCGGAGTGGCACGTTACCGACGGAGTTCGGGACACCAATAGCAAAAGGCGGACAGGTGGACTGGCCGACATCAAGCAGCGAAGTCTACGGCGTCGGCGATGAGGAAGATCCGACAGGCATCGGATTCAGCGGATACAGGCGACGACAAAAGGCTGTAAAGACGCTCCTTTTCGTTAGTGCGCAGCCATAGGCTAGGGTGGCCGGACTTTCGCATGAAACGTGCTAAGGACTGACGTGGCCGGCAATTGGGACATGTTTAGTCGCTGTTAAGTGGGTGGCTTAGGTGCTGGGGTCTGTTCATGCTGTTTCAGTTACATGAGTTTTGCTTTGAGATTTTGTGTTTGTGTTAATTAAAATCTGTTTGCTGTGTTTCCCTGCGTCTCCTGACTCCATCTCTCCTAACGTCCGCACGGCTCCGAGATCAGTGACACGCGACACACCAAAGTGTTCGCGACACTTTTGTGTGTCGCAAAAACTTCAGCGAATTATCAACTAACGGGCACATGCAATCTATCTTATCTTTCGCAGAAAAGCGAACATCAATGCTATAGCTTGAACCAACGCCCTTAAGAGCCCATGCGCTAGCTTGTGTACATACGGTACTACTGCGTTTTCTTTTTCTTTTTCTTCTAATTTAATATAATTAGATTGGTCATTTATGCTCTTGACGCCGCGAACCACACTTTCACTCACAGATGAAATAATCGCTTCCGGGTAACCAGCGTCCAGTAAACGATTTACCTGATAAGAAAAAGCAGCCTTCGACATATAAAAACACGACTTCTTTAATGCATCATTTAGGATAGTCTTCGCTATAGACCACTTCACTAATTTAGAATTACCAGATTTATAGTTTAAAATGGGCTTAACCAAACTGGGATATCTCCAGCACACATGATTTTTACCAAAGATTAATCTCAGGTCTAGAAACTGCAGTTGATGGTCCTTAGGGACTTCGAAAGTAAAATTAAGGCCCTTGCAGTGCTGCCTGAATAACGTTAAAATTTCATCAACACCCTCGGCGGGAATGTCACTGGTAAAAAATATAACGAAGTCGTTAGCGAAAAACCCTATTGGAAAGCTTAGCAAGGTAGCCTCCTAGTTGCTAATCAATATTAACTATAAAAATGTCACTAATGATAGGAGCTACGCGCGACCCAATGCATACCACCGATTTTTGTATATACAGACCCCATCTCCAAGAAACAAAGGTAGACGTCAAGTAAAAGGAAAGTTCAAGGAAGGCTTCTACTGAGATACCGCAACCATTGATGAAGGCTTCTTCATAGTTGCCACGCACTGTGCAGTCTAACACATTTCGTAACCTGGGCATGTGGAAAGGAGTAATATAAGTTTTCCACATTTACGCCGAAGGCACAGCGAATGTTCAGCGAACTGTCTTCCAGGTATTTGCACATATTATCCAAATTGGCTATCCGGAAAGGATCAACTATTGTTAAGCTCACAAGGTTCCTCTGTAGAAATCGCGATACGCTCAACTGCCAGTTGTCCTTTTCTGAGACTATGGCCCCGAACGGCATGTCATCCTTGTACGAATTCACAGTAAAGAAAACCTGTAGTTCCAGAATTTTTGTCTCTTTACGCTGGCCGCTAAACCTTCCAAATTTATTCCTTCCAACAAAGTTAGTGTTTGCTGCTTGGCTTTCGCAGGCTTAACCTTTACACCTCTGAAGTTTTTCCGAATTGCATCCTAAGACTTGTGTGAATACACATCAGAATTCATGACAACGAAGTGCCCTTCTTTGTCTGCTACTAACACGTGTAAATTCTTCTCACACTAAAAGTGAACTAAGGGCCTAAGCACGTCCTTGCCGCCCCTCCCTCTTCCTGTGCTAGTAATGGCATCTACAGACTCGGAAACATACCTTGAACGTTCGTCCTTTTTGGCACACCTTGAGACCGACCTTGCTGTGGCACACCTTCTCAAAGGGGTTCAGGTGAGGTTCTATGCAGTACTTGGGGCCGAGACCCAATACACGCTTGTGTTCCTCCGGAATAGGCATCGTGCTCAGGTTAAGTACATAGCCCTGAACATGTTGTCCTTTTTTCTTCACCGGAAGCGTAGGTCGAACCGTGTGCCAAAGGAATTCACAGGTGAAATCAGCTATGTTCCACCACTGCCCATATAGGCGTGAAGATGAGGGACTGTTTTGTTGCGCTGTAACACACCTTACTATGATTAACACAAATGTGAGTTTGATAAATTATGGTTAAATTGACCTAATGAGCTCTCTCAAACGCTACGATTGCTACTTGGATGGGCAAACGTACTGCCGAGCTACGTCTCTCTGAACTCCGCGCGCGAGGTTAAATTCAGCTCCGATTACACCACGCGTGGCGCAACAACAGCGTCATGTGCGCACGCTACACATGCATAGTCGAGTAATGGCTTCTCTAATTTGCAGAATGATTCGAAAGTAAAGTGCGTGGGTAGCATGGTTGCAAAGATATAAGCAGGGTCATTCAATGCCAAAATTGTAAAAATGTGCAATTTCATTCTCACAGAGGTCACAGGCATCTTGCATGTCTTTCATTTTCTTGCAGAAAAAAGCCAAGACAAGTTGACTGAATTGCGGTGTCTGATTTAAACAATAACCGCCTTCTGAGCGCCTAAAGATCTGCGAAATAAACTCTAATGTGGAAAATTTTGAAATTTGTATCGCAGTTTATTTTCGGACTGTCTTGCTAATATTTATTGTTCACTGTATGATTTGCTGCCCAGTAAAAGTTACAGCGGTGTCAAAGCATCTACTCAGAAAACACGTTTCATCCCGTTTCTCTTCGAAGACTACGGCGAGATGCCACCAGTTTTTCGTATCAGTATTGTGTATTTCTAAGCTGTTTCTTGCCTCTTTTCTGGCCAGATCCCGAAGATCAACATCATCATCATCACCATGGGTCTGTTTTTTTGTCCACTGCAGCACGGAGGTCTCTCCCTGCGGTTTCCGGTCTCGCGCTAGCTGATTTCCAATTTGCGCCTGCAAATTACCTAATTTCATCATCCCCACTTATAGTTTTCTGCCGTCCTCTACTGCGCTTCCCTTCCCTCGACACCCGTTCTGTAACTCTACTGGTCCACCGGTTATCTACCCTATGCATTACATGTAATGTGTAGGACGGGCCACGTAAAGCCGAAGATAGTGTACCCTAAATATTACCAACAAACCACATTGCAACCCTCGTGATCTAAATATAAGAACCAATAGGGCCACTGGGTCCTTAACACAGGATAATGTGCGCTATAGGGTTACTGGGTACGTGCCACCGGGTACGTGAGGCAACTGGGTGTGTGCCACTGGTTGTGTGCGACTGGGGCCACTGTGCACGTGGCGACTATGATGATGATGATGATAGTGATGAAAACTGATGACAAAAATTTGGAAGGTGATTCAACCGCTTACGCTACGTCACGGTAGATTAGGATACGCTGACAGAATCATGGCATAAATGGCTGAAACCAGACGCTACAATGGCGAGCCCTCTTCTGTTTTCTTTCAGGCGCACAGCGACTAAGCTGCACAGGGACTACCTCTGATTGCTTATGACCTTTCGTGGTGAAGAAAATTGGGTTGGAAAATATCCGAGTGTCATTAGGAATAAAAAAACGATCCTGTAATTGACGGGAATATACCTAGCGCCTGTCCGTTTCATATTGTGTTTCGTCATTGCCCCTCTAAATACGTCCCGCCGGTTAAGCGACCTTTTAGCTAGCCTACTGCCTTAACTATCACACTGAGCCAAAATGCCGAAACCTTCGGTGCTTGCGGGCTCCCAACAATTTTTTTTTACTCTGTCCATAGCCTAAGTCAGGCCTATTTCTTTAACTCTGCAAAACGCGATATTCTGGGTTTGCCTTATCAATAAAAGTTCGCCAGGAGTTTATCATTCATTAGAGCCTTATTTTATTTATTGCATACTGCAGACCAATCTGGTCCAAGCAGGACATGATCTGCAATGCCCTGTAAGGACCTGATTAAGTATAGCGTTAAGGGATTACACACTCAAGCAAATTGTGGAATGCTTTCAGGCACACTTGGTCTGATCAGTGGTATGGTTTGAATATTGGTCCCGGAATTATCGTGAAATATTGCGTGAAAAGAGGCCGCCTTCTCTGTGTCACTTTGTCACTTTCACAGCCAATGATCAAAGGATCCTACAAAGGAATATTTAGTAACGTAATATAGTAGCCCTTTATAATATATATATATATATATATATATATATATATATATATATATATATATATATATAACTTTCATAATATAGTACCGTAACCATGAAGAAGACGCCTAGCTCTTACGTTTAACTACACCCTCAACACAATGTCTGTGACTCGGGTCACAACATACAAGTATTCAGGCGTAATCATTAACAACCAGCTTACTCGAAGTGATCATATTTCCTTTATAAATTGATATGCCATGAAAAAACTCAGGTTTTTAAGGCACAAGGGGAGTACCTGCCAGTGTGAAGAAATTAGCTTATGAATCAATTGTCAGGCCAAGACTTTAGAATGCCGCCATGGTGTGGAGTCCTCACACGAAAAAAGACATTGCGCAGAATAAGAAGGTTCAAAGGCGCGCCGAGCGATTGAGCTAAGACAAATACAGGAATTCTGACACTCCATCTCTCCTCATGAAAACTAAGCAAATAAAACTTCTCTGTACCAGAAGAAAAATAGCGAGGATAGAATTTTTGCGCTCCTTAATACATAGGAAGCTCTACATCCCGGCCACACCATATGTGATGCCGGCCTTAACGTCCGCAAAACATGACACACACACTATAGCTCAACTCCTCCTTTCGTAAAATCATATTCCCACAAGTTCTCTTTTTTTCTGCAAACAATAACTCACTGGATTTCACTACCTCAAGAGCTTTTCACATGTGGAAACTTTGAAAAGGCCATTCATGATGTCTTTTAACCTCTAGTAGAAAGTTTTTGCTACTTGCATTGTGATCCTTTTGGAGGTGCCAGATCTGCATATGTATTTGGAAGTGTTTTATATCTACATGTATGCGCCTTAACATATATCTACATTGCTGTTTGTACAATACATTGTATTCGTTCTTGGAATTTGCCCTTTCTGCTTGGAACAAGAAGGTCTGCAGTATCATGTGAATAAAAAAACATAGAATATTTGTAATTAACCGTTCGTAAAAATTATCAGTGACGTACGTTTTTGACATGCTAAAATGAAATATCTGCTTGAGCTTAGTGCGATATATAAAAAAATATATTTCTGGCCCTCTCACGGAACTGGGCTTTGGTAGTAATAAAAGGAGGCTGGACTACGAGAACAGCCCATTGCCCAGTGTAGATGCTTGGGCACCACCGTCTCGCCCAAGGAATAAAATGAAATAACATACTTTTTTATTTCTGCATAAATATTGCTTTCGTACGTTGCAATGCGTGAGGCAAATTGCAAATATGCAAAATAGAAGGTCCTATTACCACTCAGCTGTTCTATCTTCATAAGCCTAGCCATACCAATTAAACACATTATTTAGTTAAACAAGAGTACATACATAGTATACTGCATACTAAAAACAACATAACTTTATGCTGAGCTGTATATATTCTGCCGTAAAACCATATACGATATTAATTATTCGCATGAGAGGGATACAAATATATAGTGACAACACAAAATTCGGCTGCATAGCATTGTTCATCAGAGCACACTGTTTTTGATATCTTTTGCAGCTGATTGCCGCGTTTCGGACCTGAGCGTTGCTGAGGCTAACAATGCAAACTTCGTTGCCGCTTGTACAACCTATGCCTTATGCCAAGACCCACGGTCCTGATCTGTAGGGATCAGGCACTACGAAGTGGCTGCTCTAGGCAAGTTATCCAGGGGGTCCACATACTAGAAGGGGTTTGGGAGCACAGCAGGGAGGAAGAATTAATTTTCCAGCCTTACATTGCGCAGCCAACTATACGCAGAAACAACAAAACTGGAAACGCTGCACTATCGCAGTACTAAGGCAGCGATACCTGAACGCAGTGACTAATGTTGCCAAAAAAGCGCAGTCTCGCTGATAAGGACGCTAACTATGACAGAGCAGGCACGGAATGTCTCGCGACTTAAGCTGCCGCAATCTTAATAAATGGTAAGTAATTTTCTCGTCGTGATTGAGAATAACATGTAGGAAGAGAATCAAAACTGAACTGAAGCAAACGCAAATGGAACGAACTCTATTTCGATTACATGGCCACCTGAAAGTAGGGTGTGACATCGCTGCTAAGCTTGTAGCGAGACATGCAATAGCACATAATCCTTTCTTTCTAATTACCTTTAATAAATATGGGACTTGGGCGAGTTAATGCTGCACTTCGTATGTAAAACAGCGCACATAAACAATTGGCTCTCAAGCCTGAATCAGGTCCAGGCACGTACCCAGAGGGGGGGCCTGCCCCCTCCCCCTCCCCGCCCCCGAAACTAAGCGGCATACCCCCCCCCCCCCCCCCCCGCCGCCACTCCTAACACACATTCCTAAAGCGCCGCCGAATCAATCTTGAGACTTCCCAGCTATTCGGTGGTCAACATTTTGCCGCCTTTTTCGATCCTGTTGGATGGCGTTAGTTATTGGCATCTCCAGGGGTGTGAAGGCCAGTTCCCTCCTCGATTCGGTGCCCGCGCGATTAACTCGAGATGTTTTCTGTTGTCACCGTCTGTTCAACGGTCAGGCGCATTACTGTTGCTTCGTTAGTTCAACCTCCTTTGTTTAAACTAATCCAGTGACCAGGAAAGGGATTCAGTTCGTAGTCAGCTTGTCTGTATTCTCGTGGAATGAGTTGCAGCCGGAGAAAACTGCAGTTGCGTTTAACTTTTCCTTTTGCTTCAACATTTCCTCGAGTGAGGGCTTGTCGCGACCATTGCAGATCCTCGGAACCATATACCCGCGATATGGATTAGATAAGGTGGAAAAGAAAATAATGCGAAACAGCGTCCATCATTAGACCTGCAATAACCGTTAAATTCATATGCAATATGACTGTCACCCGTTACCTCACCTGGTTTTTCCCTAATTCAACAGCACTTTTCGCGCCATATTGGCAACTGGAAACAACAGTAGCAAGGAGTGGAGAAATTAAGCGATCTACTAAGTGAGAGAGCAAAGGCCACAGCCAAACAGGAAGGAAAAGCGAAAATTAACAAATTTAACCATTGTTTATGAAAAGATGCACGGATCAACATCTTTTTATTTAAAAAGGAAGTAGAGAAGATCGCCGCCGGAAGGAGAGAATGATTCTGTGAGTTTTTATGACGCTTCTACAGTAATGAGTCGAGTCGCCTGACCCAGTCACTTCTCTGTTGTGCATATGTGGGTGTTTTTCTAACCTTCCGCGGTGGGCGCAATACGTCTAGAACTGCAGCGTCCTGCGCTCTGCGCGGTTGTGCAGGACACCGTTGCACAAAGAGAGATCACCTCGATGGCTCCAGTACTTCTTGATGTGCTCCGGAAGCCTGTCTCGATGAGGAGAGCCTTGAGTGTGTATTTGACGAGCTCGTTGTATTCCCAGTCCAGTTCTTGGTGCCAGCGAAGATCATCTACAGTAACCAGCTTCATGTCTGTGACCGTAGCAACTTGAAATTCCTCAAACTCCTCTAGCACATCCACCGGACTGATCGACGGCTTCTCATCCGGAGCCCTTGAAAGAGTATCCGCAGTGGCTGGCTATTCGCCAGGAACGTAGACTACGCTAAACTGCTAGCGCATAAACTTTTGAGTACTTGAGGGCATCGTGTCCAAGTCAGGGTTTCCAAGTAGTGTTACCAGCGGCTGGTGATCAGCTTCTACCTTGAAGTTTAGGTCACGCACGTATCGGTCAAATGGTACACTGCCCATGCTACCACCATCGCCTCTTTGTTTGGCTGGAGCGCTGTTCCCCTTCAGTAAGCGACCTGAATGTGAACGCTACCACGCGTCGCTCACCCGTTGGTTGTTCCTGCAAAAGAACGGTCCCCAATCCAAATGACCTCGCGTCACATGAGACAACGGTATTACGACCGGGATGATACTTACCGACGCACAGGTCTGAGGTAAGAATCGCTTTTACCCGAATAATAGCGGCCTCTTGAAGTGGCCCCCATCGCCATGCATTTTGCTCGCCTATCAAGGCGTGAATCGGGGCGGTTACCTGCAAACGGTTAGGCAGGAAGCGACCAATATGACTAGTCATGCCGAGGAATCGGCCATCCCTAGCAACGTACATGGGTGGCTCAAAGTTGCGCAGTGCTTCGAGTTTGCTGGGACTTGGCGAGATACCGTTGGCGTCGATCACCACACCCAGAAACTCTACTTTGTGTTAACAGAAAGAGCATTTTGACTTGTTGAGTAACTCCGGCTGTCTTCAGACGTTCAAGAACCTCCACAATCGCTTGTCGTGCTCTTCTCGATCTTTTCCAAAAACTAGGATGTCGTCTATCATGTTGACGGCGTTCAGTTGCCCCTCCAGAATTGGAGCCATTTCTCTCCGAAAATATTCCGATGCTAAAGTCAAGCCAAAAACTAGACGACAGTACAGTAGCATCTAAATGGTGTGATGAATGTGGTATACCGTTGGCATTCTTGGGACAATCACACTTGGTGAGATCCTGCTGTCGCGTGCAGCTTCGAGAACCCTGTGGCGTCGCCCCGTTGCCCGAGCACCCATTCGACCGTTGGAAGCACATGCTTTTCAAGGAAAACTTCTTTGTTGACCTTCGCTAAGTCCACACATATTCGGATGACGCCTGATGCCATCGGTACTGCGGCCAGACAGGCACACCATGCAGTCGGCTTCGTAGTGCGCCTGATGACATCTTGTTTTTCCATCTGGTCCAGCTCCTGCTTTACCTGGTTGTACAGAGGAAAATGAATTCTGCGAGGTACACTGAGAGCAGAATGCCTGGCATTTGGCTTGAGTCTAGTGTACTCCTCCCCTACGATACCAAGCCTTTCGAAGATGTCCTGGCCAGGGGTTGTGTCGCTTGCAGAGATAGCTTGCTTTTCAGATCGCTGTGCGGCATCGATGAAAGTCACGACTCCCAATGCGAGGATAGCAGGGTAGCCTAGTAGAGGTGTAGACTGCGAAGGCATGACGCATATTGACTGTACACAGGTGCGGCTCTTCCACTCCAACGTAGCTGTGAATTGGCCTGTTACTTTCAAAGGACAATTTCCTGGACCGGTGAGATAACCCTCCGGTTTTTCGAGTCGCGATGGCACTCCTGAAGAAGTGCCTGAAACGACGGTAACTACCGCTCCCGAGCCGACCTAAAACTTCAGTGGGATTCCATTCACGTGTACCCAAAGAAACTTAGCCTTTGCCTCATGACTGCTCTTGACAGCATGCATCTCGATGGCATGTGACTTTCGGCTTTGCGAGTGTTGTTGTGCCAAGCAAACTGCTTCGAAGTGTCCTTTCGTTTTGCGAAACTTGCAAACAGCTTTGTTGGCAGGCCAAAATTTTCGCTGATGCTCTTCTCGTCCGCAGATGTGACGATCTGTGTGCCAGCGAGAAGCGTTTCTCTTGATCCCGATGCTTGATTACGTGATTGCCTTCTCGTTGGCCTGTGTTTCGCTACAACAACGGCGATTGGCCCAGATAACCGGCTTTCTCGTTCACGTTTTTCTCTTTCGGCATCTTTGTGCAGCGTGGATGCACTTTATCAAGCGTCAAGCCGGAAGTGCGGCGGAGTGGTTCTGATAACCTACTCTCTAACAAACCAAGGATAAATCGGTCTCGAACGAGCCTGCCCTCGATGGACGCTGAGCCGTAATTGCATCTTTTTACCAGGTTTAGGAACGCGGAATTAAAGGCATCGACGCTTTCGTCCCCTTGCCGCGTCCACTTGTGAATGCGATAACTCTCGTGAACTTCGTTTAGCGGGTGCATGAAATACGAGGTGAACTTGCTTTTAACATCGCTGTACGACTGAATTTCTTCGGCCGACAAGTTGAAAGACGTCAGCACGCGTCGAGCTTGAACAGCCAAGCAGTAAAGAATCGTTCGTGCGCGAGCCTCGTCGGTAGCTTGGTGCAATCCTGCAGCGTTAGTCCTCGAACTGCTCAGTCCAGGTAGACCATGCACTTGGATCGACGAAGTCGAAGCTTAATGGCGGTTGGAGTTCAGGTACCCCGGCAAACTCAGCATCCGGCTTGTTCGCCATTAGAGAGAGCGAACGGCGGCCACTTCTGACACCATGTACGATGTAGGGGTACTGACAGATGCTAGCCGCGTCTACCCAAGTGACTTGGAGCCGAGTTAACCGAACGAATGCCCACACCTTTTCTGGACAACACCATATATATAGAACTTATGGCGCGTAGCGCCCTCTACGAAGACGACATATGCTTTCCTTGCCACAGTATATATAGGTGGGGGTTCTTATAAAGGGGAGAGGGCGGAAGGTGGTTGGGTGCGGCAACGAGCGAAGGTGTGTTAGCGGCGAGGATGTAGAATTGAGAGTAAAGGAGTGCTGTGCACAAGGCCGAGGACACGACCGTCTGTCAACCACGTGCCAATGGGCGTGTGTCAGCCGGCGTGTTAACGGCGTGCACAGCAGTCCTCTATTACCTGTTTCGCTGGTGGTCGTGAGCTATCGTGTCTCTGAAAGAGATAATACAAGGAGTGGCATAAACCGGTGCTCGTCAAAAAAAAATTTTTAATAAAATATTGAAATGGAGTAAATAAATAAATCAATAAATAAAAGGGGAAACCGGCATATATAATACATTTAGAGCTCAACAAAACAGACTGGTGGGCTAGTTCGTATAGGAGGTTAATAGCATTTAGTGCAAAGAAACTCACGACACAAGAGAAGGCACACAGGACACAGTGCTCTTGGGATGGCCCATCCCATTGCATTTCCTCCACGTCACATACATCTAAACGGCGGTAACGCGCTATAGGAAGTGAACGCATGACTGACTTTGCTCTGTAATGCTAAGACGATGAAAAAATGGTTATTTACTTATAATACGTTATAAGGGAAGAGTTGCGTGTCGAGCTAGTTAGTATTCCATAAACTTTGCTTCAAGATCATGTGGCGACAAAACAAGACGACGAAAAGCAAGGACGAATAGCCCGACAGAAATATATAGAATCGACACTGAAAGGCTCGAAATGCATTCTTCTCCCAATGCTCGCCAACGAGGACTCGTAAGACAAGGAAAAGTGTCTCGCCTCTTGCGAAGCATGCCTGTGTGAGGTACTATCCTTTATTTATTTGTTCCATAAAGCGCAGAAGACAAAGTGAAGAAGGGATCACCAAACACGTACAACCAATTTCTTGTTTTTGTATATATGGACTCTTTTAAATGTGGAAATAGTGCCCGCTAACGAGAATTTTTTAACTAGGTTCGTTTTATGACTTGCGAAACATCTCTATTTGCCATTTCATGTACCCATGAGTGATTTCGCTTCTTTAAGTGCGTTTGTTTCCAAGAAGCAGTCATTTCTTGCGTTCATCATTCGTGAAACTTACGAATGAAAGTCCTGTACATTGGACTGCCCTCGTTTCTCCCTCCCTCGTTTCTCTATTTCGACCTGGCATCTCATTTTTAACCCAACAAGTTCAAAAAGATTATAAAATTCGGCAACGAAGGACCCTACTCATAACGCATTCGGATATTTAGTGAAATTATTTTTTACAAATATTTTATGAACAAATCTATAACCGCACATGGACGTTGCGCTATATTGTTCCTCCCCTTTACAACTATTTTCATCTCAGTGGTGGTTGCAAACATGGCAGGACAGAGAACTAATTTTTTTACCCTTTGTAAAACATACCTAAAACGTTGCGGAGCGCTTGCATGCGTAATTTACTGAAGAAAGCCGCAATTGACCTATACACTCTGAATATTGCCAGCACACTTCGCACCATTATTTTCACCACATAAAAGAGCAGTTCCTCGTTTGGTTAGCCGAGGTCATTGGAGAAACATATTGATACATGCATATTACATGTTTCTTGTGGACGATGCACGCGGGCGCCTCGACGAAGACGACGAACGCTCCCTCACTCTCGAGCTGTCAGCTGAACTGGCCAGCGCTGCAATATCCTTTGTAAATATACTTTTTAAATAGTCTCCAGTTGTTAATCCTTCGTTCGCGTAACATTTTGGTAGAGAGTGCCATTCCCCGTCCTCGCCACGGAGCTTCGCAGCGGCCGCACCGTCCTGCTTTCCGCCATGGCTCCGGGTGACACCTCGCTTGCTTCTACTCCTGCGGCCCCGCCAACAACGTAACTTACTGTTACCAACCCCCGCGATCCTGGCATATTCTCCGGTCAAGATAATGTTGACGTTGAGGACTGATTCAACCTGTATGAGCGTGTTAGCCAAAACAACCGCTGGGACCCCCCCCCCCCCCATTATGCTAGCGAATGTCCTATTCTACTTGGGCGGAACTCCTCGTGTCTGGTTCCGGACACATGAGGAGGAGATATCTAGCTGGGATGTTTTCAAGGAGAAGCTCAGCGACCTCTTTGGCAATCCCACCGGTCGGCAGCTGGCTGCTAGAAAAGATCTTGCTACCCGAGTTCAGTCTTCTACTGAATCGTATGCTTCGTACATACAAGACGTGCTTGCTCTTTGCCGGGAAGTCAACGAGAAAATGGCCGAGGTTGACAATTAAAGTCGGCCACGTACTCAAAGAGATCGTGGATGACGCGCTCAACTTGTTGGTCTTCAACAATATGTCCACCATCGACGTCATTATAAAGGAATGCCACCGCTTTGAGCTCGCCAAAAGCCGCCGCTTCATTTCACAGTTCTCTCAGCTCCCTAACACGGCTGCGACGTCGTCTTGCGTTGACCTTACCGCTTCACCACCCTTAAATGAGCACGTCACACGTATTGTTCACTGCTAACTCGAGGCTACAAGTCCTGCACCACTCCATCCCCACCCGCTTGACCCCACCTTTCACCAACCGGCCCCAACGATTTCTATCATTCAGGTAGTGGTGCGGCAAGAATTTGCCAACTTCGGTTTTCCTGCTGCCTGCTCCGTCTCCCAACCTGACGCGCGACCGGTGCTGACTGCTACGCCTCACGGCAATTTGTATTCCCCTCCCAGATACCGTAACCCTACCGAGTGGAGAACTCGGGACCACAAGCCCATTTGCTTCCGTTGCCTCCGCATTGGCCACATAGCTCGCCACTGCCGCACCTTCTGGACGTCGCCGTACTCCAGCTTCTTTTCCCCATCTCCTCGCCCATATGCCGACCCGCGCCGTTACTCGCCTCGCCGTATGCCTCTTACCTCAGGCGTATCCGTCGAGGACAGTCGTCCTGCTCGGTCGCCGTCGGTCACCGTCGGTCGCCGTCGGTCCCCATCGCTCCAGCCACGGCGCTATTCGTCGCCGCCCAATTACGGACCCTCCCGCCCCGAGAACTAGACCATGCAGCTCCTGGGGGTACTGCTGCATTATCTTCGTTGTGTCGAAATCCTGCACTGACGCTCCCAACTATCCAGAACTTACTTGATGTTCACGTCGACGGTGTCCCTTTGACGGCGTTAATAGATACTGGAGCCCAGGCTTGCACAATGAGTTGCAGCTTCTGTCGTTGACTCAAGATGGTTTTCACGCCTCCTACTGCTCGAGCCGTGCGTGTGGCCGATGGTAGCACTGTTGAAGTCAGTAGAATGCGTACTTCCCGCATCAGTATCGCCGACCGCCACGTTCCTGTTCTTTTACAGTGCTGACCAATTGTCTCCATTACCTAATCCTCGGACTCGACTTTCTTACGGCGCATTCAGCTTTGATCTACTATTCTGCCGGTACCCCTTGGCTCGAACTTCCTCTACTCTCGCATATTCGTGCCGAACAACTTTAGTACGACCACTTTCGTCCGCCTGCCGCCTAAAGCCTTGACATTCGTCGATTTGCTATCATTTCCTTTGCCCGGTGATGATTACGTCGCCACAACTGTTCCTGAGGCCTTTTTTGATGCGCAATATCACTGTGCCCCACTCCATCATCACCATCGCCGATAACCGGACATGCCTTCCCATAATTAATTTTGGCCTGACAAATGAAGTTCTACCCCAAGGCATATCGGTTGCAAGGCTGCGTGCTATAGGAGATGACCACGTCACGACGTTTTCAGTGGACGTCTGCTCAGATTCTTCAGCATATCTGCAGGATGCTATTTGCCCTGACTCAACATTTTGTCCCATGATTGCTGCGGACCTCTTGCCTGAACAAGCAGCAGCTCTGTCTCGCCTTTTGGTTTCCTACCACGACATCTTCGAGATCAACAATCGCCAATTGGGCCAGACTTCAATTGTTAGGCATCACATAAATACTGGTGATGCCAGTTCTATTCATCGCCAGCCATATCGAGTTTCTGCTTCAGAGCGCAATGTTATTCAAGATGAAGTGAACATGATGCTTGCCAAATATATTGTTGAACCTTCGTCGAGCCCTTGGGCGTCGCCCGTGGTACTTGTTAAAAAGAAAGATGGCACATGGCGTTTCTGCGTAGATTACGTCATCTGAACCACATTACCAAGAAAGATGTCTACCCCTTTCCTCGCATTGACGACGCCCTCGACTGTCTCCACGGTGCCAAATACTTTTTGTCAATAGACCTTCGGTCTGGTTATTGTCAAATTTCTCTCGATGAAAATGACCAAGGTGATGACCACGTTCGTCACCCCTGATTTTCTATATCAATTCCACGTTATGCCATTCGGTATGTGCAACGCGCCAGCAACGTCCGAACGTATAATGGATTGTTTGCTTCAAGGGTTCAAATGGTCAACATGCATCTGCTACCTAGACGACGGTCTCGTATTTTCGTCGACACTTGAGACTCACCTTGAGCGCTTACCAGCTGTTCTTCAAGCTTTCCGCGAGGCTGGGCTGCAACTAAGTTCATCTAAGTGTCACTTCGGTCGTCGGCAGATTACAGTGCTGGGCCACCTCACGACGCTTCCGGTATTCAACCAGACCCGGAGAAAATTCGTGCTGTCACGTCTTTTCCCATACCTCAGTCTGTCAAAGACGTCCGAAGTTTTGTAGCACTCTGCTCCTACTTCCGACGCTTCGTTAAAGACTTCGCAGCGATTGCCCAACCGCTTACTGACCTTCTGAAGAAGGACGTGCCGTTTACGTGGGGCCCCGCTCAAACTGCCCCGTTTGCCCAGCTCACTAACATTCTCACCACGCCGCCTATACTGGCCCACTTTGACCCATCCTCTCCTACAGAGGACCGTACCGATGCTAGTGGTCACGGTATCAGAGCCGTCTTAGCCCAGCGCCAACAGGGTCAAGATCGCGTTATCGCTTACGCTAGCCGCCTCCTCACAGCAGCGGAGCGCAACTATTCGATTACAGATCGTGAATTCCTGGCTCTCGTTTGAGCGCTTTCCAAATTCCGCCCGTACTTGTATGGCACGCACTTCTCTGTAATCACGGACCACCACGCGTTCTGCTGGCTTTCCTCACTCAAGGAACCTGCCGGCCGGCTATGCATAGTGTGCAATTCGTGCCGATTACATCAAGGCGCAGGCTGTTTATCCCGCTATCCAGTGGACAAACCACCCACCGACCCTGACTCCGATGCCGACGCTTGTTGCGTTTTCTCCATTTCTCCGCTGCTACACATTGCTGACGAGCAATGCTGTGATCCCACCATGCGCGCCATCCTTGATGGCTTGGAATCTTCGTCTTCTAATTCGTCCCTTCAACTGTTTGTTCTCCGCGATGGTGTATTATACCACCACAATGTACGCCTCGATGGCACTGCCCTACTCCTCGTCATTCCTAAGCACCTCCGGTCAGCTGTTCTCCAAGAACATCACGATTTACCAACGGCAGGTCAACTTGGCGTCCCCCGCACCTACGACCGGATTCGCCGACGCTACTTTTGGCCAGGCCTTGCCCACTCCGTCCGGAAATACGTTGCGGCGTGTGAGAAATGCCAGCGCCGAAAAACACCATGGACGCTGCCTTCCGGGTGCTTTCAGCCACTCGACATTCCTTCGGAGCCGGTCTTTCGCGTTGGCCTGGATTTACTTGGCCCTTTCCCTCTGTCCACGTCTGGTCAAGTGGGTCGCTGGGGTGACAGATTAGGCCACGCTACGCAATCACCCTTCAAACGAGCTGTGCCACAGATGGCACCGATTTTCTTTTACGCGACGTGATTCTGCAGCATGGCGCTCCGCACCAACTGCTCACTGACTGTGGTCGGACATTTCTTTCTAAAGTCATCGCCAGCATCCTGCAGTCCTGCTCAACCAAGCGGAAGCCGACTACGTCTTACCATCCACAGACTAATGGTCTTACGGAGTGTGTGAATTGCACCCTTACATACCTGCTTGCTAAGTATGTCTCGTCCTATTATACTGATTGGGACCTTGCCCTACCCTATTTCACTTTTTCATATAATTCGTTGCGTCATGACACTGCCGCTTATTCCCCATTCTTTCTGCTGTTCGGCCGAGAACCCACATTGCCACTGGACGCATCCCTTCCATCCGCCGCAGCAGAGACCAGCGAGTATGCACTTGACGCCATCACCAGGGCAGCCCAAGCACGCGAAATTGCCCGCGCTCGCCTCCTGACCTCGCAAGAGAAGCAATGGCGTTTGTACGATCACCCACACAGAGACGTCCACTTTTCGCCTGGGTCTCTGGTACTCCTGCAGTCCCCTACTCGTCACGTTGGCCTGTCAGCAAAACTCCGGTCTCGGTACACAGGCTCATATCGGGTGCTGCACGCCCTGACTCCGGTTACCCGCGAAATTACCCCAGTCAGTACCAGTGCCTCATCTGCCCCAAATTCCACTGACGTTGCGCATGTCGCACGCCTCAAGCCATATTACTCTCCAGGTATAACCGATAGTTGGACGCACCGGGACGATGTTTCTGCCGCCGGGGGTAATGATACAGGCATACTGCGTGTTTCTTGTAGCCGATGCACGCGGGCGCCTTGACGAAGACGACGAACTCTCCCTGGCTCTCGAGCTGTCGGCTGAACTGGCAAGCGCTGTATTATTCTTTGTAAATATACTTTGTAAATAGCCTCCAGTTGTTAATGCTTCGTTCGCGTAACAATATTGAAGTGAAGTGACGGAGCTGTTAGAGTTTTGACGCATCAGCTCACCAGGGAGATGAAGATGAAGGGGGATGAGCTCCGGCAAGGGCAAGTGCAAATCTGCAGGTACGACGACAAGTAGCATTGCAACAAATAGGTTTATTAACTTGGCATTCCCTTTAAGTTTACACTGTACACATATTTACATAAAAAACGATGTCATACCCGTCGTCGCCGGCCTGCCTGACCGGCCTGGTCTCCCTAGGTGAAGTGCGCCGCGTGCTGCTGTCTCCTTGCGCTCTTCAAAACTGCTCAAACCATTCTTTAAATGACTTTCGGCAGCATTCGAGGGTCCCGCGGACCGGCGGAAGGTGCAGGCTTCTCCACCAATCGGTTATTTCGATCAATTAGGCAGGCCGATAGCCTCCAATAAAGGCCAGGGTTTAAGAGGCCAAAAATGGTCGCGAAAGCACTCTGCATACACAATCAATTTTCCCATAGCCAATCAATTTCCGACGCCCGACACAGCCGAACGTGGGAAGAGCGCGCGACGCGGGCACGTAGTGACGTCAGGTGCGGCGGCGTCGGCCGGGCGGGAGCACATGCCCGAGGCGCCGTCGCTGTCATTTCTGCACAAAGACTTCCCCCGCACCGAGGAGCCCACAACATTCCCGGAAAGAAAGAAAAGGGGCCCGCGGTGCACTCTTTTCGCGACAATATCTTGCCTCGCGGAACGCATGAAAATAGGGAGAAAACGAGTATTCAGCCATTACTTCCGGTGATTGTAATTATACGCTAGAAAGGCGACACTTCTTTCACACATCATGCCTAATGTGGGCCCCATTTCTACTTAATGCGAAGTTGGTCATGCAGAATGTTCCTGGGGCACTTAGAAACAACAAATAATGGCCGACTTTCGCTTTCAAGTACTTGCTGAAGCAATTTTATAATTTAATAAATCATTTAACTTCGCATGCTGATTAGCCAGAACATCACCCCTCTCTACTCCCTCCTTTTTTCACCAACTTCGATCTCGGAGGCAATTACACTTCTCTCGGAACAGAGCCGTTCGATCGTAAAACACACCTCCTGTAACGCTCCAAAGCGCGCGAACACGCAATTCATTGAAGATACTGCAATTAACCCACACACTTTTTTAGTTAACCTACAGATCACCCATAACATTCACCTTATTTTCACAAAATATAAGCAACGTACCTTTTAATTCACGGAAGACACCGAGGAAACCGACTACGAACCTCGTATTGCGCCTAAAAATGAAGAGAAAATGTGAGTTGTGTATTTATTTCTAAAGCTCACAATTTAGCCAGAAAGTTTAAAGCTACGGCTCACACTGTACTCTACATGACCCCTATTTTCAATAACTGTATATTTGGTGTGACGTAAAGTCTTCGTCGTAGAATCCCGGGACACTGACAAACATAGCAGATAACGGCCTCATAACACTTTCGAACACTTGTTTTAATAAATCTTTTCACACTGGCTGCAATTAACTGATGCTCTCAAAACTTCGCCAACACATCACCAATAATTTTCTTCCTATTTCCTATGAAAGTCAACTATGTGGCATGTTGAGTTCGTTTAAACCATGGGCAAACTTGAGGCGCTATAACGTAGACTATTCCAAACTTGTCTACTCCAATTCTCTAATCAGCCCACCGGATTGGTCAAACACTATTTTGGACCACCCCCACTTCACCTGTCTGTCACGCGACGTCACGAAAACCGCGATAGCACCCCATCTGATATGACCTATACACACTGATTATGCATGAGTTGACCGAACAAAAGTGAAAGTGTTATTTCTGATTCGACGCCGTTTCGCCATTAGCCCCCGGCTATTAGTCAAAAGCTGCACTGACTCGGCCCTATCGAATTCCTCTCCACTTGAGCGTGCACCTCACCTCTTGTCAGCCAATTATACTCCTCTTAAGCGGGCAAGTTAAGTGCACTTACGGCGAGTGCACTCGGTATTTAGGTGCACTTTCCCAAATCTTAACGTCGCAGCAGAGTGTACTCTCATATGAGTGCACTCAAGTCGGAGTACGTTCACGGAACGCACTTTGCTGGCCGAGTGCGCAGCCTCGCCGCCAACGGTTTGAAGGAGTGCCTAGCCTCGCCACCAACGCTTTCAACGATGCAAAATGTAATGCATAGAAAAAGCACACAAAAGTTCATTTCAGTTATTGAGCAGCTTTTCACAATATAATTTGTGTTTAGCGAGAAGCTAAACAGCACAATAAAGCAACGAATTTATGTACGCAACTAACGGCGCCAGAATGATGCGGCACTGCGGCGCCGCCATGTTCATTCAGTTCGTGTTTATTTTGGTGTGAAAGCGTGCTGACCACGCCGGTCGTGCTTTGAGCCGTGTGCGTGGCATTTTGCAGTGTAGCTAAATATCGAACTCACCGTTTTTGCTCAAATATACTCGCTCATATTCTGTTCTAGCAGGATCATGAGCAGGATCAACTGCCGCCTCGCCGCACGCCGCCATGTTGTTTTGGATTGGCTAGTATTGACTTGCAAAACACTTATAATAAATACATCTTCGTTTTTTTGTCGAGACAAATAGATGAAGTTTGTTTTTATATATAATTATACTTAAAACAATCGCTTTTTAGCAGCTTTCTCTTGTTAATTTACATCTTTAAAAATGCGCTTTTAGTCTGTCGCCATTTTTTTTTTACTGCGAGTGCACTCTGTTTTCCCGTTAAGAAGCGCGTTGCCTAAAGTGTGACTCAAGGTCCCGAAGTTCACTTCCCGTAAGTGCACTTAACTTGCCCGCTTGACAGGGGTATTAGATACAAGCCGCTAAATGTAGGCAATGTTATTCGTTTTTCAAGCAAACAAGTTTCTTCCTATGGACGAGGAAAGCGTTTGATTGGTCGGTTCAGACAACCCTGCGGGTCACATCCCGGTGCTTGATTCGGCGGTTACGCAAATTTGACATCAGCAGATTAGAATAAAAACATATTGGAATAGTTTTACGTTATAGGGCCCTTGATGTGTGGTTCGTAAAATACGCTTGTAGAGCTCTCGGTTACGTCATCGATAACATGGTTCCCAATCACTGCAAATGTTGAATTGCTACCACCATTCATTCTGTCAGAGCACCGGGCAAAATTTGTGGGCTTATTTTATTTTCTCTAAACAGACAAAAACGAAAAATACGTAAATTCCAAAACAGCGCAAAAATACACGTAAGGAAGCCACGAAAGACACGGACAAGCGCTCCTACAAACTGTTTATTGCAATCGACACACCCTTCGATATTATAAAGTGAGCCACGCACAAGTGACACGCCCCTTTTTCCCCATTAGAAGGTGATAAACATAAGTAAAAACTAAAAACAAGGTGAACAAAACTGCTGCCTGCTTCAGACAACAAAAATCAAGAAGTCCAGTTCGGCGCTGTACAAATGCATAGATGTTTCGCTTGCACAGATAGGTGAATTTTTGTGGATATGGAAGGCTTCTAGAGCCATTCGAGCCGTGTGGTTTGCAGACTTGCCTAAGATAGTGGACTCAGAAAAAAGTGCCTCACAACCACACGCGATGATATGGGCAACCAAATGTGCATATCTGACCTCTTTTTTGTTCACTTTTAGCGAATGCCCCCTGCGCCGGTCGTTGAAGCACCGTACAGTTTGGTCGATGTACAATTTTTCACACTTCAAGGGAACTGAACATACGACTCCTGTCGCACACCCTACATAGGGGTGTTCATGCCTGGTTTCGCAACCTCGCATGCTGTAAACGCAAATCCTAGGGCAGAGCCTGGAAAGCTTATTAGGAGCCGTAAAAACCACAGGAAAACGATGCCTGTTCGCGACCTTCTTCGGATTCTATACTGAAGAGAATGGGGAAGTCGGCTTCCAAAACTCTGCCTGCAGTCGGCCTCAATTTTTTAACGCATTTAGAGTGTTATCTTAGTGTGACATTTATTCTTTTTAACGAGCAGTCTTTTCTGCAACGTAGGGAGGTCTGTATTGGGTCTTGTGCTGTGCCAATTTTATGTGACATTTTTTAGCTGATATTGTCAGGGCGCTGAGCTTCGCTTTGAATGGTGGGAAGGCTCTTAAAATGTTTAGGTATGTCGATTACTTTTTAGTTCTTTTATATGTACAAGGTGACCGTACATCCCCTGAGGGTATTTTAGATATTTTTAAGCAAGCGGGGCCGGGTTAGAACTTCGCTCATGAATTGCCTGGCACTGAGGGTATACAATTCCTGGATCTCAGGTTAAGGTTTCGCGCAGACCGTGTACGCTGGGTGTACCTCCCACGGTTCACGAAGGATCTTTTTCCTCTGGACTCTGCCCCCTCAAATATAGTAAAAAAGGGGCATCGCGTTTCAGTGCTCGGATGCTGCACTCCGAAAATGATGCGCGCATATAATGCAGCATAGCATTGACAATCAGATTGGTCGCGTATTGGCAGCGGGATTTCCTGAGTTGCTTGTTGGTGCAGTGGCCGAATCTCTCCTGTAAAAGTTAAAGGACAGAGCCAGAACGGAAAGTGCGGAGACCCAGTGACGGACGGCGAGGCCCTTAGTAATAATGCCATGCATGCATAAGGTCTCGCAGAACCTCAAGAAGGTCGCGAGCAGGCATCGTTTTCCTGTGGTTTTTACGGCTCCTAATAAGCTTTCCACGCTCTGCCCTAGGATTTGCGTTTACGGCAAGCAAGGTTGCGAAACCAGGCATGAACACCCCTATGTAGGGTGTGCGACAGGAGTCGTATATTCAGTTCCATCGAAGTGTGGAAATGTGTACATCGACCAAACTGTATGGTGCTTCAACGACCGGCTCAGGGGGCCTGCACTAAATGTTAAGAAAAAAAGAGGACAGATATGCACATTTGGTTGCCCATATCATCGCGTGTCGTTGTGAGGCACTTTTTTCTGAGTCCGCTATCTTAGGCAAGTCTGCAAACCACACGGCTCGAATGGCTCTAGAAGCCTTCCATATCCACAAAAATTCACCTATCTGTGCAAGCGAAACATCCATGCATTTGTACAGCGCAGAACTGGAATTCTTGATTTCTGCTGTCTAAAGCAGGCAGCAGTTTTGCTCACCTTTTTTTTAGTTTTGCTTATGTTTATCACCTTCCAATGGGAAAAAGGGGCGTGTCACTTGTGCGTGGCTCACTTTATAAAATCGAAGGGTGTGTCGATTGCAATAAACAGTTGGTAGGAGCGCTTGTCCGTGTCTTTCGTGGCTTCCTTATGTGTATTTTTGCGCTGTTTTGGAATTTACAATGTTCGATCAAATAGCCCAACAGACGGTCCTTCTGAAACACAAGAGACTATGCTTTAGCTATATCATAAGAACCCAACAAACATTGACACCAATGACAGCATAGGCAAAATTACTTGTGCTTAATAAATGAAAATAAAGAAACGAAGAATTAATGGAAATTAAAGTGGATGAAAAAACAACTTGCCGCAGGTGGGAACCGAACCCACAGCCTTCGCATTTCGCGTGCGATGCTCTACCAATTCAGCTACCGCGTCGCTGTTTTGCCATCCACTTTCTTGGGTATTCATGTGTCCTAGTAGAACCCTGGCAGTGTTAGCCAGCGCCACCACACACAGACCTTGGCGGCTGGCGTGGGACGTCCTTTTTTGCCGCAGGCGTCACGAGAACGTGATCTTTTTTGGGTGAAGGCAACTGGTCAATAAACCCACATATGCTACCTGAAGGCATCAATGTAGCCGGATTCGAGACCCTCGTTATGTCATTATGTCATTTAGCCCTTAATTAAGCAACACACTTTAAATTTTTTCCGTGCATCACTGCTAGCATTCTTTGTATTCTTTTTTTAATGTTCCTCAGTTAAAGGGGCCAAATTAAAAAAGAATGCGGGCACAAAAATTAAGCGTTCTTCATGTGTGCCCTCATTTTTTCTGTCTCCATGTTTTCTATAAGTGCACTGGTAAAAAGCAATTTAGATTGCTTAATTCCTCTTTAATACGCTTTGCTCTTGATCATCGGCATTGTCAAAAAATTATGCGAGCCTATGAAATAATCAATAGCCACTGTACGCCCGCGCCAGCAATACTATGCCAAGCTTTCTGTCAATTAAAAAAAATTAACTCAAAACTTAGGGACAACTTAAAAGAGGCTTCTGATGTGGGCGGCAGAAGCCTGGGAATGAGAAATTAGGGCGGAGGGGCGGCCAAGGACGCTTTACCATCGCCCGGAAGGGGGAGGAGGAGGGCCTCAGCCCTCTATAGGAAACTTCGGGGGGGATGGTGAGCCCCCCCCGCCAGCCCGTAGTCGGCGCATATGTTCACAGTTCTTTCTTTTGTTTTTGGCGGACTATCTTCAGCGAATGCTGGTCATTCGTTCGCGGCCGACTGCGGCTGCCGCTACACCGGAAATTTCCACGGGAAGAAGCGTTACTCCCGGTGGGCACACAGTAACTCCTGAGGTTTTCACACGGCCCCATCGCATCGCACTTAATCTCTTCTGGGACTAACTGTTAGTCGTGGGCACGAACTGCAGCAGTTACTCCCATTTCGTCTCCTTGAGCTTCACTTGAGATTTGCAAAATGTGGTGAGAGGAATCGTGGCATAAAGGCAAAGAAAACACAGAAGGTAGGCGCATGCATTTCAAAGGCGATAAAGTATTGCTTTATAATGGCACAACTTGTAAGCACGAACCGCAAATCGACAAAGACCGAGAATACACGCTGCAGAAAGCATATGTAGCGGCTCTGTTTTAAAGGAACGCTCCTAAAATTCATCCATACATCCAACCACAGGACGTGGATCAGTTAACGTTTTCTTCTGCCTATATCATTACGCTTAAACAACATTCGCTGACGCGGCTGACAGAATAGAATAGTGTGACGCAAGACATTCGTTTATTGGGACTTGACAACCATCCCTGCGGCGTTTCACACGTTGCTCATGCAGTATCCCAGGGCGTTGCACGTTCCTGGCCTCCCACTGTTCTGCGAAAGATAAGAGGAAAGAAAAGTTAGATGCTTACCATAGAGTGCACAAAAATGCGCTTCGGCGTGCTTATCGAAACTTATAGCTTAAGGGACAGGCAAATAATACGATTAACAAAGTGAGAATCATCTCAATGCTCAGCACCTCGCTTGTGACCACTTCCAGTTTTTTTAGTTTTATTTGCTTTAACTAATTGTATTACTTAAGGGATATGGTTACAGGATGTCGTTTGAGCAATACAACTCGTGATAGCTTTAGCAGAAAAATCGGTGGTCGATTGATATATGCAACTTGTTGGAAAAGGCCATTCCAGTCTTATTATAGTGAGAAAAAAAAACAAAGCTGGAAAAGTAGTAATGCACACACATCAGCACTAAACATAGAAGTGTATGTCCGGTGGGTCACAATGGCCGCTTGTGGAGCACTTATTAAGAAATGTAAATGCGCGCAAGAACCAGTGGCAAAAGAAAGCGCAATAATAGCGGCAGGACAAGACAGAGAAGTACATAGGACAGGCGCCTGTCTTCTGTTGCCGTTATTTTTGAGCTGCTTTTACCATGAAGATCAACCCACTCACCCAGTTTTACACTTTACTGAAGATCCAGTAATTTGTGTTTGCTGTATGGAGTGGAGTATAGGGTATACGTACTAAGTAATCTTGGGAAAAAATCTGAACGGAATCACTTGGATGGTTTCCAGAGAGGAATGATATGGACACAATAAATTCGGCCGGGACACGTGACCCAGCTGCCGAGACAAAGAAATACAACTATAGAACGACGTACCGAGAGTCGAGATCAAGTGCACGTCTTCAAGCATATTGTTACGGGAAGGAAGAAGCGTACGTCTACTCATAGGTGACCTTTAATGGCGGAGCCAACAAGCGTAGAGCAGACAAAATCGTCTTCGTCTTCTCCAAGGCCACCATCAGCGTCCTCTCCTTCCCACATTACAGACTGTGACATCACCCCCATCGGAAAAGCACCTTATGGTGCGGCTCATCGGTTCGAGAAAGGTACGGTATGAGACGGCTGACGTGGATAATCTCAGAGAGAGGTGAAGGCACGGTGGCATCCAGTGGAGACATTTCATATGTGACAGGGGTCACCTGGCGGAGGATGCGGTAAGGGTCGTAGTATAGCGATAGGAGTTTCTCCGAAAGACCAACACGCCGAGTTCGAGACAAAACTAGCACAAGAGCACCTGGTTCGTACTCCCCGTCGTGATGGCGCTGGTCGTCACGGCTCTTCTGGCGTGTCTGTGAAGCAGAAAGATGAATGCGGGCAATCTGGCGTGCTTGGGTCGCTGTGGCTGTGACATCCCGAGTGTACTGTGTCGGCGAGTCGAGTGTAGTCGAAAGGAGAGTCTCGAAAGGCAACGTCGGCTCACGACCAAAGAGGAGATAGAAGGGTTAGTAGCCAGCTGTGTCGTGGCGCGTGTTAGTTAATGTAAGCGAACGCGACAAATGGTAGAGCAGTGTCCCAGTTGCGATCATCGGAGGAAACATACATTGCTAGCATGTTAGTTAATGTGTGGTTCAGGCGTTCGCTAAGACCGTTGGTCTGAGGACGGTAAGTGGTAGCAAGCTTGTGTTTAGTAGCACATGATCGAAGTAAGTCGTCTATGACTTTGGTAAGAAAGTATCGTCCGAAATCGGCGGGAAGTTGACGAGGTGCACCATGGTGTAAGATGACGTCGTGAAGCAAGAAGTCAGGTACGTCCGTAACGCTGCTGCTCCGTGGGGCTCTAGTAATGTCATAGCGGGTTGTATAGTCCGTAGCAACGGCAATCCACCTATTTCCCTCATTTTATATAGGGAATGGTCCTAGAAGATCAACGCCAACGTGAAAAAGAGGGTTGGTGGGTAGATCCAAAGGCTTTAGCAGACCAACAGGATGCACAGCTGGTCTTTTCAGGCCTTGGCACGACTCACACGCGGCAACATAGCGCTGGACGTTGAGACGGGCCAGAAAATCCGTCGCCGAATTCGGTCATAGATCCTAGTGACGCTAAGGTGTCCAGTGGTGGGAACGTCGTGCAGTTGCTGCAGTACAATCTGTCGAAGATGAACGGAGTGACGGTTAGGAGCACGGGACCATCGGGGTGCATGTTGCGGCGATACAGGATGCCATTTTGTAGCACGAACATGTGAAGGGATGGGTCAGACGTATCAGAGAGCAGGCGTTCGATAAAGTGCCATAACGATTCATCGCGTCGTTGTTCAGCACCAATGTCTTTAAAGGCGGAGAGTGAAAGAACGCAGATCGGTGCGACATCCACTAAACCGCCCGCTGCATCAACGGGATGACGAGACATGCAGTAGGCGTCCTGATGTAGACGACCCGACTGGTAGACCACATTGTATGGTATTCCTGCAGCCATAGGGCCCAGCGACCGAGACGTCCAGTGAGATCCTTGAGAGAAGAAAGCCAACAAAGGGCGTGGTGACCGGTTGTAACTGTAAATGGTCGACCATATATCTAGGGTCGGAACATGCCCACCACCCTGATGAGGGCGAGAGACTCGCCCTTGGTAATCGAGTAATTGCGCTCGGCTAGAGAGAGGAGGCGGCTGGCGTATGCGATAACGGGGTTGTGCCCACATTGGCGTTGAGCTAAAATTGCGCCGATGCCGTAGACACTGGAGTCATGGCGTATTTCTGTCGGAGCGGAGGCGTCAAAATGGGCAAAAACAGGAGGTGTGGTGAGCAGCAGGATGAGCTGCAAGAGAGCAGACGCTTGTTGAGAGCCCCAGCAGAAAAGAACGTTTTTCTTGAGGAGGTCAGTCAGGGGATGGGCAACATGGGTGAAATTTTCCGCAGACCTGTGGAAGTAGGAGCAAAGGCTAATAAAGCTTCGAACATCTTTGGCACAAGTTGGTACGCGGAAATTCTGCACAGCATGAACTTGAGCGGGATCGAGCGAATGCCTGACGATGATGATGTGTAGTGTTTTGTGGCGCAAGGGCCAGGTTTGGCCAAAGAGCGCCATGACAAATGGTAGTGTTAACGATGTATTATGGAAGATGTGACTTGGCTGTAAAGTGGCCTAAAAATAGTCGCCGTAAAGTGCGTAAAATCTACGTGCTATAAAATTATGGCGATGATTAATGACGAAGACTGTGAAGATTAAAATCCATCGTAAAAGAATGATGCGTTATTTAAAATATGCAAGACGTTAAATTTTTTACAGCACTACAGCCTCGCCAGAGCCCTTGAACCACAAGGGCCTAGAGGCATGTGCTTACTCAAAATAATTATCGCAGCGGCATCCTCTGAAGAGAGGAAGCGCTACGAACGTGTGGGGCTAATAACATGCAACACATCTTTCAAAAAACCTAAGACGGCGTTGGTGTCAAAGAGTGGTTCTGGACCAAGTAACATAACAGGATGAAGGGGGATGTGGTGCCTGTACGCTAAGAGAAAATGCTTTTTTCTTTCGGGTTCGGCTTCCCGACACTCCAGTAAGACGTGGAGGACGGTCAGCCTCTCCCCGCATCTACCAAAGGTTGGAGGCTCATTTCCCGTGAGTAAGAAGTTATGTGTGCCAAAAGTGTGTCCTATTCTTAGACGGCAGAATAGGACATCTGTCCTGCGGGATTTTGTTACAGGAGGCCAGAAACCTAATTGTGGCTTTATCACGTGCAGTTTGTTATTTACTTCTGCGTCCCACTTACGTTGCCAGTGGTTTCGCAGTTTCCTTCTTAAAAAAGGCTTAAGGTCCGTGACAGGGACCGAAGCAGTAGGACTGACTGTATGCAATGAAATTGCTGTGGCCATCTGGTCTGCTAGAACGTTACCCTCGATGCCCCTATATCCAGGCACCCAGCATATAATGACATGCTGGTTAGACATATACGCTCTACAGAGGACGGAATAGAGCTCAGTAATTACGGGGTTTCTGTGTGTACAGTGTGGCTTCAAGGCTTTTACGACGCTTAAGGAGTCTGTAAATAAAATTGTTTTTTGAATATTTGATTTTCTGATATGTTTCACAGCCGACAATAGTGGATGGGCCTCAGCCGTAAATATGCTTGTTTCAGGGTGCAGTACACCGGATTCCGAGAAGGATGGGCCAATGGCTGCGTAGGACACCCCGGCATGCGAGTTAGAAGCGTCTGTATAAAACTCTGTGCACGAGTACTTGTACTGGAGCTCCAAGAAGTGCATTTTGATATGTGTCTCTGGCGCGTGTTTAGTGACCTGTACAAAGGATGTGTCACACTCTATCAGCTGCCACTCCCAGGGCGGTACTAGCTTAGCTGGTGGCATTAGGCGTTGTTCGAAAACTGGGACATCTATTTCCGTGCTAAGTTCCCTTGCACGCAGTGAGAAAGGAAGTCTCATAGAGGGTCTGTTATGAAAAAGTGTTTCACATGTCAAGTCGATAACGGTTGTGAAACACGGATGTTCCTTATTAGAGCGCACTTTCAGAAAATAGTTGAAGCTGATGTAAGTTCTCCGAAAATGGAGTGACCACTCATCGGACTCAACATACAAACTTTCAACAGGGCTTGTTCTAAATGCGCCAGTGGCCAGACGGATTCCCAGATGGTGAACGGGGTCTAACATCTTTAGCGCGCTCGGGGCGGCAGAGTGATATACTGCGGCTCCATAGTCTATTCGTGACCGAACTAGGCTCCTGTAAAGATTCAACAGGCACTTCCTGTCGCTACCCCATGTTGTGTGGGATAGGATTTTAAGTAGGTTCATTGTTTTTAGACATATTTCTTTAAGTTGTTTTATGTGAGGAATGAAAGTGAGCCTAGAGTCAAGAATAACACCAAGGAATTTGTGTTCTTTGCTGACAGGAATTTGGTGTCCGCCCAGTTCTACACAAGGATCTGGGACCAGGCCTCTCTTTCTTGTGAAGAGAACACAAGAACTTTTGTGGGGGTTGACCTTAAATCCGTTTTCGTCTGCCCACTTGGAAACCTTGTTCAAGCCCTGCTGTACCTGTCTTTCGCATACTGTGAGGTTGCAGGATTTGAAGCCTATTTGTATATCGTCTACGTATACGGAGTAAAAAATGGCAGGTGGTAGTGAAGCACGTAGCGTGTTCATCTTGACAATAAAGAGAGTGCAGCTGAGCACGCCTCCCTGGGGTACACCAGTTTCCTGCGTAAAGGGACGTGAGAGTTCATTGCCGACTTTTACTCGGAAGGTACGATTTGACAAATAGCTTTCAATTGTGTTCAGCATATTTCCACGGATGCCAATTTCCGACAGGTCTCGCAAGATCCCGTAACGCCATGCCGTGTCATATGCCTTCTCCATATCGAGGAATATCGATAGAAAAAACTGTTTATGTATATAGGCATCACGGATATTTACTTCCATGCGCACAAGATGATCGGTTGAGGACCGCCCTTCTCGGAATCCACACTGATAAGGATCGAGTATATTGTTGAGCTCAAGGAAATGTATAAGTCTGCGATTTATCATTTTTTCAAAAAGCTTACACAGACAATTAGTTAGAGCTATCGGACGGTAACTTGCCGCCAAGGAAGGGTCATTTCCCTGCTTTAGGACAGGAACCACAATCGCTTCTTTCCATGTGGATGGGAGGTATCCCGAAGCCCAAATAGTATTGTAAAGTGTAAGAAGTGTAACTTGTGCGTCAGTATGTAGGTGTCTGATTATGTCATACATGACTCTGTCTGGTCCCGGTGCAGTGCTTTTACATGTGACCCGCCGTGGTAGCTCAGTGGCTATGGTGTTGGGCTGCTGAGCACGAGGTCGCGGGATCGAATCCCGGCCACGGCGGCCGCATTTCGATGGGGGCGAAATGCGAAAACACCCGTGTGCTTAGATATAGGTGCACGTTAAAGAACCCCAGGTGGTCTAAATTTCCGGAGTGCTCCACTACGGCATGCCTCATAATCAGAAAGTGGTTTTGGCACGTAAAACCCCAAATATTATTATTATTTTACATGTGTTCAAGGCAGCTCTCAACTCGGCAATACCGAAAGGCCGATTATACGGTTCATTCTGCCTAGACTTTCGTATGATTGGCTTACGCTCTACTATTTCTTTATGTTTAAGAAAATATTGGGAATAGTGCGTTGAGCTCGACACTCGCTCAAAGTGCTCCCCAAGTGAGTGTGCCTGGTTTTTTGTGTATCGCCTTGTGTGTTTACCAGAGGTAGTGAATATGTTTGTCGCCCTCTTATCCTAATAACCTTGTTCCAGACTTTGGCCTCATCTGTATAGGAATTTATACTCGATAAAAACTTCTCCCAACTTTCTCTTCTAGCCTGTCGGCGGGTTCTCCTGCCCTGGGACTTTATTTTCTTAAAGTTAATAAGATTCTCCGCAGTGGGTGACGCGCGTAGCAACCCCCACGCTTTGTTCTGTTTTTTACGAGCGATCCTACAATCGTCGTTCCACGCCGTTGCATGCCAAGTTTGCGGTTTGCATGCCAAGCCATTTATTTCTGATATGCATTTAGATGCAAATATCTATAATGAAGGCTGTGAGATACTGGACAGCAGCATCAATTCCTAAACAAGACATGTCATTCCATGAGATACTAGTTAAGTTTCGGAACTTCTCCCAGTCGGCTGTATCGATCTTCCACCTAGGAGCCTGTGGTAGACATTCTTTTTCTTTATGTGTTTTTAGCAGTATGGGGAAGTGGTCGCTTCCGTAAGGATTGTTGGTAACTTCCCATTCGAGTTCGAGTAGTATAGACGCGGAAACTATACTAAGATCTATTGACGAAAAGGTTCTGTTTGCAAGAGAATAATATGTGGGTTCTTTCTTATTTAGAAGGTACGCACCGGACGAAAAAAGGAACTGTTCAACGAGACGACCTCGCTCATCGATACGAGAGTCTCCCCACAGGCTGCTGTGCGCATTTAGATCGCCAAGAACAACATAGGGCTCTGGCAATTGATCCATCAAGGACTGAAATTCATGTTTGTTCAGTTGGTAATGCGGGGGTATGTAAAGCGAGCAAATGGTGATGAGTTTGTTTAGTAGGACAGCTCGAACCGCCACTGCTTCAAGGGGCGTTTGTAGCTGTAAAGGTTGGCACGCTATACTTCTAAGAGTGACTATGGCAACACCGCCCGATGATGCGACGGCATCATCGCGATCTTTGCGAAAAGTTAGATACTGTCGAAGAAAGTTTGTGTGTTTGTTTTTTAAATGTGTTTCCTGTAAACACGGCACTTTTGGATTGTGTTTATTATAAGTTCCTGCATATCATCAAGGTTTCTGAGAAGACCTCTGACGTTCCATTGAATTATTTGTGTATCCATATTGGGAGTTAATAGGTGCTGTGTGTACAGAAACAGAAGTAGTGATTATGGAAATTACAATGATTAAATTACAGATCCCTTTCGAGGCCCTGTAACGGGAGTTTTGCCCTTTCTGGAGCGTTCGAGGGAGCCTCGCCGCTCCTTAGGCGCTGGGTGCGCCTTGAGGATAGGTGTTGTGTCCATTGCCTCTTGTGAGGCGCCGGACACGCGCTCTTGCGAGCGAAAAGTTTTCAGAGAGAGTCCCGCCTTGGAGGGCAAGACCCCAGCGCCCACCAGCCCGGAGGTCGATGGGGCTCCCTGAGGAGTTTGGCTGCGCCGGCTGTTGCCAGCGCTGGAAGGGGCCGGGGAGGGTGGGGCAGCCTCGGCTGCGCTCACCTTCGGGGTCGGTGGCCCCGTCTGCTGGGTAGACGGAGCAGCGCTAGCTGCAAGCGCCACGGGGGCAGATGGCGTGACTGCCGACTCACTGCTTGTGGGTCGGACAGCCGCCGGATGCCGTTGTGACGCTGCCCCCTGACGCGCCACTTCGGCAAAGCTTTTCTTTGGCAGGTATGCTACCCGCCTTCGTGCCTCTTTGAACGATATATTCTCTTTTACTTTTATGGTTACAATTTCTTTTTCCTTCTTCGAGGAGGGGCAGGACCGCGAGTACGCGGCATGATCCCCATCACAGTTTACACAGTGTAGAGAGTTCTTACATGCTTCAGTGGCGTGTTCAAGGGCACTGCATTTCGCACATGTTTGGCGGCCTCGGCAGCTCTGTGAGCTGTGGCCGAAACGTTGGCATTTGAAACATCTCAAGGGATTTGGTACATACGGTCTTACACGAAGCTTGATATACCCGGCCTCGATTGACTCGGGCAAGATACTTGATCCAAAAGTAATTATTAGGTGCTTCGTCTGAATCTCTTTACCATCCCGCCTCATCTTAATTCTTTTGACATTGATCACATTTTGTTCGCTAAACCCCCCAGGAGTTCTGCTTCAGTCAGCTCAAGCAAATCATCTTCTGACACAACACCACGGGTGGTGTTCATTGTACGGTGTGGGGTTACTGTTATAGGGGTCTCCCCGAATGACACTAGTTGCGTTAGTTTCTCATGTTGTTTTACGTCGCGGAGTTCCAAGAGGAGGTCGCCACTTGCCATCCTCGACACCTTGTATCCTGGACCTTGTATCCTAGGAAGAGAGAGACAGGAAAAGGCGACTGCCGATTTCCTCCAGGTGGGTCAGCCTGGAGGTGCCGTCTATGTGAAGCCGAGGCCGAAGAGGTGTGTTGCCTCCGCCGGGGGGCTTTAAAGGTCCAAACACCCAGCTTCGGCTCAACCCCCAGGATCCCCTTTTCCCCAGACACGGCTAAGCCGCGCATGGCTACACGCGGGAGGGTCCAGCCCTCGTGTGCTCGGGTACGTGGTGGCGCAACACACCAAACGCTTGCTTGCGCAGACGCCCCTGCCGGGAATGCCTGACGAATCGACGAGATGTCTGCGCATGGTTATTTGGCAGTGACTGAAGTGGTACTTGGACGAGTTGAGCTGCAAGCCAGTAATGCGAAAAACACAAAGAACAGATTAAAGTCTGCCTGGATGGGTCGCAAAAGCTGAAGCGAATACGATGACGTCCTCGAAGTAGCACAAACAGATGGGCCATTTCAAGCTACGCAAGAGCATGCCCATCATCCATTCAAAGGTCACCGGGGCATTGCACAAGCCAAAAGGCATTGCTCTAGACTGATATAGGACGTCAGGTGCGACGAATGCGGTCTGTTCACGGCCCATTTCATCCACGGCAATTTGCCAATATCCAGTGCGAAGATCTATCAATGAAAAATAAGTGGCACCGTGGAGACAATCGAGAGCATCGTCAATGCGGGGATGTGGATATACATGTTTCTTGGTGATCGTGTTCAGATGACAATAGTCAACGCAGAATCGCCAGCTGTTATCCTTCTTTTTTACTAGAACAGCAGGGGAAGCCCATGGGCTGGAAGAGTGTTCAATAATCCCTTTGGCAACCATTTTGTCCACCTCGCTCTGGATAACTTGTCGCTCAAAGGGCGACACCCGGTATGGGCGTCGGCGAACAGGTGCTGCATCGCCGGTATTTATAGGCCTCGTGCACCGCCTATAGAGGCGCCACTGATAGCCACCCAGCGGGCGCTTCCAACAATACGGGTGGGAGCAGCAGCAGCCGACAACGCTTTGCAGCAAGGGTGACTGAAGTTCGCGGCTGCGATTTGCCCTATGTTCGGGCGCCGGACTGCTTCTTCTGCGGTGACAGCTGTAGGGAAGACGCAGACCTCTGCGGTAGCGGGTATGAACAAGATGTTACCGGTGTTTGGGGCAACATGGTCCACATACGTGCCAGGTGCGTCCCGCAGACAAACGCGATGAAGACCATTTACATGAAGTGGAGCTCATGTAAACTTGCCGACAAATTTTGTTGACTAATGCGATGTCTCGACCGTGTTTTTTTTTATTCTACCCTTGCCGTAATGCTGCTTCTGTACCTCAATAATAAGCACCCGTCGTTAGTGCAGACTTAGATAACAAATCCGCACGTTGCGATGTCTGCATATGCCGTTGTGATTTTTCTGCCGATGAATACATGCGACGCCGACGAATAAGTGTAGTCAAAGTCGCCTGAAGAAGAATAATTGCGAATTTATTGATAGAAACGCGTACACTATAGTCAACGAAGCCACCAAACGCACGAGTTAATAAAAGCGCGTGTTAGCGCTGTACTGCCGATGAACTGGCGTTCGCGCTGCAGTTTTTCCAATTTCAAATTCCCAAAGGGAGCTGCTTGGAAACGTACAAAGCTATAGTCTAACTTTGCAGTACTTTTTTTAATGATACTAGAGAGAGGTGCCACATGATATATTTAAAGGCAGAGCAGCGCCGGTCAAATGAGATCCAGCGCTGGCGGCAAGGCCGGGTTTAGTCCTATGCGGCGTAAGCATAATAAGAAATAATTCAGTTGAGTACAAAATTCACTTGCAAGAAGCGACTACATTGTGAAACAAACAAATCACTCGGTGTGTTAAGTCTGCTCAGACAGCATCAAGGTGTGATGACTTACCAAACGTGACGCGAACTATTCAGCGAAAAATGGATCAGCGAAAAATGGAACAAAAATACCATATGCAGCAACTATTATCAATTCTCGCCCTGAGCTACCTATTTTCTAAACACATTTCCCAAAAAAACACGATATCTAAGATGCCCTCGGCTGAAATGAATAAAGCTGTTAAAGAAGCACTTGCTTGGTGTCATTCCAAATAAGACACAGCGTGATTTATACCCTTTACAAACGAGGCAGGGTGAAAACCTCGCAGCTCAAAAGAAGAGTTATGCATGAAGCAACTAGCAACAGTTAAACATGTGCGAAGCGACGCATAAAATAGATGTAAAAACATGAAGTGCGCGACAGCTGGTGCGAGGATTTACCGGGCCACACAAAACTAGCGATTTCAGTCCTTGCAAACTTCTGTAGCTTTAACATACAACACAATGCACTCATGCAGTCGTGCTGCCTAGCTAGCCCAACGCGGTAAAGAAGCGGAAAACAATATAAGCGGAAAACGGCATTCCGAACTTTAGCGAAATGCCTTTAAACCACATGCTGCACTGCAGAAGGACTTCGTCGCTTACGCGTCTAACTACAATCGAGTAAAAAAATAATAATAAAAAAGAAAAAACACCGAAGCGACGAAGGAAAGGATGAGAACAAGAAATTTCGCGCCGAAGCGACGATCCATTGCCACTGTTGCTCCTGCTGATGAGTCTTTGCGGTGAACAATTAGAACCGTATTGCCGGCACGTTTTCGCCGGTATTTGAGCCCCCCACTCTGAAACAATTCTTCGACATTCTTCGGAAGCTTTGGCCATCCCACACATGCGAAGGATGTTGCCTATTTCGCTCTGAAAACACAAATAAGACGGAGAAGCACTATCAGCGACACAACAAACTACGGCGTGCTACGGCGCACGGCTCGCTCCTCTCCCGTGCGTTCTGCGCAAGGCCGCCACCAGTGGCGCGGCCATCGGCGTGCACGCCGCCTATACGATGCTTCACGACCGTAGTTTGAGCCAAAGGGCGAACGTTCAGGTCGAAAATGTCGGAGTACGACTCGAGGAGGCCACGGAGCTCTGCGGCTTGTTGGGTTGAGAGGTTCCGTGCCATCATCTTTGTAAAGTCGTCGGGCGGGACAGATGCAGAATGAGCACTGCTCGAAGACGTCGCAACAGATATAGCGGAAATGTGGCACCCATGCGATGGTGGCACATGGCAAGAGCCATGCCTCGAGGAAGTACTTGTGGGCACTGTCCGAAATTTGTTTGATTGTCCGCTACAGAAACGATGGCTTGTGGGAAGGAGACATTGTGAGAAAGCAGGCCTGAAGTTGTTGGAGTAAGGACATAGTGATGCAGGTTGCTGCTAGAGACGGGAGGCGAATAAAATCCGCAGAACAAAGCTGAGTTGGAGCTTGAGCAGGAAGATTAATGGGAAAGGGTCGGTCAGGTTGACCAACACCGGCTGAACAGTCAATCACAGCATAATGGGCGGTCAAAAGGTCAAGCCCGAGGATCAAATCGTGAAGGCAACGTTCAAGCACACTAGACAAAACGGACGTGTGGCGGCCGGCGACACTCACATGTGCAGTACACATTCCAAGCACAGCCGGAGTTCCACCGTCGGCGACCTGGAGCAGTCGAGTTGAAGAAGGAGTAAGTACTTTCTTCAAGTGCGTTTAAAGCTCCTCACTCTTGATGTAAATTTGCGCTCCAGTGTCGATGAGTGCCGTAACGGGCAAACTATCCACGTCCAGGAGGTTCCGATCAGTAGACAGGGACAGCAGAGGAATTTAAGCCCAGGGTGCTAGAGCATTGTCACCTCCAGGAGCTGCCCCAGTTAGTTTCCCGTCGGACAGCGGCGACGGTAAGCCGGGGACGGGGAGCGACGCAGCTGGGGCGAACGGGAGCGGCGACTATGTGGTGATGGCGCCTGGCTAGTCGCAGCGGCTCGAGCGTTGTCAGGTGCGTCCTCAACTTCGGTGGAGAGTGCATGCGGCGCGGATTCAGTGGCGGGCGGCGGTAGGCGGGAAAGCTTGGTCGAGAGTGGGCTGGCCAGGAACTTCGGCAGTGGCGAGAGGTCTGGCCCACATGTCCACAATAAAAGCACATGTGTCTATGACGATGCGTGCGCCATCCGGCCGGGTTGCGATCACTCGGATATAGACCGTATTGGCTACGGTGAACAAGAGGAGAGGCAGCAGACGAAGCAAAGTCAGGATGGTTGGCTGAGCAGATGGACGGAAGACACACATTGACAAGTTCTTGGCGAATGACCGACTGAATGAGATACACGAGCGGCCGAGAATCGTCAAAGCGCTGCGTTACTGGCCTGTGAGGAGACGCGGCTTCGATTTCTCGCCGGACGATACGTACGACCTTCTCGGAGGACGTGAGCTCACGCGCTAGACAAATGTCTTCGCACGTCGATGGATGCTGTATACGGTAGACGCTTAAGCTGTTGAACTATGCGGCGGCTCTTCGCGCCTTCAAAGCGGCGACATTCGTTAATGATCGCACTGACCGTTGTTATATTCTTCTAAACAAGCAGGTTAAACGCGTCGTCCACGATGCCTTTTAAAACGTGGCTAACCTTGTCTGTCTCTGCCATATTATTATCCACCTTGCGGCAAAGAGCGAGGACGTCCTGGATGTACGCGATGTAAGATTTAGTGGACGTCTGTGCACGGGTCCCAAGGTCCTTCTTAGCAGTATGTTGGCGGCAGACGAGCTTGCTGAAGAAATCTCTAAGCTTCTGTTTGCACTGGTCCCAACTAGTAATCTCTTCTTCATGTGTCTCGAACCAGACGGGTGCTGTTTTCTTTAAGTAGAATGTTATATTAGCCAGCATGAGCGTGTTATCCCACATTTTGTGTGTGCTGACCCGTTCGTAATTTTGTAACCAGTCATCGACGTCAACGTTGTCAATCCCGGAAAACATGCCATGGTCGTGAGGCTGGGCCAGGATAACCGTCGGTAGCGACGACGGGGACGTGGTTGAAAACTCTCCTTCGGATGACATGGCGGCCAGGTTACGTCCGCTGCGGAGCTCCGTCTTGCGCAAGTGGTTACCCCGCACCTCCACCAATAATGTTCCGGTAAGAAGAAGCGTTCGTCTATTCACAGATGGTTTTTAATGGTGGAGCCAACAAGCGTAGAGCAGCCAAAACACTAAACTCTTCTTGGTCGTCTCCAAGGCCACCATCAGCGTCCTCTTCTTCCAACATTACAGACTGTGCCAATTAGGGGCGTAGCCAGAGGGGGGGAAGGGGCTCATGGGGTTTCAGCCGCTAACCCCGAAATTTTTTCTGCTGTCCACGCACCGCCGACCAAAACCCGGTGGCAGAAATAATTCTGGATTTTGCCTATAATGTCCTTTACACGCTCTAAAAGACATTTCAGCGAGCATTGCGAACTCGGGCTGGATTTCGCGGCAAGGCCCATGCACCTGGAGTCGCATAACGCAACGAACCCCACCCGACCACAGAGTTTCAAGGTTGTTCTGATGGCGACCGGGCTCGTCGCGGTATCTCACGGAGGCCGCGGAATGTACAGAGCGCTTGGATTTATATTCCGAAACTTTATGGGTATAACGTTTTCAAACTTATGATGCGGAAGGTGCATTCACATTTCCAAAATTGTGCTTTAGCTTTTCAATTCCGGAACCTTGTGAGTTTAATGTTATTATAAACATTTGACGCCAAAGGTGCACTGACATTTCTAAAGTCATCAATCGGAACATAGAGTCAAAGAGTCAGAGTCAAAGAGTTTATTCAGACAACGTGGTACAGTTGCCTAGGGCGCAAACCAAAAGGCAAGTGATTGCCTGACAAGGAGTCTGTGCCCTTGCTCCCATTCGAGAGCACAAGACATTCAGCGCATAAAATCAACACTAAACAAGGTGGAAATACAGAGTGGTTGGTAACATTGAGACGAGAGTTATTTCATATTGAATATTTATGTACAATTGGGGAAATTGATGTAAGAGATAACAGAAAAAAACAAAACAAAAGGAGTGGTTATGCCTGCAGTGACAATAGATACATAGTGATGTTATTTTTTAAAGCTTTGAATGATTTACTTTCTTGGATAATGTTTACAGCAGGATGGTGATCGTTTTAAAAACTGGAAATTCTGTAGCTAAGTTTCTGGGTGCCGTAGTTTGTACGTATTTTTTCCTTATTGTAACATATGTGCCGGGTGTTGTACGTGTGTGTGTTTTCGTTAGATATTGTTGAAAAAAAGCCGTAGGATCGGAATGCATTTGTAGGTAACTAGCTAACGCTATCTTTTTGTTTATAACATTCCACAGTGTAAGCAGTTGATGTTTTCTAAACAGTGGGACAGTGTGGCTAAGGTATGGTGCATTATCTATTAGGCGCAAATATTTCTTTTGTAATAGATATATGTTTTCTATGCTTGTTTTAGGTGCTGTGCCCCAGACAAGAAGACAATAGTGGAAACGCGAATGTACCAGTGTGTAGTATAGTTGTTTCTTTAGCCAGATGGGCAAAAGGCTCTTTATTTTATACATGACACCAATGGACCTAGATATACCAGTGCGAACTTTTTCAATCTGAGGTGACCAGTCAAGATGCTCGTGAAAGATGACACCAAGAAATTTATGTGTTGGTACACGTTCGATAAATTCATCGCGAAATTGGATAACTATTTCTTGTTTTATACACTTGTTATGAGCGCGGAATATAATGTACTTAGTTTTTTTAGTGTTTAACTCTAATTCATTACCGTAGAGCCACGTGGACAAATTTTCCAGCCATACATTGGTTTCTACTTGGAGGACTTTTAGGTCTTGTCCGCAGAAGAATACATTGGTATCATCAGCGTACATTATTATTTCTGGTGTAGAGGGCACGTTAATTATATTATTTATATAGAGCAGAAATAACAGCGGCCCAAGGATTGATCCTTCTGGAACTCCATAATGTATCTGACCTAAGCTGGATTTTGCATTCGTAATATTCGTGTACTGGTGACGATTCAGGAGGTAATTCTTTATTAATGTGAGAGCCGTTCCTCTAATGCCATATTTATATAACTTGTACAGTAAAACAGGGTGCTTAATGGAGTCGAATGCCTTTTTAAAGTCTAGGAAAACACCTATTGTATATATTTTCTGCTCAAAGTTGTCTATTATCTTATCCTTAATTTTTATTAGCGCCATTTCAGTAGATTTCTCTTTCTGCAATCCGTATTGCTGCTCGGCGATGATATCGTTTCGCTTGCAGTAGTTTAGTGGCCTGGTGTTTATAACTTGTTCAACTACTTTCGAGAGGATTGGTAGGACTGAAATTGGCCTATAATTATTTATGTCATTTCTATCACCTCCTTTGTGTATGACAGAGATTTTTGCAATTTTTAATTTATCTGGAAATATTCCGGTACTCAAAATCAGGTTGCATATATGCATAAGTGGCTGATTAATCATGTGACTGATGGATTTTATAGGTTGAACTTTAATATCATCAGCACCACATGCACTGTTATTTTTTAGGTTTTTGATTACTGTACAGATTTCTAGTTCTGTAGTGGGAAACATGAAGATTGAGTTTTGGATGTTGGACGTGATATACGTTGCAAAATCACAGTTACTTGCCTGAGGTTTACTTGACGCCCCTGATATAAGAACGTGCTTATTAAGTTTGTCAGCAAGCGACGCCCCTGTGTAAGGCACTCCATTTATAACGAGTTCAGAGATGCCGTCTCTTTTGTTGTTGGACATTAGCTGGTTTACTGTATTCCGCACTTGTTTAGGGTTGTTGCAGATATCAGCAAACTTATGTTCGTAATAAGTAGTCCTGGCTTTTTTAATATCCGAGTTTAATTTATTACAAATTTGTTTGTATTCAGTCAAACAGTCCATATTTTTCGTTCTGATAAAAGAGGCAAATAGTCTGTCACGTTCTCTAATTCTTTTTAGAAGGTCGGCATTTATCCATGGCTTTCTGGCTTTTTTACGCTTTTTGATTTCTACGGTAGGGAAGGCTTCATTGTAGAGCTCAATAATTGTTTTAATAAAGGCGTCATATGCTGCGACGGGGTCAGATAGTTGAAGAATATCTGCCCAGCTTGTTTCTGCTACTAGGTTTCTAAATATTGTGGTCTTAGCTTCATTAACGATTCTGTATGTAATGGGTGCACATGTTTTGGAGAGACTCTGTGGTGTACAGTAGGATTTAAAGGACATAAAAATAGGTAAGTGGTCACTAATATTAGCTATTAGTACACCTGCTTGCACATCATCTTTTTTGTAACTTGTAAAACACACATCTAGTAAAGTAGGGCGCATGTCTGTCACTCTAGTTGGCATATGTATTACATTTTCACAACCAAATGAGAAAAAAATATCAAGCATTCTTTGTTGATTACAATGAAGCAATAAAAGATCGATATTAAAATCACCACAAATAACTAAAGGCAACTTAAACTGCATGCACTGTTCTAGCATGTTTTCAAGAAATTCTAAAAAAGTAGCCTGTGATCCAGAAGGCGGCCTATATACAACGGCAAGTATGGTACCAGCACACTTTAACATGAGACATTCAAAGTGTTGATTTATTATACAAAACTCTTCTATGGTGACATAATTTAGGTAGTTCATTATATAAATAGCCACACCTCCCCCTCTCTTATCACTCCTTGAAATTCATACGCATTTGTATCCTGGAAACTGTATAACATCATAATCGTTGGTGAACCAAGTTTCAGTGAAAGCTAAAATTTCAAATTCATGGTCTAATTCATTTAGGAAGATTTCCACAGAATCCTGTTTCTTCCGAAGGCTTTGAGCATTGAGATGGAATAAGGAAAATTTTTTTTCTCGTAGGTGCTTTGAATGTTTGAATGAATCAGCATCATGATAAGAATATGTGAACGGGACTGTCATTTTCAAGGGTATCAGTGCTATCAGTTACTGGGATGCGCGTACCGCCCGTTTCCCAACGTATCTTGTCCAGATCGTTTGTCGTCCTAATCCTGATAGCTCGGCTGCGGGGGCCGCGACGAACAAACATTTTACCATTCTTTAGCCAGGCAAACACATACTCTTTTTCCTTCGCCATTTTCTTCATTTTCCAGAAGAGCGTCTTGTTTTGTGCTGTCAGGTTTTCATTGAAGAAAATTTTAGATTTCGTTTCCTTTAGTTGTCCTTTTTTTGCAAGCCATGCGTCTCTGGCTGAACGGGATACGAAGCGAACAAGAACAGATGCAACCTTCTTAGCACTGTCCCCGACCTCAATGTCATTGATAGACCGTGAGGGCAATCGATGAACAGCCTCAACATCTGCCTCGGAAAGGGGTGGAAGTTCGAGATCAGTGGCCAAGACATTAAGCTTTTCCAGCAAGTTTTCATTATCATGATAGGGAAGCCCAACTATTTCTAAATTTTGACGTCTGCTGTACTGCTCTAGTTCGTTAACTTGTTGCCTTAATTCCTGGTTTTCTTGTTCTGTTACCCGAGCCTCGAGTTTTTCCACTCGCTTTCCGAGGGCAGACATGTCTGCATCCTGCTGTTTTATTTTTGACAGAACTTCGTCGTATTTTGTGGCCATTTCTTGCATAAACTGCTCAATACCATCCACAGTGGCCTTTATCTCACCTAGTGTATCTATTTTTGACTTAATCTTAAGTACTTCTGTGAGCACGAGACGAATATCCGCAATTTCACTTGCAAGATTTGCTTCCGTTTCCTCGCTTGTTTTCTTACCGCTCTGGTTGCTTCGAGCCTTAGCTGTTTTACATGTTGGGCATTTCCATGCCTTTTTTGCACTTTCTGTCTTCTTTTTGTATGCGGCTTCATTTACCCCAGAACATGTGCCAATATGATACACAAAATAACATTCCAAGCACGTTAGGAACACTGCATCCTCAGAAAGCTCTTCGTTGCATGTAAGACATGTGTCAGTCATTTTTTTCGATCGTCACAGACCAAACAGTCACATCAAACAGATCGAACAGACCGAACAGTCAGCAGCAGCGGCTACCAGGAAAAAAAAAGAAAAAAAAATGCAGAAGACCAACCTGCAATTTAGGGCGAAGTTTTTTTAGGGTCCGGATAGCAGCTCCTGCGGTGCCGCTGCTGCTGAATGCTTGTGAAGCAGGTCTTCGGTGGCGAGCTGCTTTTATAGCTGCTGGGTGGTTACGTCAGAAGCTACGTTGATACGAGCAGCCAGTTTCCATGGCACGTTTCCGATAGCCAGTTGATACTAGCAGCCAGTTTCCATGGCACGTTTCCGATAGCCAGTCAATCTTCGGTAGCTCATCCAGGCTAGGCGTACGGAATCAGCTCCTGCAATTTAGGGCGAAGTTTTTTTAGGGTCCAGATAGCAGCTCCTGTGGTGCCGCTGCTGCTGAATGCTTGTGAAGCAGGTCTTCGGTGGCTAGCTGCTTTTATAGCTGCTGGGTGGTTACGTCAGAAGCTACGTTGATACTAGCAGCCAGTTTCCATGGCACGTTTCCGATAGGCAGTTGATACTAGCAGCCAGTTTCCGTGGCACGTTTCCGATTGCCAGTCAATCTTCGGTAGCTCATCCAGGCTAGGCGTACGGAATCAGCTCCTGCAATTTAGGGCGAAGTTTTTTTAGGGTCCGGATAGCAGCTCCTTCGGTGCCGCTGCTGCTGAATGCTTGAAACATACGAGACATGCCAAATCAACACACTATCAGACAAGTTGACAAAGCACGCAGCGAGGTCCGATGAAACGAAGCGTCGTGGTGGTTCATTTGTGCCATCATGTCACAGAAAAAAATATCAACATTTTTTTCCACCTGTGCCAAGGCATCCATGTCAAGACACTAAAGCCCGCAAAGGTAACTACTTTCTTGTGTGTTTTTTTTTGTAGTTTGACATTTATTTGCGAGGACACATTGATCCTCTTCAGTTTTCTTGTTCTCGCTACCCTCGGGCTGCCACAGCCAGCCAGAGCGCATGCGTTTCTCTCGTGCTGCCTCGACCACCGCATGGTGCACTTCTGAGCGCGTTCGTTTTTCTTTGGCCGACTGGATTTTGGCTTGGCAGAGTTTTGGACGCTTTCTGGCTAGCCGACGAGAAAAAGGAACAATGGCCGCTCACCGACATCCCTGTGGGGACTCGCCTGTTTGCAGCGCGTTCGCTTGAGCTCCCCGGAAAGACCTGTCTCGCCGGTGTAGGATACCGAGCAGTATGCGTATCTGTGGACCAAGCGTCTCACGTTGTGTTCGATAATCTTTCGGTAGACACAGTAGGTGCCCAAAATAGGCATTCGATTGTGGCCAGCATGTTTCCTTTGCGTTTTTTTCAATTCGGTGGCCCCGTTTCACACACAAAAAAAGAGACATTGTTGCGGCGCATCGAATTGTCGCATGGTGAAAGTTCTATTTTGTTACTTCTTTTGCGGAAAGTAACGGGCCACGGGGTGCTTCAGTTGCCGGATACTCTTATCATCTTATTGAAATAGCAATTATATGAACACTCCAGGCGCATTCCTGCCATCGCCCTCATGTTCCGTATAAAGTCGAAGGGCGATAACATCGTGACCACGCGCCGCATGCTGTATGTGCGAGTGAAAGCGTGGGGGGTTAGCGTGGTTTGGTCGACAATGGTGGCTCAGCCTTGTGTGCACAAGGGAAAAAAGCGGGGACTAAGCGCACCACCTACCGTCGCGCGCGCTACATCGGGGGGAGAGGAGGGAGGGAGGGAGGGAGGAGGCGAGCCTTAGAACTTTGTGATCTATGAATCTGTGATTGCGCAACATCTTTATTTGCCTTGTTTGACGCATTATATACAGTCACTTTTTCTTAGCTACGTAGATTTATTGCAGACGTATATGTACATTTACCCGCCGTGGTTGCTCAGTGGCTATGGTGTTGGGCTGCTGAGCACGAGGTCGCGGGATCGAATCCCGGCCATGGCGGCCGCATTTCGATGGGGGCGAAATGCGAAAACACCCATGTACTTAGATTTAGGTGCACGTTAAAGAACCCCAGGTGGTCGAAATTTCCGGAGTCCACCACTACGGCGTGCCTCATAATCAGAAAGTGGTTTTGGCACGTAAAAACCCCATAATTTAAAATTTTATGTACATTTAAATATCCTATTGCGAGGTGCAGTGAACTTTGTTTCCAGTTACACTTGTTTGCCCTTTACCAAGCTCTATCTTCGCATCTGCATATTCCATTGTATCTTCGCATTTCGAATGTACGAGGGCGAGTCAAATGAAAGTGGGCCAACCAGCCCCGCGGAGTAATGGTTCTGTTCATTATCTGCGAGGCATGCGCGTAGCCCACAGGCATCTCTCATTTACAAAAGTGCCATGCAGCTGTGAGGTTAAATGTTCTTTAATGCTTTCGTACAGTGGGTTGAACGTAGTTGCGTGACATAATGGATGCTCCAAAAGTTTAAGAGCGTCGTGTCATGCGGTTTTTGACAGCTGAAGGTGATTCCCAAAAAGAAATTAGTCGCTGTGTGCGTTGAACATTGCATTTCATTGGCCACTGTGAAGCTTTGGAGGAAACCGGTCAAAGGAGGACTTGGAAGTTGCGACGTTGTTGCATGAAAAATAGGTATTTTACTTGTCTTGACAGTGCGCAGCGTTCAAGAATTCGTTCGCAGCATCTTTGGCAATGGCAATGCAGTTATTATTCGTGCATTTGATCCCTCGACAAATTCTATAAGGTGGAGGCCGAGCTGCAACGTCTAGGCTTAATCAGCACGTCTGGTAAATTTTTAAAATCGACAGAATCTGAGTCTGTAGACTTGACGGCAATTCGATAGCAGACCTGTGGAAAAGTTTGTCTCGTTCTTTACCCTAAAGTGGGCCTGAGCCACTTCTCATCAACGAGGAGGTAAAATAGGCTATTTCAGAAATACTTGGCCACAAAAATGCTTTAGTGCGTTCAGCAGAAGCGGAGTTATTGGCAATCAAACACTCTCATCGCTGTGTTCCCGTTGCTTTTTCAATATTTTGAACCGCGAACGCTGCGGCGGAACAGGGGGTACCCACAACGCTCCGCCCTTCCAAATGTCACCGTGGCACGCAGTTCAAATTTGCTTTGGTATGTTGACGTGGATGCCGCTACTACCGATTTTGACTTCTATGACACCTACAACGCGCCGCGGTTGCCCTCAGCGAGCCGCAGTGCGCTTAGCTAGTGAACTCGTGGCGGCACACCGCGGAGGCCGCGGTATCCACGCTACCTAGAAGATCGCAGTTGCATGCAACTGTAGTGTGTATGTGCAGCGTTTGCTTTCTGCACGACAAAGTTTGAGCGCGTACTCGCGCTCATATGCTACAGTCTGACCATGCTGCGTGACTACGCCGTAGACCATGTACGACCATGCTACGGCTTTGTCCTTCACTAGCTTGACTCAGGTATAGTAGCCATATCCAACTTGTGCATTTTTGAAGCGCTGTCAATTAGTCTGCCGAAGTGTCTGACCAGGAGCGGCCAGGAGTGAGTGCGCGCTTGCAGGCGTGCGTGTAGTCTAACCATAGGTTTCGCGTGGTCCGTGACTAGTTGAGCATTCAAAACTAGTCGAAATTAGCAAGACCCGCCGGCTGCGACACCGATAAGCATAGTGGTCAACGTTTAATTCATACGCGGGTGGCTGCGACCGAGTGTACTTGAGCAGACGATAGTCGATTTCTTCCCGGAGTACGTAATTATTATAAAAATTCAAAACCGCATTTCCGCCTAATTCAGCCTGTTTATTGAACTTCAATAAATATACACAGGAATAGTTGGAAGAAGCGCACTTAACCAAACGCCCTTCTTCATTGACGTCAGCTATTAGCTAATGGCAGCTCCGAATGGGTATTCGCTCTCTTACGCAATAAAGCGTGTAGGAGAAAGTGAGGAGTAGGCTTCTGCTGAAAAAAGAGCGTTTGAGAGAAAGGCGACTTCGCGCTCCGCTTGCGATGTCCACGAGCCGCGCGTTACTGCAAAATTTCGCTGAGATGTTCACAGCAGCGTATGCTATCCGTAGACCATGTTTTTTCACCAAGCCCGAAGGGTGGCTCAGGACCCCCTTAAAGAAGAAATAAAAAGTTCCTTGCACAGAAGTATCACCCCGAGCCGCTACTAACCTTCATCAATAAGGTCAATGTGAAATTGCGGCTAGAGGCACACCTCATTCACGAGCTGTACATGGACATACAATGAATCAAACCAAACTGCTTTCTCTTTCAGAAGCAAGTGCAAAATCTAAAGTTGGAACATTTCCGCTGCTGTTCAGCACTTGTGAGAAGATTAACATGGTATTTTCATTCATATTTCCGACAAAAATGCTCGACTACCTGCACACAAAATATTTCGAGTGATTCTATGACCTTAATGACAAGAAGGCGGAATTATAAACGTTCCAAAATCGCTTGAGCTCCAATGAGGATGCGCTGACAGGTTCCTTTATTGTATAAGTTATGGAACTGCAGTCAAACGACATGTTGAAGTAGCAGCACAAAGTAGGAAATCTAATAATTTTTTATAAATTACTAGGCTTCAAGAGCTCCCCAAACTTAGAGCAATTGGCGCGCACGGGTACATGTCAATTCTTGGCACTACTTACCTTTGTAAGCAAACTTTCTGACGGGTACCTGAGTTCTCTAATTACTATTGGCTCAACTGGCTTGCAGCCACAGTTTACTAAAATAATAAAGTTGAGGCATAAGGTCCAGCTCTGAGATTATCCCCGTCTTATGTATTGGCACGGGACGCTATTCCCTTGGGTTCAAATATACTAAATTTTGCTAAGTGCGCTGTGCGGAATTTTGCTGTCGTCACACGCTTCCCCATTTGTAGATATGTTAATATTGCAAATATGGCAATATGCTAATTAAATAGGGGAATATTTTCTTCCCTCCTGAATTTTTACAGGGCGCGAATTCTACTTTCTATAGGTGTATTTATTGGCGTGATTATTAGCTGTCATAACTTTGTTATTCAGCTGTTAATTAATTATGGGGTTTTACGTCCGAAAACCACTTTCTGATTATGAGGCACGTCGTAGTGGAGGACTCCGGAAATTTCGACCACCTGGAGTTCTTTAACGTGCGCCTAAATCTAAGTACACGGGTGTTTTCGCATTTCGCCCCCATCAAAATGCAGCCGCCATGGCCGGGATTCGATCCCGCGACCTCGTGCTCAGCAGCCCAACACCATAGCCACTGAGCAACCACGGCGGGTGTTAATCAGCTGTCTCTGCTTTAGTACGTAACAATTTGTATCCATTCCAATTGGTGCCATCTGATAGCCCAGTTACATGTATTGTATGTTGTAGTCAGGAGCGACTATCGTTATTAGCTAAAAATTTAAAGCTTTCGTAATCAGGTTAACTTCTCTTTCCCACCTCATGCATATTGTGCTTCATGCCTAGTTCCAGTGCTGTCGCATGTTTTCACTGCCGTGTGTGGCGTTTCGATTCATCTTCTGTTCCCTGTAAATATATATATTGTGAGGTTCATACGCGTTGTAGAAGGCCTTAAATAATGCTCGATGTGTGCTGTCACAACTCTACAACACAGTTCTTATGTATATAGAGAGTTCCTATATAAATAACTTGCAGCTACTTATTCAGACTTTTTTAACCCCACATGAAAACTTGCGATGAAACTTTTTTTTGTTTTTTCAGGGCTTGGCGATTTGGTCGAATAAGTATCAAGTAATTTATTAGTGGCTCAGTCGCAGCGTGTCATCCTAAATGTGTTGTGCGCACTTCAAGATATCTCTTTAAGTAACTCGTCTTCTTCAGGAGTAAGGTGATTATTGTTCATAAATAGCGTACCGGGCAAATATCGCTGCAAGACTGCGATATATTTTGTATACTAGTATAGTAGCACATATGGACGCACATTCATTGTTTTATCCTCGGCAGCATGATTTTCGAAGGGGCCTATCTTGTACTACGCAGTTGACTGAATTCGTGCACGAGCTGGCAGAAGCACTGGACAGGCGTCTTAGCGTGGACTGTGTGTTCTTGGATTTCAAAAAGGCATTTGATACCGTGACGCACTGTTTACTAATAAAAAAATGGCCTTTTACAATATCAGTCCTCAAGTAATACCATGGGTAGAAGATTACCTACGCTTACGTCAGCAGTTTGTGGTGGTGAATGGTACTCAGTCACAGAAGGTGCAAGTTGTGTCCGGTGTTCCGCAAGGCTCCGTGTTGGGGCCGCTATTTTTCTTGCTGTACGTGAACGACATTAGTGACGGAATAGTGTCTCAAATGCGGTTATTTGCGGACGACTGCGTCCTCTATAGAGTAGTCACTTGTGACCGTGATGCTGAAATCTTTCAGGAAGACTTGAACAGAATCTCGGAGTGGTGCGTCAAATGGAATATGAATTTGAATTTGTCTAAAACTGTTCATATGAAATTTACAAGGAAGAAAAACCTTGATATGCAACCGTATGTTATTAGGAATGCAATGTTGGAATAGGTGTTCGAATTTAAATATTTAGGTGTTTATTTTACTCCCGCTTTGAATTGGCGCCGTCATGTCAATTATGTCACTGCTAGAGCATGCAAAATCCTGGGATTTCTTCGCCGAAATGCAAACACTTTTCCACAGTCATGTCGGGACATCTTGTACAAGACTTATGTGAGGTCAATTCTGGAATACGCGTGTACGGTTTGGGACCCGCATACTCGTAGAGATAAAGATAAGCTGGAGCGGGTGCAGAACATTGCCGCTCGTTTCGTATCTGGCATACGCGGGGCTCATTACAGTGCATCGCGTACGAAGGAAACAGTCAACTGGGAATTACTAGACATGCGCCGTAAGAAGTTGAGGCTGAAGTTTTTCCATGCTATTTATTATTCAGCTGTTCGGATTGATCGAGAAAAGTTTTTGCAAGAGCCTTTTTATAGATCCAATCGTGTTGACCATGATTTTAAGGTCCGTGAATTTGCGACAAAAACTGAATTGTTTAGATTGTCTTTCTTTCCTAAAACTATTAGGGAATGGAATAGACTGCCGAGTGATGTTGTGATGGTTGAATCAAATGATGCTTTCTTTTTGATCTTGTAGATTGTAGATATGCATTGCTAAGGGCTTTGCCTTTTTTCCGTTTTTTTTCGTTTTTTCTCTTTTGTTATCACTTAACACTGTACAGGAGCAGAGGTGTCGTATGTATTTCTTCGTGTACCCCCCCCCCCCACACTGCAATGCTTTGGCGCTGTGGGTTCCTTAATAAAGAAATAAATAAATAAAATAAATAAATCACGGAGAACAAAAAAAAATGATGGGCCGCCTTTTTCAACCACACAGTAGCGTAACCTTTCTAATTCAGCGCTGGAACAGTTGTGCCAATTGCGTGAAATTCCGCCAAGAGCCGTCATCTGTACCATCCTGCTCCGAAACGCTCTTCTAGCGGAATAGTGCGCCGAGCTAGCGCGAAATGAAGCATAAGAACGAAAGCCTCGTTTCATTCAAGCTGCCTAGCTTGTAAAACTGAAACCAAAATCTACAGCGCGCTATCGTCGTCATCCTGGAAGTCAATGGAGCGGCATAGCGACAGCTATAGCCGATGCAATCGTCCCTCCGTTTGCTGTTTTGCCTCTCGTTGTATTCTAAGGTCCGACGTACACGGGACTTTCTTTCTCGCCTTCGCCCGACAATTGCGCGAATGCGTGAGTTGCGCGGGAGACATGCTAGAGACCTTTGCTTCTCGAATGGGCCTTTCCCCAGGTGCTACAGCACCACGGAAGGAGAGCGCGCTTTGCTCCCTTCGTCTAGAGTTACGGCACAAGCTCCCTTTAGAGAGCCACAGGTTGCGCGTCTGACTGAACGCGTCGCTCGCGCCGCTATTCGCCAAACGTAAATCACATGCGCTGAAACTCCTTGTAGGAAAGCCAGCTTCACGGCTGTGCCGCTGAAGCTGGCCGCACCGAACACAATATTATAGTCTACGAACAGTGTGGTCGCGAGTGTAACATGAAAATAATAAGCTAGGCTGACTACCCATTGGTACTAAGCCTAGTATTAGGGGATTTGACGCCGTCATTCCAGATGATCTCGAGTGCTTTTTCGTTCACCGTTAATGTGCTGCTGAGCCATAAAATATCTCGCTGTGTACTTTCTTGTAAGTGCATTGCTATGAAGTTCTGCTTCTGAAGAAGCACCGGGAGCCGCCTAATAGTGATAATTTTTAAAATAATAATTGGATCGAAGGCCCATCGCCTAAATTAGTGTCAGTTCGATGTGGCTGAATGCCCCTATGCGTAAACATGCAGATGTACCTACACGTTGATTTTGACAAACAAAAAGGAGAAGATGATCCGTTTAACATAGTAGGAAATTGAGTCACTCTCCATAATCAAATGATTGTGATTACTCGCGAACGCTAACCAGCTACCTTGTACGTAACCCAACTATTCATCCCGCAAATGTAGACATAGGTCTGCTTATGTTTCAAACATCCACACGCCGCTAATTAAGCCACACGAACAAAGTAGCATGTGGCAGGTAGAGCACGAAAAAAATATGAATGTAGTGGTGCTGTGAGCATTTCATGGATGCGAAATATCCCATCTATAGCGACCAGGCGTGAAGTAATGCTCCAGAATTTACTAATCGGGTGCTTACATTGCCTGTGTCCCGTCGCGGTGATGGCAACAAACATCATCATCATCAGCCTGTGTTATGTCCAATGCAGGACGAAGGTCTCTCCCTGCAATCTCCGAGTACCCCTGTCTTGCGCCAACCAATTCCAACTAGCGCCCGCGAATTTCCTTATTTCATCGCTCCACGTAGTCTTTTGCCGTCATCTATTGCATTTTCCTTCTCTTGGTACCCATTCTGTGACCCTAATAGTCCAAAGGTTATCTAACCGGCGCATTACATGACCTGCCCAGCTCCATTTTTTCCTCTTGATGTCAATTAGAGAACTTATTGTACTCTGCGGATTTCTCGATAACCTGATGGATGACATGGATGTGATCCATTGTAGAGTATCCCTTCCTGAAGCCAGCCCTTGGTTGACTACACTGGAGTGTTGTCCTTATTCTATGGGAGATTATCTTGGCAAATATTTTATATAATACTGGGAGTAAGCTAATGGGCCTATAATTTTTCAATTCTTTAACGTCTCTCTTTTTGTGTATTAATACAATGTTTGCATTCTTCCAGTTTTCTGGGACCCTTGCAGTCAATAGACACTTCGTATAAAGAGCCGCCAATTTTCCAAGCATTATGTCTCCTCCATCTTTGATTAAATCGCCTGTTATTCAATCTTCTCCTGCCGCTCTTCCTCGTTTCATGTTTTGCAGGGCCCTTCTGACCTCATCGCTAGTTGTAGGAGGAGTTTCCGTATCCTGTTCACTACTGTTTGTAATCGAGGTATCCTGACTCCTCTGGGTACTGTACAGGTCAGTACATAATTCTTCCGCTGCTTTTGCTATATCTTCGAGATTGCTGATGATATTACCTTGCTTATCTTTCAGTGCATACGTCTTGATTTATCCTATGCCAAGTTTCTTTCTCGCTGATTTCAGGCTGCGTCCATTTTTTACGGCTTATTCAGTCATTCTCACGTTATAGTTTCGAATATCACTTATTTTTGCCTTGTTGATCAGTTTTGACAGTTCCGCGAATTGTGTCTTATTTTTTGAGTTAGACACTTTCATTTTTTGGCGTTTCTTCATTAGGTCCTTTGTTACTTGGGAGAGCTTGCCTACTGGTTGTCTTGGTGCCTGGCCTCCCACTTCAATTACTCCTCCTGAAGCCAACCTAGTTACAGTTTCATTCATTAGCCCTACGTCATCATCATCTCCCTGTTCTAAGGCTGCATATTTGTTTGCAAGTACCAGCCTGAATTTGTCTGCTTTTACCCTTACTGCCTCTAGGTTGACCTGTTTCTTCTTGATCAATTTTGCTCCTTCTCTCTTCAAATTGAGGTGAATCCTAGCCCTCACTAACCTATGATCACTGCACTTTACCCTACCCATCACTTCTACATCCTGCACTATGCTGGGATCAGCAGAAAGTATGAAGTCAATTTCATTTCTTCTTTCACCATTAGGGCTTTGCCAGGTCCACTTTCTGTTGCTACGCTTCCTGAAAAAGGTGCTCATTATTCTCAGCTTATTGCTTTCTGCGAATTCGACCAGCATCTCTCCTCTAGCGTTCCTAGAACCGACGCGGTAGTTGCCAATTGCTTGTTCCCCAGCCTGCATTTTCCCCACTTTTGCATTGAAGTCGGCCATTACTATAGTATGCTGAGTTTGTACTTTTCTCATCGCTAATTCAGCATCTTCATAAAACTGATCTTCCTCATCATCGTGACTGAATCTTGGAGCGTAGGCTTGTACTACCTTTAATCTATACGTCTTATTAAGCTTGACTACGACTACAGCTACCCTGTCATTAATGGTGTAGAACTCGTCAATGTTACCCGCTATGTCCTTATGGATTAGGAATCCTACGCCGTGTTGCTTCTTATCTAGGAGACCTCTAGAGCAGAGGACATGGCGATTGGTCAGCACTGTATAAGTCTCACCAGTTCTAATCTCACTAAGGCCGGTAATATCCCAAACAATGTCTGATAGTTCCTCAAAGAGTCCTGCTAAGCTAGCCTCACTCGAGAGGGTTAGCGTGTTAAACGTTGCAAGGGTCAGTTTACATTGGCGGCCTGTTCGGATCCAGAGATTCTTAGCCCCCTCTGCTGCGTACAGGTCTCACCGCCGCCTTGGTCAGGTGGTCCGCAGCTGCTGGGGACTCAGGCCCAATTGGTAATTGAGTTAGCCATATGGGAGGTGGTGGCCGAATACTGCACCAGGGAGGCCAATTCTTGTTCTGGTGAGGGAGTGTCTTGTTGAAGCTTAGTGGGCCTTCCTAATTTGGTTGCACCTAGATTAGTGCAGCCCCACTCGCTCTCGGCACCTTTTGCCGGTGACAGGTGTCGCTCCAAGCCTGCAAATGTTGTACACTGGAGGAGGTGAATTTCAAGCTCACCATCGTAAAAAGAAAAAAAAACCTCTTACAGCGGGATTCGAACTTCCTACTATGGCAACCGAGCATTCGACACAGCTGAATCAGCTAATTCCACATGCGGCGAGGCTACCTTATCGCCGAAAAGTACAGCCCCAAGGGCCCTACGTTCCTAAAAATTTCCTTGCTTTGTCCTCGATGGATGCCTTTAGCGTTTCGCGATGGGTAACTCAATATAGAACGATTTCTAAACGGTTCTGCCCTCGTAGTTCAAACATCGTACGTGCACGGTCGGCCGAGAACCCGGCCGACCGTGCAGAACTTGGAGGAGTGAGATAATGGTGGAAAAGTGCTCGCTTCTCTCACCGGAAAGGGGACTAGACACTGGGCACTTCCATCTTGCGCTCCTTTGAAGGCCAAGCCGAGGAGAATGGATAAGCTGCTCAGTCGTTTGCACACACGCATATTACGCATATTATATACGCATATTATACACGAAAATTTTTGCTCACGGGCGAATCGGAAGACTGTGAACCCGGATTTTTCTACGGCACGGAGCTCATAACGCGCTACTCTGATTTAAATATGATAACAAGGACATAAGGACAATGGACATAAGGACAATGACATAAGGACAATAAAGAAGAAGGCAGAGCCAAAACTCAGTCAGAAATTTATTACCAATGACAGACGGCTACGTTAGATCGCGATCGTGCCTGATCCGGATCGAAATTCTCGACTACAATTGACTCCTTCCTGCAGCTTGCACAAAGGAGCCAGTGCCGATCGAAAGTGCGCCATGTGGCACCCATATAAGTTCATGTGGCGAACTTGTGCCACAATAAATGGTGCCAAAAGTGCGGCGAGCATAATCAGTGGTTGTCAAAATCTGGCCAACGAGTGTAGTGTGTTGGCTGTTTATGCATCATTCGTGCATTATAGTATGTTTCAATATGTTCACCACCATTCGCGTCGAGCACACAAATTGATTTGAATTGATTCAATGGAGAAACGGCGGCAACATTCCGCACAATGTCGATACATGTACGCACGCCTTGCGCCAAGCGAAATCTTTGCAACAATCGTTACCCCGCCCAAAATGGCCAGGCAAGAAAAGAGGAGAACTTGTGCTTGCCGATAAGGAAAGATGCACCTAATATGTCTAGCATGGCACCATAATATATTTAGTCAAACTGCACCGTATAAAAGTTGGCAGCATCTCTCGCACTTATTGCACGCTATCTGCCTCGATCTAATCAAGACTCTCGTCGTATTGATTACTCATCAAACACAAATCACATCGAGTTCGTAGCGCTTGTATTGCGGGGAATCGCTGTTTGCCCGATATTTCTCATTTTAAATTTGAAACGATAGTATTGCTATCGGCAAAGACGTGTGTAGTGGATCCGATTCCGCCGCCGCCGCCGCCGTGAGCGTCTGCACAACGAGCAGATGTTTATGTTCGCGGCGCCGGCCTCCTCGGCGTGGAAGGCACGTACAATAAAGGCTCAGTTTCACCGCCGCTCGGCTGCTCGCCGGTCGCTCTCAAAGTTAGTTCTCTTCTCTCTGCGCACGTCTGTCTATAGCGGACGCATTTCGCGCACGTGAAACGAACCGGAGCGCACCATCGCCGCTAGCCCGAGCGCCTCTCCTGCAGTCAGGAGGAGTGGCTTTCCTCCATAGTTTGGATGCCTAAGCGCACAATACGGCGGACTTAAGGGAAAGTCTGGTACCTTTGGTATCATATATGACATACAATAAGTCTATGTTTGTCTCAAGCCGAGCTTCGCTACGCGACAGAGGATAAATACTCCGGAATAAACCTGCTCTCCGGTCGTGACGCGCTAACGGAGATTACAATGTCACTTGGACTCACCGTGCCACAACAAGCAGACCAAGCCCAATCAGGAGTCAACGCCACCGACATTGCACGTTTACCCCGTTTCCCGCAGCCTGTCACCACCACCCTACCACCCAGTAGCCCCGGACAGGGGGCCAAACTTAAGTAAGTGTTTCTCTCGCTCTCTCTACCTCTCTCTCTCTCTCCACAGACACACAGAGAGACACATTTATATATATATATATATATATATATATATATATATATATATATATATATATATATATATATATATATATATATATATATATATATATATATACGGGGTGTTTCAACGAACACTTTCAAAAACCTTTAAAAGCTGCCTGTGGCAAATACCACAATTCTAGTTCATGAGCTGGTCTACACGAAGCGGCGGTCAATATTTGCTCAAAAAATTTAAATGCAACATTGACTAATTAAAAAGAATTCACTAAGTAACTTTGTAGCTAATTATCTATTTACAAATTCTAGCAGTGGACTTCGCAAGGCGGATCCACTTGGAACGAATTCTCAGGACGACACCAGTTTCTAGATATAAATTCCCGAACTTTGTAGATAAATGCATTGGCGTTCCAGTTCATTTGTTACCGAAACGTCGTTTCATGCACTGAAGTGCGCAAGTAACTGGGACGCCAATGCATCTCTCCGCAAAGTTCGGGAATTTATATCTCGAAACTGATGTCGTCCTGAGAATTCGTTCCAATTTGATCGGCCTTGCGAAGTCCACTGCTGGAATTTGTACATTGCAATATGGGTCATAGCCTATATAGCTAAAAAGCCAATTAGTGAATTTTCGTTAAGTAGTCGATTTTACATTTCAATCTTTTGTGTTCACCGCGGCTTCGAGTAGACCACCTCATGAACTAGAATTGTGATATCTGTCAGAGGCAACTTTAAATAACTTTTGAAAGTGTTCGCTGAAACACCCTGTGTGTATATATATATATATATATATATATATATATATATATATATATATATCCATTCGTCTTTCGTGGCACCGCGCACCAAAGCATTGTACTCGTGACTGCATCGGAGGTCATGCTTTCGATTGGCGTGTTTTACCAAAACTTCGTTTTACTTTCTGGTTTTAGATGTTTCTGCATTATTATATCATTTCCGCCTTTTACTGCTGCAGTAGATGCTTTTTTCCTTTGCTTCACCGCCAGGCCTGATACTGACGGTTCCTGTCAAGGAAGGTGAAGCGATCCGGCACGAAGCGTGACGGAGGGGGCGATATCATATGCCGCAGACCAATTAATAATGACATGGTGTTGATGCGTACACTTAGGGTTAAATATTTCATTGCACTTTGTATTGCAATTCTTCTTCTTGGTTGGGCGGCACCACATGGGCAAAGACGTAGGCACCACATGGGCACGCTCCGTAGTACGCACTCTTCGCGTCGCCCACGACCGTGCCACTGCCTGGGCGCCGAAGAGGCCGAAGATGCACTGCGAATCGGCAAACCCTTTCTTACGTGTGCCCCATAGCACGGGCCAAGAGACGTAAAAAAAACTGAGGCTTCGTGATTACAGACTCTGTATCGGCCGCTATGATCCCGTCTGGACGGAATTTTCGGCGGCCGACGAAGCACTGTGCACCGTCCTCCGTAGTACCTTGGGAAATGCACATCTAGAAGCACGAGTTCCCAGCAAAAAGTCCCTAAATTTCTCTCTGGGGACTTTTTGGGACGGGAGAACGCGAGAAAGAAGCTCTCGCCCAATGTACTGCCGCTGTGCGACCTTGTTGTTTGTGCCGTTCGTCCTTCCAGGTCTGTTTAGCATGGATGTTGATGGTGCCACTATATAAATAGTTTCTGATATATGTACTGAGCCAGGCGCATATATCGCTTGTTAATGCGGACCTTTCTTGCGACCCTGCACGATCGAAAGACCAGATTTGGTGGTTGTAATTTAAATTCCTTTCCCACGGTCCAAGGCAGCAGAGATTTAGCAGGGTAAAAATAAAGAAATCTCTGGATGCCTTCGCTAGGATTTCGGTTTAGTCGTGCGCATTATATATGGCGTGGTATTCCTTACACGTCCTTGTTCGACAATATTTTTTTTATTTTTTTTGGGGAGGGGAGGGAGGAGGACCCCGGGGTCTTGCTGGCAGCGCGCTGATTGCGCCAGCGCCTGTCGCTCGTAGGAATGATAGAAGCGGTTTTATACCGCGATATACGCGCAGGGAAAGCCATAATTTGAAAATTCAACCAACTAGTTTGGTATCCTTATTCCAAATGCCTTATGGAGGCGCATGAAGCCGGCTCCACTGTATTTATTGTCTACTTCAGGTAAAACTGAGGCCATACGGTGATAGGTGTACGTTCGACACTGCGGCTAGAAGTGCGTATCGCTGCACCAAATCAGCGTTTTGCTAGCGCCAAGATATGCGCCAAAAATGTAAATGGCTGAAGTCTCATTTTATTAAAATAAGCCTGTACTACATTCTTAGACAAAGGTACACCCTTTGGGGTGTATATCTGCCACACAACAATAATCGTCACCTGCCTTGCTTGAGTTTCCTTTCTTGAAAACGCCGCACCCGCTACTTTCCTGTCGGGAATGCTATGTCATGCTGATAACGCGCATGCCGCTCGTTAGTGGGAAGTACCGGGCTCCCAGCGTTAAAGAAAGGAAATACGGACAAGACAGATGACAATTATTGTTGTGTGGCAAGATACTACCCAAAGGGTGCAATCTTGTTTTAGAGTATACAACTTCACAAATCTTTTCTGCCAACCCTTAAACCGCTGTCAAGGATAACATTGTCATGGAAAACATTGTAACATCGTTAACATAGTCAAAGATGAAATAGCGCAATGCACGGGGCAGAGAGCAAGACGAAAGAACACGAGCTCTCTTGGTCCTGTCTAGTGCGCCATATTAGTCTTGACACTGCTGCATTTATTATCCTACGCTTCTACACTGCTGAAGCGCAAAGACTACGCGCTCATATAGAGCGCGTAGTCGAATCATATACCCACGCTGAATTGGTGGTAAAATAGCGGTGTAAATGATTGGGTTAGCTGGTTCTGCGTCATTTTGAGCGTAAAGCGCGAGCGTTTAACGGAAACGCGGAAACATGGAGACACGAGAATGAGCAATACAATAACAAAAATTGGCAGTAAAAGCGCAAATTCTAATCGAATAATATCTATGTTGTTCTTTTTACGGACGTTATGTCAGAAGGCCAACGCAACTAATTAAGATAGGAATTGATTTCTAGAAATCAGGTCACTTAATTCAGGTATATTAGTCTACGCCCAGTACTGTTATTTGTGTTGATGAACATACTTTGAAAAAAATATATTTTGAATTGACGCCTCTCGTCGTCAATTACCGACGAGAGGCGGCGACTTTACAATGACCTGATAGACCAAGTAGTCGGATTTTGTTAAGTTTATCAGGTCATGGTAAAGTCGCCGCCTCTCGTCGTCAATTACCGACGAGAGGCGGCGACTTTACCATGACCTGATACACCAAGTAGTCGGATTTTGTTAAGCTTATCAGGTCATGGTAAAGTCGCCGCCTCTCATCGTCAATTAGCGACGAGAGGCGGCGACTTTACCGTGACCTGATACACCAAGTAGTCGGATTTGTTAAGTTTATCAGGTCATGGTAAAGTCGCCGCCTCTCATCGTCAATTAGCGACGAGATGCGGCGACTTTACCGTGACCTGATACACCAAGTAGTCGGATTTGTTAAGTTTATCAGGTCATGGTAAAGTCGCCGCCTCTCATCGTCAATTAGCGACGACAGGCGGCGACTTTACCATGACCTGATACACCAAGTAGTCGGATTTGTTAAGTTTATCAGGTCATGGTAAAGTCGCCGCCTCTCATCGTCAATTAGCGACGAGAGGCGGCGACTTTACCATGACCTGATACACCAAGTAGTCGGATTTCGTTAAGTTTATCAGGTCAGGGTAAAGTCGCCGCCTCTCGTCGTCAATTAGTGTCGAGAGGCGGCGACTCTACCGTGACCTGATACACCAAGTAGTCGGATTTGTTAAGTTTATCAGGTCATGGTAAAGTCGCCGCCTCTCATCGTCAATTAGCGACGAGAGGCGGCGACTTTACCATGACCTGATACACCAAGTAGTCGGATTTGTTAAGTTTATCAGGTCATGGTAAAGTCGCCGCCTCTCATCGTCAATTAGCGACGAGAGGCGGCGACTTTACCATGACCTGATACACCAAGTAGTCGGATTTCGTTAAGTTTATCAGGTCAGGGTAAAGTCGCCGCCTCTCATCGTCAATTAGCGACGAGAGGCGGCGACTTTACCATGACCTGATACACCAAGTAGTCGGATTTCGTTAAGTTTATCAGGTCAGGGTAAAGTCGCCGCCTCTCATCGTCAATTAGCGACGAGAGGCGGCGACTTTACCATGACCTGATACACCAAGTAGTCGGATTTGTTAAGTTTATCAGGTCATGGTAAAGTCGCCGCCTCTCATCGTCAATTAGCGACGAGAGGCGGCGACTTTACCGTGACCTGATACACCAAGTAGTCGGATTTGTTAAGTTTATCAGGTCATGGTAAAGTGGCCGCCTCTCGTCGTCAATTAGTGTCGAGAGGCGGCGACTCTACCGTGACCTGATACACCAAGTAGTCGGATTTGTTAAGTTTATCAGGTCATGGTAAAGTCGCCGCCTCTCATCGTCAATTAGCGACGAGAGGCGGCGACTTTACCATGACCTGATACACCAAGTAGTCGGATTTCGTTAAGTTTATCAGATCAGGGTAAAGTCGCCGCCACTCATCGTCAATTAGCGACGAGAGGCGGCGACTTTACCATGACCTGATACACCAAGTAGTCGGATTTCGTTAAGTTTATCAGGTCAGGGTAAAGTCGCCGCCTCTCGTCGTCAATTAGCGACGAGAGGCGGCGACTTTACCATGACCTGATACACCAAGTAGTCGGATTTTGTTAAGTTTATCAGGTCATGGTAAAGTCGCCGCCACTTGTCGTCAATTAGCGACGAGAGGCGGCGACTTTACCATGACCTGATACACCAAGTAGTCGGATTTCGTTAAGTTTATCAGGTCAGGGTAAAGTCGCCGCCTCTCGTCATCAATTAGCGACGAGAGGCGGCGACTTTACCATGACCTGAAACACCAAGTAGTCGGATTTTGTTAAGTTTATCAGGTCATGGTAAAGTCGCCGCCTCTCATCGTCAATTAGCGACGAGAGGCGGCGACTTTACCATGACCTGATACACCAAGTAGTCGGATTTTGTTAAGTTTATCAGGTCATGGTAAAGTCGCCGCCACTTGTCGTCAATTAGCGACGAGAGGCGGCGACATTACAATGACCTGATAAACTTAACAAAATCCGACTACTTGGTGTATCAGGTCATGGTAAAGTCGCCGCCTCTCGTCGCTAATTGACGACGAGAGGCGGCGACTTTACCATGACCTGATACACCAAGTAGACGGATTTTGTTAAGTTTATCAGGTCATGGTAAAGTCGCCGCCTCTCGTCGTCAATTAGCGACGAGAGGCGGCGACTTTACAATGACCTGATAAACTTAACAAAATCGGACTACTTGGTGTCCGCCGGACGTCACTCCAGTAGAACTAACTATGATAAATGTATCAGACCATTCTTTTCGCGTTGCGGCACTCTAAAATACTCATTTTTTCCTTCAACAATACACCTGTGGAATTCCCTGCCAAGTGACATCGTTTGCTCACAATCTGTGCATTCATTCCTGCCGACACTCGAATTGCACTTCGAGTCATTATCGGAATGATGACGGCATTGTGGTCTTCTTGGCTAAGCGTTCCTGAAAAATTATCAATGACGTATTGCCATGCTCCAACTTCTTTCACAGGCCGGTGCCCATACGTTCTTTCGTACTTATCTGCGCTTGGTTCTTGCGCACGTTTGTTCATAGGATGGTATGATAATATACATTACACTTGATACTGTTCGTGCGTTACACGGCACACCCAAATGCATTTTTTTTTCTGTATTAACTGATTTTTACACTTTACATGGCGTCCGCACTGTATCCTCAACCCAGCTCCAGGGGAGAAATGTGGAGAAGCAGACGACAAAGGGATCTTAAAACACCTCCACTACTTGAGAAACAACGGCTGAAGCGCCGCTTTATTCAAAAGCACGAGCCACGGCGCTAAAACTGAAGACGCGAAGCCATGGTGATGGTATATATGTATTTGTTAGGAAGCTGACGCCCGTAACATAAATACTCACACTTTATATATATATATATATATATATATATATATATATATATATATATATATATATATATATACATATATATATATATATATATATACATATATATATATATATATATATATATATATATATATATATATAACACATTCGAAGCCAATAAACAATGACACTACGGACTACATAGGGCAATTTACTTGTAGTTACTAATTGAATTACAGAAATTATACGTTATTGGAAATAAAAGTGAATTAAATACAACTTGCTCTTCATTTATAATCCTTTCATTAAATTAGCAAATACATGTAATTTCCCCTATGTTCTCCTTGGTGTCACTATTTGTTGGCTTCTAATGCAGAATTTTAAAAAATGAGGCCCCTCGGTGAACCCTCTTTGTTCTCGCATATATTGTGGGGACCCCTTTTGGGACCCCTGTCTCCTGTTCACGCGCGACTTGGGCCATTCGGCCGCGCGATCGCTGGGGACACGCAGTTCCAAGCCTTATTTTGGATAGCGTACATTCCCCGCGGCCGCGGGCGCCGGCGCGACGCGGAGCCTGCTGCTCGCGCGCGCGGCTCACGTTACGCCGTGCGCCGCGCGTAAGAACAGTGCCTGAGGAGCGGGCCCCTCTCGCCCTCTCTTCGGCTTCTCTCTCCTTCAGCATCGGAGGTGCGCGGGCGCTTTCGCCCGGACAGATGGACTTTCGGTGCTCTTGGCTGTCGGACGTGCGGACCCTCTTGGTCCCGCGCCCCTCTGAGCAAGGCGGCCCCTTTTTGTGTGGCGAACCTGCTCGGAAGAGCCAGCGTGGCGGAGCAGACTTCCCGGGAGCTTTCCCCCGTAGTCTGCGACTGCCACCTCAGTGCCGTATTCCTGTATTGTACTCGCATTTTGTATATAGCAGGGAATAAACCCCCATTCGTTGGTGCCACGGCTGGAGTCGTCTCTTCGCCTTGCCGGTGAGTCAGCGAACCCGCCGCGGCGCCCCTTTGCGTGTGCTGCGGAGTGGGGACGAGCCACGTGTCTCCTTAGACCTTAGCTAGCCGGGTCCGGGCACGTTAGCCCGAAGCCCCACATATCTGGCGCCCAACGTGGGGCTTCGGCATGGCGTCGGAGCAGGCCCCTTTGCGGCCCCCGTCGCAGCCTGACTCCTTGGTTGCGGACCTTCTGTCGTTCGAGGCAGCGGACAATGCTGTAAGCTTCAGGGATGCTCTTCGTGGCAACCCCATGCTGTCAGATACCAAGTGCGACCCCATAGGGACGCCCATTGGTCAGTCTGTTCGCCCAGCGGCACCCTACGGTCCAAGCAGCCTGAGCCCTTTAACTGCTCATCTGCTTCGGCGTTCTGCCGAGCAGGAGCCATCCCGCTCCGCCGGCTACTGCGATCCGCTATCCGGCCTCAGTTGGCCTGGAGGGCAACCTTTTCGCAGCACCGTCGGCCGCCCTCCCATAGGCCCGCACGACATTTCTCCGCCGTTCGCCGGTCTCGAGGAACCACATCCCGGCAGGCACCCTGCGAGCCTCGCCCGGACCAGTCGCCGCTGCACAACGCAGCCGCGCAGTTGCTTTCATTGCTGATGGAAATGGCGCAATCTCAGGCTAGCGTCAGGCCTCCCGTGGTGGACCCTAGTCCCCCTAGGCCTGCCCTGCCGAGCAACTTCAAGGTACATATTCCGACGTACAGCGGTTACTCAGACCGCATGAGCGCTACGGAATACCTGGAGTCTCTATGCCAATACCAGAAAGCGATGAGGCTGGAGGACAGCGTGATTATAGGCACCAGACTGCCTGTCTCACTGACCGCCCAAGCTGCGCGGTGGTACCGCCTAGTCGGACAGCGCGCTCGTAGCATGGGGGAGTTTAGGACGCTGTTCAGCCATTAATTCCTCCCTCCTGACTATGAGCAACGCATGCGGCGTGAGTTGGAGCTTCGAATCCAACACAGGGACGAATCTCTGCTCGAGTACGTGAGAGCCATGCAGGAGCTTTATCTCCTAGCAGAGCACTTGGCGTCGAACTCTGAGAAGGTGGAGCGGGTGATTCGGCAAGCCCATCCAACCTTCGCCGCTTACCTTCGAAACGGCCGGTTCCACGACCTGGACGATTTGGCCGCTGAAGCGAAGCGTATTCAGGGTGACATTCTGGCCGCGCGGGCCTACCGCCCGCCGCCGTCAGCGTCGTTGTCCCTTGAACCCCGGTGCGCTTGGAACGGCGGCAACGTGCTTACGCCCGCCCCTTTCCGGCTAACCGACGCAACGGCAGCCCTCGGAGAAACGGAGCGAGGCGCGTGGGAGCTCTCTGACCGCGCTCTTGACCCGTACACGTATGCCAGGCGGGCGCACACAGTCGCCCAGCCCGGCCGAGCACGAAACTGGGACCGCCGAAGCGGCCCGGCGGTGGAAACTGATACCAATGCCCACGTGGCGCAACAGAAACCACCGCCGGCATGCAGCGCGCCACGAGCAGCTCCGCCTGCACGCAGCGTCGTCTGCTACAAGTGCAATGAGACGGGCCACATTGCCCGGGAGTGCACAAACCGCCGCGCTACCGAAGGGCACAATCGCCCGACGGGAAACGGCGTGCGCCGCCGGTGACTCTGCCTTCGCCGGCGGTGCCTGAAACAAGGGGTTCCTTAGCCCCGACGGCGTGTAGGGTCGGAATCGGTGACCCGTCGCCAGCCCCCTTCCTTGCGCTCACGATCGCTGGTCGAACGTTTGCAGCGCTACTGGACAGCGGCGCCACAGCCTCGCTGTTCGGGGAGGAAGTTTTGGCTCACTTACGCCGGCACTCAGTCCGGCTGCGAGCCTGCAACACCGCCTTCCATCTCGCGAGTGGTGCGGCTACCTCGTGTGGCTCGGCGAGATTGGTTGTGCGCTGGGAGGAGCGTGTACGCCGTCACAGGTTCGTGTACCTCCCTGGTCTGTCCGTACCCGTGATAGTAGGCCGAGACTTTCTGGCCCGCACTGGGATCGTGATGGACATTGCGAACAAAGGATACAGGGAGGGCCCTGGTGCGCCCCTGAAACCTTTTGCGCATTTCCCTGTCGCTTCGGTGGCACCTAGAGCCCCAGGCGCGACACCACGGCAGGAGGAGGGGCGAGTCCCGTTGACCCCCCAGACTCCGGCTGTCACAAAACCCGCTGTACGCGGCCCCTCGTCGGCCAGCGAAGAGGGCAGATCTCGTTGCGAGACTCATTCTCCCGAGCCGAGCGCAGCGCTAGCGGATCGGATTTCATGTAATCCTACGATCGCAAGCGCGCACGGCGAAACGAACTGCTCACTGCCGCCTTTGCCTGGCAGTTTGTCGGAACGTGAGAAGGCGCGCCTGTCATCGCTGCTGAACCAATTTCACGCGATGTTTACAGATCGGCCGGAACGCACCACTCTTGTGCGACACCGGATCGACACAGGCGACGCGCTACCGTGGAAATGCAATCCTAGGCCCATGAGTGTGGCCAAGAGGAAAGCTATCGACCTCGCAATGGACGAAATGATCGGGACTGGCGTAATCCGCCGATCTAATATTCCGTGGGGTTCTCCGGTAGTGCTGGTCCCGAAAAAAGACGGCTCCCCTTGTCTTTGCGTGGACTACCACCGACTCAATGAAGTCACTCGGAAGGATGCTTACCCTATGCCGAGCATTGACTCAATCGTGGCGAGCCTAGGTGGTGCACATTATTTTACCACTCTAGATGCTAGCCGCGGTTACCTGCAAGTGCAGATGGAGCCAAGGGACGCGGAGAAAACCGCTTTCACCTCACATAGAGGCTTGTACGAGTTCACTCGCATGCCCTTTGGCTGCTCGGGCGCTGCAGCGACTTTCCAGAGATTGATGGACAGAGTTCTGGGAAGGGAAAAATGGCAATACGCCCTAGCCTACCTAGACGATATTGTCCTCTTCTCTCCCACCTTTGAGGAACACCTCCGCCACTTGGAGGACATCCTCGAAAGGCTGCACGCTGCCGGGATCACTCTGAACCCGAAGAAAGCTCAGATCGCAGAAACCCGTGTCTCACTGCTGGGCGTTACAATAGAGCGAGGCCGTGTTTTGCCGAGCGAGGACAAGGTCCGAGCTATCCTCGAGTACCCAACACCGGCGAACATTCAGGCCCTCAGACGCTTTTTGGGCATGGTGAATTACTACCGCCAATTTGTGCCCAACTGCGCCGCTCTATAGGCTCCCTTGACCTCGCTATTGAGGAAGTCTACAAGCTGGAGCTGGGGTCCGGAACAAGATGATGCCTTCAGGGCTCTCGCTAAAGCTCTTGTGGACGCAGCCGAGCTGAAGCTGCCCGACCTGAACAGGGAGTTCGTAGTCCAAGCTGACGCGAGCGACCTGGGTATAGGTGCAGTCCTGCTCCAAGAACATGAGGACGTTCTTCGGCCAGTGGCCGTTGCCAGCCGGTCGTTGACGTCCGCAGAGCGTAACTATTCCGTGACCGAACGTGAGTGTCTAGCGATAGTGTTCGCTCTGCGTAAGTTCGATCACTACGTCGACGGAGTGCCTTTTGTTGTCGAAACGGATCACATGGCGCTCACCTGGCTGAAGCGCTTGCACGAGCCCTCAGGCCGCCTCGCGCTCGGGGCATTGACGTTACAGCGCTACAACTTTGTTGTTCGCTACCGGAATGGGAGCACAAACGTGGTGGCCGACGCCTTGTCGCACGCCCCCGTTTCAGACCCGGACACCTTTGACCGGCACCCCTCCGCGACAACGCTTCTGAACGAAGCCGGAGCCCTTGTCTCCAATGGCACGGAAGGAGCGAGTTCAGGCGGCTGTGCGGCCTATAAGCCGCCGTCGCCGGGCGAAAATGCGTACCTGGTGGACCCTGTAACGTCCGTGGGTATCACATTCAGCAGACGGGAGCTGCTGGAAGCTCAGCGGAAAGACCCATTTTGTCAGCAAATGGCTGACGAGCTCGAAAAAGAGCACAGCTCCGGAAGGGAGCGAGGAGGCAACGCCGATGGACGCAAATTGACAGCTGGTATTGCTGTTGGCGCCGGGTGCGACGCAGCTGGTATTGCTGCAGGCACGTTGGATTCGTATCTGCTGGATGCTGATGGAATGCTCCTGCGCTATCTCCCATCTGAAGAGGCTCCTAATGAGTCCTTTAAGGTGGTGATCCCCCGCAGTCTACGTAGGGCCACGTTGAGCTATTTCCATGACTCGCGGTTGGCCGGACACGCGAGTGGCCGTAAGACTTATCTTAAGTTGTGCCGCTCCGCAACCTGGCCAGGCATGAAGCGTGATGTACTTCATTATTCTCGCTCGTGCCGCGTGTGTCAGAGTGTGAAGCCCCATGGTGGCAAACCCCCCGGCCTCATGCAGCCGACCGACAGCCAGCTACCCTGGCAAATCGCGGCCTGTGACGTTATGGGACCTTTCCCAAGAAGCCGGCAAGGTCACACATTCCTTCTGGCCGTCACGGATCATTTCACGAAGTGGGTGGGACTATTTCCCCTTCGGAAGCTAACGGCACGCGTCATATGGGACAAGTTGCTCGAGGTATTCACCCGCTTTGGCTTTCCGGCGGAATTGATCACGGACAACGCGTCCTATTTCACGGCCAAGGTGTTCGTCGATGTCTGTGCAGCCTTTAGCATAAAGCACCGCAAAACAACGACTTATCATCCTCAGGCCAATCCCACCGAGCGGATGAACCGAAATGTGAAGCCCTTGCTCGCGGCCTTTGCCCAACAACACAGGGACTGGGATGCCTGTCTCCGCGAGATAGGCTTCTCTTTGCGCACATCGGTGAACCATTCGACTGGGTACACGCCCACTTTCCTCAATTTCGGGAGAGAGCTGCCAAACCCTATGGATCGCGTTCTGCGAACCGGCAGCGGGGCGAGCGCCGTTGCGTCGGGTCTCTCCGACTACGCGGTGCAAGTGCGCGCTAGGATGAGCGAGGCCCTTTCTCATGCCCGCACCAACCTGGCGAAAGCACGCGCTGGACAAAAAGCACAATACGACCGGTCGCATAGAGAGGTACGTTATCAAGTAGGTGACCTCGTCCTCAGGCGCAATCATGTGCTGAGTGACGCAACAAAGGGCATCTCAGCCTCTCTGTCGGCCAAGTGGTCGGGCCCATACCGAGTGGAGACCAAAATGTCGCCTCTTGTGTATAAGCTGGTGGACTCAAACGGTAGACTATCCGGCGGTCCAGTGAACGTTTCTGACCTCAAACCTTTCGTTGCCAGGAGCAGCAACTGGGAAGAGGAAGAGACACAGCAAGCGCAACTGAGCAAGACGGCGGATCTCAATCCACGCACTCGCCGGTATAACTTGCGAAAACGCTCTTAGTCGCCGCTTCTCGCTGGTAGGCAGAAGGACCTTATTTCCCGCCGAGCTGGCAAGCGGAGAGGTGTGACTAGAGCGAGAATGCACGCGTTAAAGCGGAAAAAAGGCACTCATTAGCCGAATAAGACGCTTTTTCGTAGTGCGCAGCTTCTGCTGAGGGCCGTGGTGAACCAAAGTGATCCGTGAGCCCGCCGGCGTGAGCTGTGAAAGCCGACCTAGCCGTTGCCTTACTGCTCGCGCCCGGTGAACTTTATCCTCCAGTGGCGCTCGAGTGCCATGAAAGGCACGGTGAGCGTTTCAGCGCTGGCCGGAGGGATGCATGAGGCTACCATAAGCCCAATAAGCCCCTTTCCGTGAGCCTCCTCCTTCCCTCTGGCAGCCGCCTGCAAAGGTGAATGCGCCAGAACGATGTGTGATTGGCAAGCTGACGGATGCAGTGTGAGCTTCGGGTTCTGTGTGTGAACATTGTCAGCGGAGGGTGAGATTTGCTTGTAGTGTTATTATAATCGGAGTGCGGATTAGCTGTGTGAAGTGTTGATTGTCAGTGTGGTGCCAGACGGACGCCAACAATGAAGCCGTCGCAGCACGCCTCGAGGACGACGACCGACTCGCCCAGGTCTCACGGGAGCCGTCGCCGCCGCCGCGGGCGCCTCCAGTCGCAAGCCGTTCGAGAAGCCACTGCGGCCGCACTCGCTCCTGAGACCACAGCACGACCCGTGGTGCAAGCTGGCGCTGTCACCACCTCCGCATTCTTCCAGGTGCGGTCGTTGCCGGTGTCTCCACAGCCAGCTCCCCGTTTGCCTCCACGCCGCCATGTCGCTACCTGGGCCTTCCAATCCGGTTCCGAAGCACCACTTTGCTTCGTGTCGACGAAACGGTGGAAGGAGCAAAGAAAGGGGGAGAACCACATAAGCGGACGAGAGATACCACGCATTTTCCGCGGCCGCACGCTATCAGCCATGGTCGAGGCCTCGGGTGGAGCCGTCATGGCCTCTGACCCTTCGGCAGTGTACTGCGGCGTGTGCGGTGTGCTGCGGCTGTGTGCTGCCCATGACTCCAGCACGGTACACAAGCTTCACGTGAAGGGGACGGAGCCAGCTGCCGAGGAGCCCGGGACGCATCCAGCCCCACAGGTGCTGCAGAACACGGACCCGGACGTCAACCCGGCCCTGCTGCGTTCCGTTGTCGGCGCTCTTGCTTCGGACCATGTGTTCGCGGCGACCATCGCGGCAGCTGTGCAGCAGGCGACGGCGCTGGCGCCCCTCCACAACTCCGTCCTTTCTCCGGAAGCCGGAGGCACCGACCCTGCGAGCGAGAATCTTGACTTCGATATTTTCGCTTGAGAAAATAAAACAGGTCAGACGTCAGCTTTGCCATTGATTCAGGTCGTTTCCCTCATGGGCCGGCCCGAGTCTTCAGGAGAGGGGGGGGATGTGGGGACCCCTTTTGGGACCCCTGTCTCCTGTTCACGCGCGACTTGGGCCATTCGGCCGCGCGATCGCTGGGGACACGCAGTTCCAAGCCTTATTTTGGATAGCGTACATTCCCCGCGGCCGCGGGCGCCGGCGCGACGCGGAGCCTGCTGCTCGCGCGCGCGGCTCACGTTACGCCGTGCGCCGCGCGTAAGAACAGTGCCTGAGGAGCGGGCCCCTCTCGCCCTCTCTTCGGCTTCTCTCTCCTTCAGCATCGGAGGTGCGCGGGCGCTTTCGCCCGGACAGATGGACTTTCGGTGCTCTTGGCTGTCGGACGTGCGGACCCTCTTGGTCCCGCGCCCCTCTGAGCAAGGCGGCCCCTTTTTGTGTGGCGAACCTGCTCGGAAGAGCCAGCGTGGCGGAGCAGACTTCCCGGGAGCTTTCCCCCGTAGTCTGCGACTGCCACCTCAGTGCCGTATTCCTGTATTGTACTCGTATTTTGCATATAGCAGGGAATAAACCCCCATTCGTTGGTGCCACGGCTGGAGTCGTCTCTTCGCCTTGCCGGTGAGTCAGCGAACCCGCCGCGGCGCCCCTTTGCGTGTGCTGCGGAGTGGGGACGAGCCACGTGTCTCCTTAGACCTTAGCTAGCCGGGTCCGGGCACGTTAGCCCGAAGCCCCACAACATATATCTATATATATGTATATATATCATCAGCCTGGCTATGCCCACTGCAAGGCAAAGGCCTCTGCCATACTTTTCCAACAACCCAGGTCATGTACTAATTGTGGCCATGCTGCCCCTCCAAACGTCTTACTCTCATCCGCCCACCTAACTTTCTGCCGCCCCCTCATACGTGGTTTCCTTGTGTTCCTTGGAAATTGCTCGACAGCAAAGAAAATCTCGCGCTTATCCGGATACGAAGCTCATCGGAAGCCTATGGGGACCTGTGGACTCTGGCGAGGACTCCTCTTTGCCTTGTCTTACTGATCCTGCTCGTCTGATAGACTCAAAACAAGCACGGCTGGCGCTCAAGCTTAGTGCGGCCGAGCCGCCGCGCTCGCCCGACGAAGAAGAAAAGTTTTTGCCAGATGTGAGCTCCTCATCTGTACCTTCCCCTGGACTGCTGCGCGTGACAACATCCATGCCAACTATGCAGCCGAAGTGTGCATCCGATAGCTCGAATACCCAAGATGCAACACCGAAGGACAGTCCTCTTCGTGATGTGAATGTGAACCTATCCGCAGTCGTGCCGATGGACACTGGTGACCCTATGGACGTGCAGCCGTCTGGCGGTTCGACGAATGCAGCCAAGCGAAGTCCCCCTATCAACGTGCTTCAACAAGACGCCATCGCATCGGAGCAACCGGCAAAAAAGGTAAGGGCCACCCCAGACTATTCCTCCACGGCCTCCCCTACGCCCGCTCCCTCTCAGTCTTACCCAACGCCCACCCCTTCTCAATCATATCGAGTTCATATACGGCCCCTTTCATGCTACGACATAACTTCAGTAGCCACAAAATATGTCCAAAGGGTCATCGACCAATCTCTTGAAACCACCGGATACAAAGGGTTCGCAGCATATAAATCTACCAACTTGATCACTGTGCACTCTGCATCTCTCAGTGATGTGCAGAAAATGTGCACTTTAACTTCCATCCCGCTGTCAGAAGATCAACACCTGCCTGTGCAGTGCTACTTTGCATCGGGCCCTAATATACAGAGGTGTGTTGTCTATGGCATTGACCCAGAAGACACCCCTGAGATAATATGTCGTGAATTGACCTCCACGACACACAGGGTGCTCGCAGCTAGATTCATGGGCAAAAGCCGTACATGCTTTGTGACGGTGCAGGGCCCTCAATGTATCCCAGAACGGTTTTATTACTATGGTTGCATATTGCGACCTAAACCCTACCTCCATCGAGCAATATTCTGCTACCGCTGCTTTCAACGTGGACACATGCAGGCATTTTGCCGACAGCGTGCTATTGATCCAGAAAAGCTCACACCAGAAGGCCAACCACGATATCGATGTGGCTTATGTATACCTCATGAGCACGATTTGAGAAGCACAAATTGTCCGACTAAACAGAAGGCCACAATACGGACACGAAAGGCTATACCAAAAACGACTATAGTAACAACACACAATCGTTATGAGGTTCTTGCAGAAGAGCCAGAGATGATCCTGGCAGAAGAAGAAAAAGCCCCAGAAACACAACTGTATTCTTCTGTTCTTAAACGTGGCAAGCAGTCGCAGACAAAGAAACAGAACTTACCGGAACCTCTGCATCAGTCAGATGATGACCATGATGACATTGACGCTCGGATAGACGCACTGGCCAGAGAGATTGAGCGACTACGCAAACATAAAGAATTGGTAATTCTCCGTCGTCCGAAAACAGGACCGACACGTGACGCATCAACCACTGCTAATGCCACCGTTACGCCTGGATCCCGTCCGGCGCCACAGGTCAACCAAGCTGTTTGGACAGCAGTTTTAGATCAACTTGCTCAACTAACGTTGCTCATTCAGAATTGCCTGCATCATGGCTAATTCTCTGCAGCAGCTGTCACAGGATGGAATTCTACAGTGGAATTGTCGGGGCCTAAACTCCAAGTTAGGAGACATTAAAACCAAGCTTCAATACAATAAGCTACATATGTGGGCACTGCTTCTTCAAGAGCATAATAATCTATGCTCCCTATCCAATTTTAATGGGTACCATAATCCATCTATTAGAGAGAGACGTGCTACAACAATGGCTTCAGCTCCGGGAAAAGCTGCAGTTTATATGTCATCGCATATTGCTCTCACAGTAATTGACCTGGAGCCATGGTGTAGTGGTAATCAAGAAGTTGTCTGGGTCGTGACATGACCAGTGAAGACTCCTGTCATTCTAGTGTCATTCTACGCCAGACCGCAGCGCACACGTTTGAACTTGGGGTGGATAGCCCATCTCCGGTCTACGTACCCGGGAATTCCTATTCTCGTGGGTGGAGACTTCAATGCCCCACATACAGAATGGGGGTACAAGTACAACTCCCGAAGAGGATACCAGGTTAAAAACATCATGAGCGATGCCACTTTTACACTGCTGAACCATCATGCTGTGGCTACCTGTGCTGTACCCGCAGTATCTAGAACAAACGCTCCGGACCTCACGTGGTGGTTGGGTCCTGGAATGCCGCAGTGGCGGGTGGAACCAGATACATGGGTCAGTGATCATATGCCAATAATGATTGGTTTGCACAGAACGTGCATAAAGAAAAGTCGACGACGAGTAACAGTCACGCATTGGGATAAGTTTCGGGAATCATCGATTGATAAAGTACCCTCAGAGCCCTCAGAAATTCTTCCCGCTTTGAAAGAACTGCTACGGAGGAACACCACTGTAAACACAGTTGACGAGGAACAACCTCAACCGGACCTCACCCTTTTGCATCTTTGGGCAAAGCGACGTCAGGCAGAATTTTATGCGTCGAGGAATCCCGATGCACCAGGTAGCCGTGCACGTGCTAAGCATATAGCGGCGAAGGCGCGACAGCGCGAAAAACAACTTTCTCGACGACGATGGTATGAGTGGTGCGAGAATCTTGGATCGGGCATTGGAAACAGAGCACTTTGGCGTACGTTCCGGTCAATGGAACGCGATCATAAGCAACCTGACCCTGCAGCGAGCGTTAAGTTAGCGATGCAGAGTTCGCCGCATCAATTTTGCAGAACATGCTGCTAGAGCGTTTTTCCCGAAATACGATCAAGCGTCACCTATAAACTGCCCAAAAATTGATGAGTCTGACACAACCTCCAAATCCGATATCTCCAGCCCTTTCAGCATGGCCGAACTAATAGCGGCGATTGAAACTTCGAAGCAACGAACAACACCTGGTCCCGATGGTATTCCTTATGAGGTTTTCAAAAACATGGAAGGAGCAGCTCTCGACGCACTTCTCCAGCCTATTAATAAAGTATGGGAAACTGGAAACATTCCACCTGATTGGAAGCATTCAATTGTTGTCGCGATTCCGAAACCCGGAAAGTCTCCAAATAGCCTGCAGTCTTTACGCCCAATTTCACTAAGCTCAACTGTCTGCAAACTCGCTGAAAAGATGCTGGCCACACGAGTTTCCTGGTGGGTGGCTTGAACGCCACGATAAATATCATCCTGCTCAAATTGGATTCCGTTCTTACTTGGGAACTGAAGATGGACTTTCTGTGTTATCAGACGATGTTTTACAGGTTTCTCCACACAGTCACGCTGTGCGCACGGTAGTAGCAACAGACATAACGAAAGCTTATGACAATATATAGACCATGAAATCATTATAGCCAACCTCATCGACCTGGGATTTCCACCGCGGGTGATAAGATTCATCTACTCATTCCTTCAGAATCGCACATTTGCGATTAGAGCAGATGGAAGGCAAGAAGGATACTTCACATCGAACAGAGGAGTCCCACAAGGTTCGGTTCTGACTCCTCTTCTCTTCAACGTTGCTCTAATACCTCTGGCCTGGCAACTACATCGGATTCCAGATGGGAGGTTCTTAATCTATGCGGATGACGTCACTTTGTGGTCCGTGCATAAAGATATACCTAGACAAACTCAACAGCTTCAAGAAGCCCTTGATGTGCTGAACAACTACGCTCGGAAAGCAGGGTTGGACATTTCCGCCCAAAAATCAAGCTATGTTGTGGTGGCCAACAATAAAGGACGCACAAGAATCACGCAGCACCCCTTTACATTTAGACTCGGTGCACTGACAATCCCTGAGGCTTCTGAGGTCCGCATACTGGGTCTCGATATTCACCAATCCGGCAGTGGTGCACACTGGCTCCGTAAAACCAGACAGAGTTCGACAAAAACACTTCACCTTATTCGTCGCATTGCAGCAAAAGCAGCTGGAGCTTGTACTGACGTAGCTCGACGGTTGGTGCGTGCAGTCTTGCAGCCACGAATTTTATATCAAGCACAATTTCAACGGCTGACTTTGGCACAGCTGGCACAGTTGGAGACGATTAATCGCGATGCTATGCGCACAATCATATCACCGCCCCGCATCACTCCGATACCAACCTTACAGGAACATGCCCAGCTCAACACAATTGCAGAGCTAATTTTGCAACGTGAAAAAGCACGTGAAATAAAAAAGTTACTTATTCCGGCTGTCGCTGCGTTGCATGCTCATTTTCACCGCGGCTCTCGGATTGACAATCAGCCCTATCCAACGCCTCCCTGGGAATTCACCAGCATCACAACTAATAAGCCAACGAAGTTACGACGCAGCGATACAACAGGTACTATTGACGAACACAACATCGTCGATGCATCATGCGTTAACACCTGCAAAGTCTATGCGGATGCTGCCAGTCTCCCAGACGGCGGAAGGACATCATTCCTGAGTACTACGCATATTTTCATCAGCGGCCACCAGCGCTATTTATCTACGGAAACCAGCGCTCTAGTAATGGAACTTCAAGCCATCCACGACGCTGTGCAAGATGCGACATCTAAGCTGCTACCATCAAGAAACTAGATATCTTCACGGATTCTTTAGTGGTTATTCAGGAACTCAAAAAGGTTGATAAGGCGATGGAAATCTGCGAGAGAATACACACTGTGAATAGTAAGACAGCTACTTGCGTCAAGGTACACTGGATTCAAGGCCATTCAGCGAACCCTCACAACATTTCTGCTGACCAGCAGGCACATTGCCCTCCTAATCCTGATCGTCCACCTATTCCCCTCCCACCCCAACCCCGTAACTCGCTGCAAGCCCGTAAAAATGTTCTCCGGCAGGACACACGCGCTCTTATCCCACCGTGTGTCTGCTCCCTCCCCCTTCACCTTACTAGGCCGGAGGAAGTTGTGCTTAGGAGGCTTCGGGCCGGGGTGGCCCTTACACCGGCTGTTGTCTATAGGTGGAACTGGTCGCATTTACCACTGGCTGCTACATGTCCATACAGCTCCGTTCCTGTGGTGGAATCAGATGCATACCACCTAATATGGACATGTACGGGTGTACAATGGGAACGCTCGCGTCTCCTACTGCAAGCCGGCCTCCGCTACAGTGTGACAACCAGCTATGACCGCTGGATACATGACAACAAATTTCACAAAACACTGCTTCAATTCATACACAACACAGGCCTCACAGCACACATATAATACACATAGACGCTCCAAGAATTATGCCTTAAGGGCAAGCCTTCATCGCAAAAAAAAGAATCCAGTCCGTAACCCTTAATGACCATCGGTTATCTTCCCTCCTCATTACATGCCCTACCCATCCATATTTCCTTTTCTTGATTTCAGCTAAGACGTCATTACCTCGCGTTTGTTCTCTCACCCCAATCTGGTCTCTTCTTACCCCCCATTAACGTCACACCCATCATTCTTCTTTCCATAGCTCGTTGCGTCGTCCTCAATTTAAGTAGAACCCTTTTCGTAAGCCTCCAGGTTTCTGCCCAGGAGGTGAGTACTGGTAAGACACAGCTGTTATGCACTTTTCTCTTCAGGGATAATGACAACGTGCTGTTCAAGATCTGAGAATGCCTGTCAAACGCACCCCAGCCCATTTTTATTCCACTGGTTACTTTAGTCTCATTATCCGGATTCGCGGTCACTACCTGCCCTAAGCAGATGTATTCCCTTACCACTTCCAGTGCCTCGCTACCTATCGTAAACTGCTGTTCTCTTCCGAGACTGTTAAGCATTACTTTAGTCATCTGCAGATTAATTTTTTGACCCACCCTTCTACTTTGCCTGTCCAGGTCAGTGAGCATGCATTACAATTGGTCCCCTGAGTTACAAGCAAGGTAATATCATCAGCGAATCGCAAGTTACTAAGGTATTCTCCATTAACATTTATCCCCAATTCTTCCCAATCTAGGTCTGTGAATACCTCCTGTAAACACGCTGTGAATAGCATTGGAGAGATCGCACCTCCCTGCGTGACGCCCTTCTTTATTGGGATTTTGTTGCTTTCTCTATGGAGGACTACGGTGGCTTTGGAGCCGCTATAGATATCTTTCAGTATTTTTACATAGGGCTCGTCTACACCCTGATTCCGTAATGTCTGCATGACTGCTCAGGTTTCGACTGAATCAAACGCTTTCTCGTAATCAACGGAAGCTATATATAAGGGTTCGTTATATTCCGCACATTTCTCTATCATCTAATTGATAGTGTGAATATGGTCTATTGTTGAGTAGCCTTTACGGAATCCTGCCTGCTTTATTGGTTGACAGAAGTCTAAAGTGGTCCTGATTCTATTTGCGATTACCTTAGTAAATACTTTGTAGCCAACAGACAGTAAGCTGATCGGTCTATAATTTTTCAAGTCTTTCGCGTCCCCCTTTTTATGTGTTAGGAGTATGTTAGCGTTCTTCCAAGATTTCAGTACGTCCGAGGTCAAGAGGCATTGCGTATATAGGGTGGCCAGTTTTTCTAGAAGAATATGCCCACCATCCTTCTACAAATCTGCTGTTACCTGATCCTCCCCAGCTGCCTTCCCCCTTTGCATAGCTCTCAAGGCTTTATTTACTACTTCCGGCGTTACTTGTGGGTAGCAAATTCCTCTAGACTATTCCCTCTTCCAAGGTTGTCGTGGGTGCGACTGGTACTGTATAAATCTCTATGGAACTCCTCAGCCACTTGAAATAGCTTATGCATATAAGTAATGATATTGTCGGCTTCGTCTCTTGGCGCATAAATCTGATTCTTGCCTATTCCTAGTTTCTTCTTCACTGTGTTTAGGCGTCCTCCATTCCTGAGACCATGCTCAATTCTATCTACATTATACTTCCTTATGTCAGCTAACTTACACTTGTTGATTAACTTGGAAAGTTCTGCCAGTTCTATTCTAGCTGTAGGGTTAGGTTAGGCTTCATAGATCGGCATTTCTCAATCAGATCCATCGCCTCCTGCGACAGCTTACCGGTATCTTGTCTAACGAAGTTATCACCGAATTCTATTGCACACTCCTTAATGATGCCCATAACCATAAGATTGCCCTTCATCGCTTCAACACTAAGGTCCTCTTCCTGAGTTAAAGCCGAATACCTGTTCTGTAGCTTGATCCGGAATTTCTATATTTTCCCTCTTACCGCTAACTCATTTATTGGCTTCTTATGTATCAGTTTCTTCCGTTCCCTCCTCAAGCCTGGGCTAACTCCATATCTTACCATCCTATGGTCCCTGCAGCGCCCCTTGCCAAGCACGTCCACATCTTGTGTGAAGCCAGGGTTAGCGCCAGACTATGAGGTCTATTCCATTTCTAGTCTCGCTATTCGGGCTCCTCCACGTCAACTTCCGGCTTTTCCGCTTGCCGGAGAAGGCATTCATTATCTGCAAATTATTCTGTTCCGCAAACTCTACTAATAACTCTCCCCTGCTATTCCTATAACCTACGTCATATTCCCCCACTGACTTATCTCCAGCCTGCTTCTTGCCTACCCTGGCATATATATATATATATATATATATATATATATATATATATATATATATATATATATATATATATATATATATATATATATATATGTGTGAATATTTCTTTATTTACTTCTTTATTTCTTTATTTATTCATTTATTTATGCACACCCAAAGTTAGTTCTAGTAGTCAAACCATAAATACCCAAGAAAGTAGATGAGCAAACGGCGCGGTGGTAGCTCAATTGGTTAGAGCACTGCACGCGTGATGCGAAGACGTGAGATCGTTCCACACATGCGGCAAATCGTTTTTTCATTCCCTTTCATTGGTTATAATTTATCACTTCTTTAAGTCAACTAGTAAGTACAAGTAATTTCCCCTATCTTGTGCTTGGTTTGCTGTTTCTTATGCTATGACTAATAAAAATTGGGCCATTCGGTTAACGCCCTGCCCTATCGTTTACTTCTATATATATAAAATGGCAAGAGCATCGCACGCGTAATGCAATGCCGTGGGATTGTTCCCCATCTGCGGCAAGTTGTTCTTTCACCCACTTTTCATTTTCATTACCTTATTATTTCTTTCAGTAAATTAGTAAGTACAAGTAATTAGCCCTATGTTGTCCTTGGTGTCTTTGTTGGCTTGTTATTAAATATCAGACTCCTCGGTTAACTCCCTTTCTTTATGTTTTGTATATATATATATATATATATATATATTCACTCGTGTACTTTATCGGGCAACCACGTTTCGCGGCCTCACAAATGTAATCGCACATCGTGGGACGCGGCTGCATGTATCCAAAGTTTCTGGAAAGTTATCGATGCTTCTATCCGCTGTCTGTTGTCGCCGAACCTTATGTTATCTGATTTCATCATCTGACGCGAATGGTGTAGAACTTTGTGGAAGGCACGCGGGTCCGAACGATTAGTCTGGAACATTCGGCGACTGCTCTATAAAAGCCATCTCGCTTGGCCCGCTGATCAGATTTCCATCGCCGACCGTGTTCGCCGCTATCGTTGTGCTATAAGTGTAGCCTGTTTTCGTGGGCACAGGTTCGCCCAATGAAAGCTAGTTTTGTATTCCACCGTATTGTTGCTTTCTTCACCGTCACTACCACGTGACAATATATTGTTACGTAGGAAGACACCGACGAAAAGCTATTTACAAGTATATTTACAAGGCTATACGCCGCAGTTGACCAAGAGGCAACAGCCCGCGCTAGCTTCCAATCGTCGTCTTCTTCTTCCTGCTCGGCTCTTCATTGGGAATACTACCCCGTAGCACTACCCCCGGCGGCAAAAGCGCCGTCCCGGAGCGACTAAAGGCTGGACTCTGAAGCAGTGTCGGAGCTCTTGAGCCTACTGACGTGCACGACATCACTAGACGCCAGAGTAGATGACGAGGTTGAGCTCACAGGAGCAATTTCATAAGTCACAGGCGTCACCTGGCGCAGCACGCGGTAGGGCCCTGTGTATCGCGAAAGGAGCTTTTCGGAAAGTCCAACGTGACGACAGGGCGACCACAGGAGCACGAGTGCACCAGGCGAAAACTGTACGTCACGGTGGCGGGCGTTGTACTGACGCTGCTGCGTGGTTTGCGAGTCCGTCAGTCGAGCACGGGCAAGCTGGCGTGCATGATCGGCGAGGGCGATGGCGTCGCGCGCATGGGCGTCTTGCGCTGGAGTTTGAGGTATAGTAGCGGCGCCTGGTGGCGGCGCGAGAAACGACATCTGGGTCGTACCAGCTTGGGTCGTATTGAGCCCTGGCTGTGGCGAAGCACGTTTCTAGGCCGAGTTTTGCGTCGATTCGCACTTTTTTCTGCCTTGTTGCGAGTGCAAAAAGGCTCATCACTTCTCGCAGACCATGCCGACCACGCTGCGAGCTCGCCGCAGCCTATAGTTTAACGAAAACGGGCTCTCCGTGTGCCGTGGGACGCAATGCTGGGAGCAGACGGAATCGGTGGCGCCGATCCGGAGAGACCTAGCCCAGACTCGAGAAGGCGTCACCGTCATTACTTCTGCCTCGTGTGCTGCCATGAACAAGAAGGCCTGAATCCCAACATCATATTCTGCCGCTTTCCTTCAAGGCCTCACGAAGTGGAGCGTCGGGCGCGCTGCATAGCTGCAGTTCGTCGCGCTGAGTAAGCGAAACTTCGCGCCATGCTGACTGCTTCGCCTGTCTTGAAGCTTGCTTGATTATTTGCGTTCTAATGTTCGGTCTTTTGCACCTACAGTCCCGACAGCAGACCGACATAGCAGCAGGCATGGCTGGTAATTCACGATTCGAGACCCGGCCACAGCGACAATTAACAATTCGACCGATGCGAAGTGGTGAAGTGACCAGGCGTGTGCAAATGAGCACAAATGGTCGGGCTCATTCGATGACAATTCACTACTCCACTACGAGCAGCACAGGTTAAGAGAGTTAAATGCGCTCATCCTTGATCTCAAGCCAGCACGTTGAGGCAACGCAGCAAGGCAGTATTGATTGCAGCACATCGATGTTCGAGCGCTGTCATTAAAACCTACATCAAGCGAGCGGCGTACGAGCTCGCGCTGCAGCGCGATTCGCACGTACGTGCGAGCTCATATGCATTGCATCAGTTATTACCAGTTACTAAAAAATGGCTGTGGCTTAGGTAAGGTTAAGCCCAGGATGCGAAGCATACTAGCCTTTATTTTAGTTGTTGAACCACTGTTTAGCCTGGTGAACTGCTGTTGCTTGGCTATATTTGGTTCGGCTAGACGAAGAAACAACTCATGCATTACTTCTTCGCCTTCAAGAGTGGAACGCGACAGCGTTCCCGTCGACCCGCCAAGGGGTGTAAGACAATGGGCTACAGGGCAGCGACTACGCGCCCCGCATTGGACGCGGTGAGCGTCGAGCAAAGCAGCGTTCGGCGCGGCAACGAAATGTGCGCCTGAGCAAGAGACGCACGCCTTAGAAACAGCGCGTTTCTAAGGCAACACCGCATTCACTAGAGGCGCTTTTGTACCGCTTTGAAGCGTTGTACTCGTGGCTCAGTGGTAGCGTCTCCGTCCCACACTCCGGAGACCCTGGTTCGATTCCCACCCAGCCCGTCTTGCAAGAGTTGAGCCAAAGCCACTTCTCCTATCGTGACGTCACGGTGTCACGTGATTTCATGGTCACCGCCGCGCCTGAGGAGCTGGGTTGAGCCCTCGTAATATGCTTCGCATAAATTAAAGGACAGATGGCCGCTACTACAACGCAGGCATAACTACTTGTTTAGCGGCATGCAGTCAACAAAGATTGCAGGAGGCCCGCCGTTTCGCGGCATGTCGAAAGACCGCTGCCGTCGCGGCGCGTACGATCGTGCGCTCGAGCAGTTCCGTACACATGATGTCTGCTTATCGCCGCTGTGGATTCATTTATAGCAAGCATTTCCTCGCGTTTGTGCGCCTGAATCTAGCAGCTAGCGTGCAAACCTTACCTGAAGTTCCACTTCGTACGCGACTCGCTTCACTTGCGATTGACACGGTGCTAAAACTTCGCCGCCCAATTCTTGAACGGCGTACACGTATTCGGCACTGCATAATTTCTTGCCTTTACGCAGCGTGCCACCCCTGAAAAAATCTTCGGCGCCCGATATTCGCTGCAGGCCGTGAAACAACACAACCGAAAGTGGCGGGTCCATAGTGTAAACGTGCTTTCCGAAGCAGACGACCGAGCTTGGTACGACCCATTTTAGCGCAGAGGGCGCTTTTTAGCACCTTTTTCGCAGCGCCCCCTGGGCAATGCAAGAGCCCCATACTCGGTTGTTGAGGTCGCAGCAGGAGGGAGTACCGTGTCAAGGGGCAAGGTCGGTTCGCGACCGTAGAGTAGATAAAATGGAGAAAATCCGGCGGTGTCGTGCCGGGAAGAATTGTAAGCAAAGGTGACGTAAGGAAGGGCAACGTCCCAGTCGTGGTGGTCCTTCGAAACGTACTTGGACAGCATGTCGGTAAGAGTACGGTTTAAGCGCTCTGTCAGGCCATTGGTTTGAGGATGGTATGAGGTAGTCAGCTTGTGTTGAATAGAGCAGGAATGCACAATGTCGGCGATAACTTTCGAGAGGAAGTTACGACCACGGTCAGTAAGCAGCTGTCGCGGGGCGCCATGCACTAAGATAATGTCACGCAAGAGAAAGTCCGCGACGTCAGTGGCGCAACTGGTAGGAAGAGCCCACGTGATAGCGTATCGGGTGGCGTAATCAGTTGCGACGGCTACCCATTTGTTCTCAGAGGATGACGTGGGAAAGGGACCGAGGAGGTCTAATCCAACACGAAAAAACGGTTCCACAGGGATGGGGATCGGCTGGAGATGACCGGAAGGTAGCACCTGAGGCGTTTTCCGACGCTGGCAGGGATCACAGGCAGCAACATAGCGTCGGACGGAGCGAGCAAGACCAGGCCAATAGAAGCGGCGGCGGACGCGGTCGTACGTGCGGGTTACGCCAAGATGTCCTGCAGTGGGTGCGTCATGCATCTGAAAGAGCACAGTCTGTCGTAGATGTTTTGGCACGACAAGAAGAAGATCAGGGCCATCAGGGAGGAAGCTCCTTCGGTACAGAATGCCGCCCTGGAGGATATATCGGCGAACGGATGCGTCGGTAGGTGTAGAGCGCAGACGCTCGATGAGTACTCGCAGCGATGGGTCTCGGTACTGCTCATCGGCGATGTGAGCCAAGGCAGACACAGAGAAAATGCCGTCGGCGGTACTACTGTCGGCGTCGTCAGGCTCGTCTACCGGGTAGCGAGACAGGCAGTCAGCGTCCTTGTGTAGTCGGCCAGATTTGTAGGTGACAGAGAACGAATATTCTTGGAGGCGTAAGGCCCAGCGACCAAGTCTTCCTGAAGGGTCTTTCAATGTGCATAACCAACAAAGCGCGTGATGGTCTGTGATGACGGAAAAGTGTCGGCCATATAAGTATGGGCGGAACTTCGCAACCGCCCAAACTAGGGCCAGACACTCACGCTCAGTGATGGAATAGTTGCGCTCCGCGGGTGAGAGGAGCCTGCTGGCGTAAGCGATAACACGGTCGTGGCCACGCTGGCGTTGTGCCAGTACTGCGCCAATACCGTGACCGCTGGCATCAGTACGGACTTCGGTAGGCGCAGAAGGATCAAAATGGGCCAGAACGGGAGGCGGTGTGAGAAGATCGATGAGAAGCGAGAATGCAGAGGCCTCGTTATCGCCCCACTGGAAAGGGGCGTCTTTTTTCAAAAGCTCGGTTAGTGATCGTGCTATGGCCGCGAAATTTTTGACGAAACGGCGGAAGTACGAGCAAAGGCCGATGAAGCTGCGCACATCCTTGACACACTTCGGAACAGGGAAGTATATATATATATATATATATATATATATATATATATATATATATATATATATATATATATATATATATATATATATATTTATATATATATATATATATATATAGAGAGAGAGAGAGAGAGAGAGAGAAACGGTAAAGTACTTTGAAGTTTTCTCTGTCGCATGCTTTCGGTCGCATTGAAAAATCAACCTGTCATAAGACGTGCCCTTATTGTGCCAAAGTTGCATCTGACTTTCGAATCCTAGAACTGTTCCATTCGTATACTTCTGCCTCCCCTTCTGCCCTATTCTAGATTACCAAACTCATTTTTTTTGCCACCATGCATTTCTTTTTGTTCACCTCTCTCCCCATCGCCTCAACAACTTGTCGATTACTATGTGTTAAAACTGCTATTTGCACTGCAGGGCTCCACTGAATAGTTTCAAAATACGCACGAAAAATCATTACGAAAAATGAGTATTTGTCATGGAAATAGCACACGTTTAGAGCTTCAGATTCGAAAACATAGACACTCAAAGGGGAGAAGAGCACAAACGGTGTATGTAGAAAAATATATCAAACTCTAACTCATATATTGGAATCTATGCGCAGCCAAGCTTTCATGAAGTGGTTACCTAGATGTTATACAATTAAATCTGATGCTCACAGTTGCCTTTATTTCGCTCTTATGTAACGTGTCTTCTTGTGCAAAGTTTATGTTTATGCACCGCACAGCTCAAAACTTTAATTATGAATGTACATAGTTCCGACGAGATACCCATTGAGCCAGCAGTAGGAGCCATGCCTAACCTCTGGCGGTTAGGCAAAGAAAGCTTCGCTTTAATAACTAGTGGTTCCACTCCTCAGTAATTGAGTCAGTATTCTCGTAGCAAATTGTTATATACGTCTTGATTTCCCCGTCTACGCTTTCTTTAAGTGACACAAAGCAGCATGACGGCGTCACCATATATTACACTTCGGTTTATTTCATATTGCTATTCGCTTTTCAAATAGCTTTTTTAGCAATATTAATGTAATGTTTGAGGTGGAAATTCGGCTCACAAAAAAAGACGGGCCTGTTGCAAATACCTTGATACATGCGGTGCCTGGTGGTCGGCAGTAGCGGTAGGGCGTCGCCCGGTGCTTCACGTAACACAGGAATTGGCATTCGTCGTATCCCTGAAGGAAAAAAAGGAACAATTCAAAGTGTCCAAACTATAATTAAACTGCTCGCTTCAGGAACAGCCTTCGTGCCATTGATAACAGCGTTCACTATTGTGTTAGAGTTCTGCAGTCCAAAAAGAACTGATGGCCGAATGGAGCTCAGTCTATGGAGACAAACTACAATAACCCAGTAGTTTGTTATAGCAACGTTATAATATAGCTAGGCATGCATACGCAAATCGTGAGCCTGAGAACCGTCTGACGGAAAGCACACGCACTACATCACTGTGGCACTTCACTGAACATGATTTTCTGCTGATGAGCACTAGATTATATTTAAAAACCCGACGCAGGTACTCAATGTAAAATATGTTGCTAGGCACTTAGTTGCACGCAGTTAGTAATGGTAAAGTTACGACTAGGTCAAAATTATTCAGAACCCTCTTCAACGAAATCCTCCACAGCCCATAATGCATCCCTACGTCGCAATACGTTATCTATTACGGAATGGCGGATTGCCAGCTAATTGGAGCTCTGTTAAGAAAGGAGGAGAAATAAACCTTTATTGATGAGGAAAAATGGGGGAAGGGAGCAGTGCAGGGCGGGTCCCTATTCCAATACTGCCGTGGCCACCGCGACCGCCGAGCTTGATCCAGTGAAAGCATTTCTATGTCAAAGCGCCTATTATCAGCGAACAAAATGTAGCCACAAGAATTTGTCCTTCTCAACCTGCTCACTGCACACCTTGGGCCAGACTCCGATCGATGGGCCCCGCCATCATGGCGAAGCTGCCTCACTGTACATTTATTTTACTATGGATTGATTTTCATTCCTGTGCTAATGGCAGTCGCTCTTCGTTCTTGTACCAAAATGTGCCCTCTTCTGTCAGGTGTGTGACTTGCCTGTTCACTCAATTTGCCAAAGCACGTGGGACGTAGCATAGCACATTGTGTGTTTGAAACAAAGGGAACTTGGTAGCCGAAGTAGAAAAATAACATTTTCTTGTGTGTCTCTAACAATTCAGTTGAATAGCAGTGATTGTGCAATGACTCACGAAAACGTGCTTAGTGGGCTGAGCACAGTGTCCAAGAGTGGTTTAGGATCCATGAACGCGTTCCTTTGGCAGCCAAAACGCTTTTTTTAGTACTGTAGATATAACTGTAGATGCGCAAATCCTTTGACATGTCTCAGCCCTGAATAAAAAAAAAAACGATAGACAACGCTCACTCCACGTGAAGTGCAAACGCCGTTCTTCCGGCGCACTCTTTGAACCAGAGATTTTGCAATCGTACCGAGGCCTGCGATGCCTGGTTTGGGTGCACGCTCTTGCACAGGTCTGACTCGGTCACTGAAGGCTGCCGGCGGCACTCGGTTCGAATACAAACCTGCAGGGAGGATGAGGTCGGGTGTAAGATTTTCGTTGTGAAGCGAACTTGTTACCGGTGTACTCGTGTGCAAGAAGTTGCGTGAGTACGGCAAAGCTTCAAATGTTCCTTTGAAGCTTAACGTTCATGGACTGTGCGTGGGCGGCATCTATTATCTGTATGATCCTGCTTCAGACGCTGTTATGAAATCACCAAGATAGCTAAACCATAGGCCGACTTCACGCACTACTCACAACTGCTGTCAAACTTACACCAGGCAGTCTCAGTTACCTCTTTCGTTATCTATTTAATTTACAAACATTAGAAGCTTGCTTCCGAAACACGACCAACTTTGTTCTTTCCTTGAAAATAGTAACTCTGACATCGGCGTCCTAAAAGAAGCCTGGCTTACCCTCGAAATTAATGATACTGAAATATTTCCTGATAATAACTCTTACAATGTTTACCGACATAATTGTAGAACTAAAAGGGGAGGAGACGTCCTGCTAGGCATAGAAAAAAAGTTTTCTTCCTTTCTAATAGATTCGAAATCCGATTTTGAAATTGTTTGGTGTGCATGCTCACCCTCATCAAGGGAGGTACTTATAGGTGTGTGTTATCGACCACCTGACTTTCGCCAATCGTTTGTGGATGAACTTCGCAATAGTAAAGCAGCTGTGGAGCTATTTCCTTCTGGTTACATATACATTTTTGGAGATTTTAGTTATCCCCTAATTGGTTGGTCTTCCTTGTTTTCTCCCTCTCGAAAATTTAGGGACTTCAATAACTTAGCTTTAGATTTTACCTTTTTTCATATGATTAACGAACCTACTCGGGGTCAAAATTTGTTAGAATGAATTCTTACCTCTGCTCGTGATACATTCGGACAAATACTCACCCTCGATAGATTCAATGATCATAAATTAGTACAAATACCTCTTTACATACCCCTTGAAAATGTCAGCTGTACATCCAAGAAAATAAGAGACTACAATAAAGGTAAAAATGAAGATATGAAGTGCGATCTTGAAATGTTCTTCCGCCAAAAATGTATGCCCGCTTTCTCTGTACGTCCCGTTGATGAAAACTGGACTCTTTTCAAAGACAAAATATCTTCGCTAGTTGACAAGTGTGTTCCATTGATTACCATATCTAATAGCAGGACTAACCAATGGTTCAACAAGTGTCTTCGTAGGTTAAGAAATAGGAAAAAACGCTTATACCAGAAAGCCAAGCAAACCCCAACAGCTTGGGTTGAGTACACGAGCTTTTTAAGAACTTACTGCTCTGCTATATCTATTGTCAAAGATAAATATTACAACCAAGATCGACCCTTCCTCCTCAAGTCGGACCTAAAAAAGTTTTGGAAAACAATTTCACCGGACAATGGCTCATCTCGCATTGCCCCGCACGGAGCCAACAATATACCTCTAGCTGACCACGAATGCGCTGTCGCTTATAACACATTTTTTTCATCATTATTTGTGAAGGAGGATCAGTCCACTGTACCCCTTATCCCTGATCCCGACTACCCTTACATGGAACTCATTAACAACACCGTCGAAGGTATTTCTGGTCTAATTACGAACTTTGAGTTATCTACATCTGCCGGTATTAATAATATTAGCTTCAAACTACTAAAAAACACTGTCTCCGTTTCCAGCCAAATATTATTTCACATATTCCGACAATCATTATCATCCGGTCGCCTTCCTTCTTACTGGAAAACTGCTAAGCTAAGGCCTTTATTTAAGGCGGGAGATAGAAATTCGCCTGCTAACTACTGTTCTATCTCCTTAACTTGTATTTCTTCTAAATTACTTCCCCGAAGAAGGAGCAGTGGTGTCCTCGTAACGTAAGCTAGCTTTAATTCCGAAGGTTTACTAACGAAGGGATTATTTGGCGCCAGCGTTTCGTCAAGTACGGCATGTTCCCGTGGTTATAGAACATGTCACGCTCCCTGTCAAAGACAGGGAGCTTGCATACCTACTGCGTTCATTTTCAAGCGAGGCTCGTATTGCCTCACTCGTGTCGGCGTTGGTGTTGCCGTAGGAAAATTTCAAGCCGCGTGAAAACAAAAATTGCTTGTCAGGCTGCGGATTCGAACCACCGACCCCCGGGTCGCGAGTCCACCACGCTAACTGATTCACCCACTCTTAGTTTTTTTTTTGCTTGATTACATGGAAAACAAAACTGAAGGTATAATACAGAGCGGACACAACCACTCACTCAAAATTCGGGCAAACACACACATGCGTCCAACAAGTGAATCCAGTCTGGTGGAGGTTCCTGCGCAGCGTACACACTACTCACATAGGCAGCACTTTCGCGAAAGGAGGATTTTGTAGATCGCGGGCTTTCGGCATGGCGATCACACAGTCTACATCTCCATAGGCTATATAAACCAAGTACTATGACCATGTCATAGAGAAGACGACCCGTAACCTTAAACGGTAGAAACCTAATTGAATATTGAGTGATGTCAATGCCCTTTCTAAGCGTCCGTTGGAGAATGCCCAAAAAATTACGAATCCTTACAATCTATGAAACAATTATCTATGGTCTCAGCACGCGGACATAGTCGACAGTTTGTTGACCATGGCACAAAGGAGCCCCTCGAATTCAACCAAGTTTTAACATGGAGTGTTTCTGAATCTAGTTTAGAGAAAAATGTTTTTACTCCAGGAAATACACACATTTTTCGGACGCGCTTGAGTACATCCTGATAAGGTCGGCTTAAATAAGGTGCGCGATACAAAGGATTTGGAAAACTGTAGTCCACTAGTGCCGCAGAAATTGTTTTTCGACTCGCAGTGAACACGTACACCAGACTGAATCTAACTTTCAAGAAAAGAAATCTGTCATTGACCTCCTTGAGAAAGCCCCGAGGAACCTGTGGGACATCTTTGGCATTTGATGACACTGCTATATTAGGAAGGTACTGAACTAAAGGGAGTTGCAACATCTCACGCAAAAACGGATGGTCACTGTCTCGAAAGGAAAGCAGGCGAGAAACTTTTTAACTGACGAAGATATGGACCAATCCTAGACCACCACGTTCAAGGGGGAGAAACAGATTGTTGCACCGCATCAATTCTCAACTCGAACTCAAAATAAATGTTGCAAATATTCTATGCAGTACCTGAATGCGAAGTCGTGAGCAGTGCAGTATTGCAGCAGATACATAAGGACGGGAAGCTAAGAATACGTTGCACACGTCAGCACGACTGAACACTGACAAATTCCGCCCTCGCCATGAATTCACTTTACGTTGAATTTTTCCAACTTCACCCGATCAATGAGTGTTGCTATTTCTATACTGTGACAGAGGCAGCCTCAATAATGCAGATCATATTTCCCTTGAATTCCTGTGTAATATGATGGCATCGTGTCCAATAATTCAAACCAAGAACCTGAACTTTTTTCAGAGTTAATGCTTGCACCAGAAGCCGCACAAAAATCTTGTGTAATTGGAAGAATAGTCTTTACACTCTTTTTATCAGTACAAAAAAGGCCAAGTCATCTGCATATGCAAAGACCCGAACCTCATCAGTCGGTAATTTAAATCCTTGGAAATATTGTCCTTTCGGAATGCTCATACGAAGTGGCTCAAAATACAAACAGAACAGAAGCGCTGACAAACGGCATCCTTGTCTTAGTGATGATACAAGCCTAGTCGGATCGGAGAGAGAGAGCCATTCCCTATCAGCCTCGTTGAGCCATCAGCATAACATATTATGAGACCTCTAAGAAGCAGGGTTCCACTATTTATATGCTCTAGTACATTACCCACTGTTCGTTCATCATACGCTCCCTTTAAAGCGGGGTTTTATATGCATGAAGAAGTAGACGCAGCACAAGGTGCGCGCCAAACACCGGCGTCTCCTCCTTCCGGAGGAGGGAAGGGGTGCTATCATGTTTTCGCTCACCTAGCACCCGCCAGTCCAGGCCCGGCAGTCAGATGGGGAGGTCGCGTTTCATTAGTTCTGCTGAAGAGCAGGCTGCGTTGAAGGAACGGCAGCGGGAACGGGCCACGCGTCGTGCGTTCGGCCGAACAGGTGACGTTTCATGAACGCCGCCGGGATTTCGGGGAATTCGCTTGAGAAAGGGCTCGTCGTTGACGTGCCCACATCGCCGTGAGGGAGCGCGAAGCTGAGGTGTTACGACAACGAAGAGCCGCGGATCCCCAGCTTCAGTTGCATCCCTCTCCACATTAGTGGAAGGGCGGTCAATTTTTTTCGTCCCCGTTCCTGTTTCCTGTATGCTGATCAGCAAGCAAGACTTAGGTCATCAGTCCTGTATCGTGCTGGGTCATGCCGACCATGCCACGTGATGCGCACTCTGTTGTGCATCGAGCGCTGATGGCCTATGTCAACGATCACACTAAATCCCGAAGGCACTTTGCTGCTCTCGGATTCCTCTGTGACTGTATCAGTCTCTTGTCAGCCTGTCTGCGGCTGATACATGGTGTCCGAAGTGAGGCCCAAGGCGGCAGCTATGACGCTTCGTCCGTACCGAGAGTCATGCAACTGCTGAAGCCACCAGACCATCCTCGTCTAACAGGAAATGTTCAGAATAATTGGGAGCTATTCAAGGAAATGTTCGAACTGTACAGAGCAACAGAGCCAGCAAAACCGCTGACAGAAGCTGCTAAAACCGCACGGCTCCTGACTGCTGCCGGGATGTCGCACTGGAAGTCTTCAATAACTTTACGTTCGCTGAAAGCGAAAACAAGCAAGACTGCAAAACTGTGGTAATTTCTAAGAATACTGCACATAGCAGCAAAACGAAGCCTACGAAAAATACGGCTTCAGAACAAGGACGCATGACGAAGGTGAACCGGTAGAGCACCTCCGCTTCATACGAGCACTTCATACGTGACCAAGCAAGGTACTGCAACTTTAGTCTGCTTTTTGATTCGATGATTCGCGACCAAATTGTGTTTAGTACTAGAGACAATAACCTAAGGGAGGAAATGCAGAGAGAGAAGGATTTGACGCTCCAAAAGGCAAAACAAATCTGCAAGGCCGCCGAGGTTGCAAGCAAACAAAACGAAGCATGACAAAGTAACGAAGCAAAAGTGGACGCTGTCGAAAAAGGCTACCCACACCGTATCAAAAGCCTGAACAACACGTTCCAGTGCTCCAAGTGCAATAGGAGACACGAGCCAAGGAAGTGTCTCGCCTTTGGCAAAGGCTTCAATGCTTGCGGAGGTAGAAATAGTTTCGCAGTGTGCTGCAGAAAGCATGAGGTCAGTGAAGTGCAACATGAAAGTGAGGTTATCGAAATCTTGGACGTTACCATAGTGTGACGCTCTCACGTGCATAGTGGGTTCACGCCTCTAGAAAATGGTATGCGGGGGCATCGAAGAGTGGTGAACGAAGAAGACGACGGGTGGCTGGCTAGCTGAATCTCGACAGGCACTCAGCTGATCAAGGCCATCGCACCTAACTCGACCCGGCTTCAAAGTAACGCCTTTTGTGGGCGTAACAGAGGGGTGGAGATGCGGGGTACGACACAACGTACCACGGAGTCACAACATCTAGAACTTCGCCGTAGCCGTCGTCTTGCCGGTCTCTTGCCAACGACCTTCCCTATGGCTCAGGACGTATATCCTCTTCTGCGTATTGATGATGCTGTCGACTGCCTCTCATCAGCGTCTTACTTTTCGTCTGTTGACTTGAGGTCGGGGTACTGGCAGATTCCTATGCACAAGGCAGACAAGGAGAAAACGGCATTTGTAACACCAGATGGACTTTTTGAATTTAATGTGATGCCGTTCGGGCTCTGTAATGCGCCTGCAACTTTCGAGCGCTTCATGGACAACGTCCTGCGTGGTTTGAAGTGGGAAGTATGCATGTGCTATCTAGACGATGTAGTGATTTTCGGGCGCATATTCAGGGAGCACAACGCACGTCTCGATCTTGTGCTAGATTGCTTGGACAAAGCGGGTTTGGTGCTCAACTCGAAGAAGTGTCATTTTGGAGAGCGCCAAACACTCGTTCTGGGACACCCAGTGGATAAGGACGGTATACGACCTGATCCAGCGAAGACTGCTACGGTGGAAGCCTTCAAGCAACTTCGCCATGTAAAAGAGCTATGCAGTTTCCTAGGGCTTTGCTCGTACTTCAGCGGGTTTATTCGTGGATTTGCAAACATCGCGTATCCGCTGACATGCCTACTCCAGAAGGGCGTTCCCTTTGAATGGACTCCTGAATGTGAGGCTAGTTTTCATGAGCTGAAGTCTCGTCTGACGTCACATCCCATTCTCCGACACTTCGACCATGCGGCTCCCACAGACGTTCATACGGACGCTAGCGGTATTGGCATCGGTGCTGTCCTTATTCAATGCGTCGACACCAAAGAACACGTCGTCGCCTATGCGAGTCGCTCTTTAAGTAAGTCCGAGCGTAACTACACCGTTACAGAGCAAGAATGTGTTGAAGTTATTTTCGCAGTACAACGCTTCCGGTCGTACCTGTACTGGCGCCCCTTCACTGTGGTGACAGACCATCATTCTCTCTGCTGGCTGGTTAATCTCCGTGATCCATCGGGCCGGCTTGCGCGTTGGACACTTCGTTTACAGGAATATAACTTTACCGTTTCTTATAAAAGCGGCCGCCGACACGCCGACGCTGACTGCCTCTCGCGCATGCCGCTTCCAACGACGGAGTGCGACGCGGACAACTTCGACTGCTATATCGCATCACTGGAGCCGGGATTTCCTGATATAAATGCCTTCAAGGACGAGCAACAAAAAGACAGAACTTTAGAACCACTGCTCATTACTGCAAGGCAATCAGCACCATCCACTAGTTTCTGCGTTCGCGATGGGGTTCTTTACAAAAAGAACTATTCTGCTACAGGCCCACGATATCTTCTGGTGGTCCCGGAGAGTCTCCATGTCTCCGTCTTGCGCGCTATGCATGACGATCCAGCATCTGGTCATTTGGGTTCTGCGCGAACTCTCTACCGCCTTCAAGAAAGGTACTATTGGCCTAAAATGCGCCAGACGACCACCCAGTATGTGTCCACCTGCAGCGAGTGTCAACGTTACAAGTGTCCGACGAGTTCTCCTCCTGGTCAACTCCATCCAGTGCCACCCCCCAGCACTCCCTTTGAGCAAGTTGGCATCGACCTCCTCGGTCCTTTCCCGCGTTTATCCGACGGTAATCGCTGGATTATCGTGTGTGCCGATCACTTGACACGCTACTGTGTGACATCTGCAATACCATCGGCTACTGCAACCGAAGTGTGTATTTTTCTGCTGCGTTTTGTCATTATCCGACATGGACCTCCCAGAGTCATCATCAGCGATCGTGGGTGGCAGTTCACTGCAGACGTGGTCGAAGAGATGCTTCGTCTATGTGCTACAAGGTTTCAACATTCCACCCCGTATCATCCCCAAACAAATGGCCTTACGGAACACACGAACAGAACTCTTACTAATATGCTGTCCATGTATGTCGCGTCAGATCATAACAACTGGGACAGCGTGCTACCTTTCATGAGGTACGCATTTAACACTTCAAAGCATGAAGTTACGGGCTACAGACCCTTCTTTCTTCTTTACGCTCGTCCGCGTCGTTATACACTAGACACTATCTTTCCGTTCTCCAGCCACGATAATCTTTGTATATCAGAGACAGTCTGTCTTGCTGAAGAAGCCCGACGACTTGCTTCTTTACGCACTCTTGTTTCACAAGACCGCTCGAAGGCACGCTGCGACCGCCGACGCCGACACGTGATATATAACCCTGGTGATTTAGTATTGCTCTGGAAACCAACCAGGAAACAATGATTGTGTGAAAAACTGCTGGCCCACTATGATGGGCCCTATGTTATTACTGAGCGTATCAGCGAATTAACCTACCGCATAGCACGTCTCACATGAAATGGCCGACGGTCAGCAGAGACTGAACTTTCGCATGTCGCCCGTTTAAAGCCCTTTATTTCTCGACAGCCTGTTTGACTTGCCCGGCGGGCTTCGTCTGCGCGGAGGGAAATGTGACGCTCTTACGTGCATAGTGAGTTCAGGCATCAACAAGCGGTATGCGGGGGCATCGAAGAGTGGTGAACGAAGAAGACGACGGGTGGCTGGCTAGCTGAATCTCGACAGGCGCTCAGCTGATCAAGGCCATCGCATCTAACTCGACCCGGCTTCAAAGTAACGCCTTCTGTGGGCGTAACAATATGTTGAATCCAGAAAACAGGCTGGATTGTTAAGGCCTAATTTGGAAAACAACAGGTTTTGTTCAAAGTGGACACTGGTTCCCAAGCCAATCTGTCACCATTGGCGGTGTACACCAGATTAAAAACGAAGCCACGCCTGAGGCCAAGTAATTCCATTTTAGGGTCCTATAGCGGAAATACGACCAGGCACTGCGGAGTGACAACTTAAGTGGCCTCGATCAACGATCGTAGGTGCCTCGCAGACTTTGCTGTGTAGTGGAGCCAGCTTATCTTAGGTCTCGAACTGGCTGAATTCCTAGCACTACTGTCCCGCATTGTGGATTCCGTGATCAAAGACAAGGTTGCGCCGGCCAAACAGGACTTTCGCCACCTCTTCGGAGGCACGAATTGTGCGAAGCCAAAGTACCGTATGGTGCTTCGTGACGATTCAGTTCCGGTGATCCATGCAGCACGTCGCGTCCACATGGCACTACGGGAACTTCTGCCGAAAGAACTCCTGCGCATGGAAAAGGCGAACGTAATCTGCAAAGTGAACGAACCAACTGAGCGGGTAACTCTGCTTGTTATTGTGAGGAAAAAAGACAGCAGCCTCAGCGTGCGCATGGATCCAAAAAATGTAAACGCATGCTTGAAACGCGAGCACTACCAGATGCCACAACGCGCAGATATCGAGGCGGAGCTTACAGGCGCAAAATCATCATGTCGTCTAGGTGCAAACGAGGGTTTTCACCAAATTCCAGTCAACGAGGCCACTTCAAAGACATGCCCGTTCACCACGCCTTCTGGTCGCTGCCGCTTCCTTACATTTCCATTTGGAATCGCATCTGCAACCGAAGTCTTCCAGAAAACGTTCAGCGACCCTTGACCAGGGGTAAGGCATTGTACATTGATGACATTCTGGTGGGGGATATTCGAAGCCGGAACATGACGATCGCCTTAAAGCCGCTCTCTGTGCAGCACAACAAGCAGGGCTAACATTCAACTTAGCTAAGTGCAAGTTCGGAGTACACGAAATAGTTTTCTTTACCGATATGATCAGTGATGGGGGAATTCGTCCAAACCCAGCCTTAGTACACTGTCTAACCCAAATTTCCGTACCAAACGACAAACTTGCCGTTCAACACATGCTAGGTGTGAGAAACTACGTCGGCAAATATATGCCAACATTAGCTGACAAAACAAAGCTTCGAAGCCTGATACGGAAGGACATCGTGTTCGATTGGACAGAAAAGCACACGAAAGAATGGAATACAATCTGCGAAGCACTGGGCACTACCCCACTGCTTGCTATAATCGACCGTGCGAGAGAAACTAAGATAACGTCGGACGCTTCTAAGGATGGCGTAGGGGCTGCACTGCGTCAGCGACACAGCAGTGGATGGCATCCTGTCGCCTGCACGTCATGGCAATGGCCGAAATCGAAAAACGTTACTCTGAGATCAAGGAAGAGGCGATGGAAATTGAATACCGTGGCGAGAAGTTCCACCAGTTTGTCTATGGCAGGAAAATTGAAATAAACACTGGGCACAAGTCATTGATAGCCATTGCGTCCAGAGACATTGGGAACATGGCCTCAAGGCTTCAGCGTTTTTTTCTTCGTCTGCTAACATACGAATATGTTCTACAGTTTGTGCCAGGCAAAGAATTGGTGCTTGCGGACATGCTTTCAAGAGCTACACCGGCAAACTGTGGAGACACTACTGATTTCGGTGACATTCAAGTTCACGAGTTGCCCTTCTGTCGTCCTTAGTAAGCGAAACAACGGAACAGCTCTTGGCACAGGAAACCTATAACGACCCTGAGCTGCGTGCGGCTGAGGAAAGCCTGTCATCAAACAATGACGTCGAAGGAACACTCAAATGATTTTCCTCGGGCTTTCAGTGGTTGCCCGAATTCTGCTGAAAGGAAAGAAAGTGGTTATTCAGAAGAAGCTGCGACGAGAAACGCTAAGGCACATTCACGAGGGTCATCTGTGCATAAATAAGTGAAAAGCTACGGCAAGGTGTTTAGTCTTCTAGCCTAGTTTGAACTCGGATATTGCGGACATTGTAGAGACATGCACAGGAGTGTACATTGTACATTGTACCGAAATGTGCGGTCTGCAAAACCTATGCATACAAACAGCCCAATGGCCCCTCTTGCCTTATGAGCCCTGGTACCGAGTCGGCGTAGATCTGTCCTATTATGCTGGATCCATGTACCTTGCAGTCTTTGACGCTTATTCGAATTTTCCAGAAGTCGACAAACTTGGACGCATCTGCAACTGCTGTCATTGACAAGTTGGTAGCCATCTTTTCGAGGTACGGAATCCCGGTGGAAGTCTGCACAGACGACGGCCCCCCGTTTTCAAGCCACCAATTCGCCGCCTTTGCCAGGGGGTACGATTTCAAACATGTCACTTCGAGCCCAGAGTTTCCACGTTCCAACGGGCTCGCGGAAAAGTGGGTTCAGATTATCAAGCGGCTTCTTAAGAAGACGGGGAACGCACTTGAAGATTCTTGGCTGGGTTTACCCGCGTACCACTCTCCTCCTTTGGATGATGGTCGGTCTCCGGCGGAACTTCTGCAGGGCAGGCACCTGCGCACGTGGCTTCCCGACTTCACCTAGCAGCCTAAGCTACGCGCAAAGAAGCGCCAGCAGCAGTTGTCAGAGCGACCGCTGCACCCACTACAACCAGGACAGGCCAGGACTGGTCGCAAAAGGCGAACGCGCTGGAAAATGTAGCACCTATATTCTACAACATTGCAACAGAAGAGGGTAGAACACTGAGGCGTATCAGGCGACCTCGGAGGCATTTGCGCATTCCAGCTACAGTGACGACATTGACCGTGACGGCGGTGAAGCTGGTGAAGAAGATCCTCTGCATCGGAGCCCTCCTCGTGCGACTACGATGGCACCTAGAAGATCGTCGCAGGCCACGGCTGAGCCACGACGTTTAGCATACGGACTGAACTTCGAACAAATAACTTAGCGGCCCGTTATTGTTGTACTAATATTGTATACTGCTTGTATTGATATGGTATACTGCTTGTCGCATTTTTTCTTTGTTTGATGCCGTGTTAAAAAACAAGACGGGAATATATGTCTGTCCAGCGCCAGATTGTCTTTTGTGCCGAGGATGCGGAGTTCGGAACCCTGAAGAGGATCATAACTGTGTGCCTTGTTGCAAGCTTTGTGGCGGCCAACACCTGACGGCGGATAAACAATGCAGACAATGGTACCAGCTTCCCTACGTCTTGCGTGTTCGACGACAGGAGAGAGGGGGTCGGAGCTAGGGGCGGAACAGGAAACAGCCGAGACGGCGCAGCTGGCGAGCGCTCCCCAAAGCTCTAAGGCGCGCTCACGGTCTAGGAGCCGTTCAAGGTCGAGGCAGCCGCCGTCATCTGGGACTCCAACCACCAGGAGCCACTCCGTTTTAGGGAGGCGCGGGTGCACTTTCCTGCAACTGGTGGAGGCGGCGGCGCAGCTAGAGGCCAGACCACCTGGGCTTACACGGTCCAGGACGGCATCAGCGCCGGCCGAGCGCGTGAGCAGCGCCAGGAGCATGTGGATAGTAACAGGGATAAGGATAGGATTGCGTAATTGAAGAGAGAGAATCATAGCTTAAAAGCAGCCATTGACGGGCTTATCAAAGAGATAGCTGAACTTAGGAGGGGCTTACCGTCCTGTAACAGCAGTACCTTAGGACAGGGTAGCAAACATGATCACCCGGCTGAGATGCCGAGGTCTGCGGAGGTTGCGGAAAAGAAAATGGCTGACGAAAAGACGTCGGCTCCGAAAAATAGGGCCCTATCCTCGACGGTGTAGATTCAGGGCAAGGTCGGTTCCGAGTTTAAAGCAATGATGGTGACATTGCAAGAAAGTGTAAATGAGATCATTAGTAGACTGGAGCGGATAGAAGAGCGGGAAAATATCACGGATCAGATATTACGCAAAACTGAAATACATCTAAACGAGACGGTGGCCGCTGTTATAGAGCGGGAGTGCTCTCGGCCGCTAGCCCAGCAGGGTAAGTCGCCGAGTGGACTTAAGCTCAAAACAAGTTCACCGAATTTCCATGGTCAAGCTGGCTCTATTAAACAGTCCATTTATTATTTGGCAGTGGAATTGTAGGGGGTTCCATCATAGGAAGGCGTCCCTGCAGCAGTTTGTTAGAACGCATGGTGTGAAACCAAGTTATCATGTTACAGGAAACACTGACGTCTAACGTGACCTTAAAGGGTTTGAAAGCGGAGGTTAGTAATAATGAGCAGGGCAGAGGAGTCGCAACTCTCATTAATAGGATGTTGGCGTATATTAGACATCATCTTCACATGGCGGATAGCAAGATTGAATATAATATGGTGGAGGTAATTTCAGGTCGGCAAAGGTCATATCAGAGGAGCATTTACCTGCTTAATCTGTACAGTAGTCCCTGGGACACGAAGCAGAGTTTCAAATCTCTCTTGTCCAAGGCAGCCAATCTGGCTAAAAATATGCCTTTGCTTATTGGAGGGGTCTTTATTGCACACTGTCATGTGTGGAAGTATGTTTTTAGCACTATTAAGGGGGAGGGACCATGGCAGCAGACACTAGACTTGAACTACAAACCCTTCGTACCCCACCAGATGTGGCACGTCGACATGTAGAGCTCCGACGCCTGATCTCACTTTTGTTCGGGGGTGGTGGATTTGTCCTGGTCCAATTCTAATATGGATTTTGGTAGCGATCATTACATACTTTTGATTACTTTGGTAGTGTCTAACAAAAAGGAGCGCACATTTAGGAGGGTTTACTGGGATGCATTTATGAAACGAAGAGCGCAGAGAATCGAAGATGAGTGAAGTAAGTTGACCTTGGAACAGTGAACTAGTCAGCTTAAAAGTGACGTTGAGGCGACCACTAAGGAGGTTAAGACCGGTATTGACACAGAACAAATGGATGGTCGCCTGGCGCATTTGTTGGAAGCGACGCAGTCGATGTTAGCGAGATGGAAGGGTCAGAGGTTGAATAGAAGGCTTAGAAAGCGTATAGCAATGCTTAATCGCGAAATTGAAGACCATTGTCCGATACTGTGCAAGTAGCGATGGGATGAAGTTTGCAATTCTATTGATGGTCGTATTAAGAGGGGAAGCGCCGGGAGTTTGCTCAAGCATTTACTAGATGAGACCAACAGTAAATCTAATCAAAGGATGTTGATAGCTAAGCTGGTCCATCAGGCGTGCCGGGAATCCATGGAGCAGGCGTAGCTGAAGGATTTGGCTGACAGATGCCTTCCTTTGGAGACCTGGCACGATACACCTGACGTGATTTTCGAATATAGTGGGGATGAGAATACAGTTATGGATGAGGAATTCACTGAATGTGATATAAGGGTGGCGCTGCAGAATCTTAATGGTCGATCGGCATCAGGGCCGGACGGCATTACGAATAAAATGCTACGGAATTTAGAAAACGGGCCAATTGAGTTCCTTACGCGGGAGATCAACAGCCGATGGAAGGAAGGCTCTTTCCCAGAAGAGTGGAAACTTGCAACTACTGCTCTGATACCCAAACCGGGGAAGGCCATAGGGCTTGAAAATATCAGACCTATTTCCCTGACATCGTGTTTGGGGAAAGTCGCTGAGCATGTCATTTTAAGTAGGCTAACGCGTTATGTTGAGGACAATGGAATCTTCTCGCACTCGATTATAAGATTTCGGCCCGGCCTCTCGACTCAGGATGCAATGATCTGGATGAAGCACTAGCTCCTTGACCGGCGGACAAGAGATACTAATGTACTAATTGGACTTGATGTGGGGAGCTATAACGTAAAGCTATTCCAAAGTTTTCTATTACAATTCTGCAATCAGCCTTCCGCTATTGCTCGAAAACTTTTTTGAACCACCCCCACTTCACCTGTCTATCTCGCGACGTCACGAAAACCGCGATAGCACCCTATCTAATATGACGTGTACACACTGATTATGCATGAGTTGACCGACAAAAGAAAAATTGTTATTTCTGATTCGACGACTTTTCGCCATTAGCCCCCGGCAATTGGTCAAAAGCTGCACCCACTTCACCTGCCTGTCACGCGACGTCAAAAACCACAGAAACCCGCCGCGTCAAAGTGACGTGTACGCATTAAAGACGCATTAATATGCCGAACAAAACTGCATTCTTTTCTGAATAACCGCAGGCTGCCCCGTTAAAAAAGGAGTAAAAGATGGCTGTCGCCGATCGCTTGGGCACTGGCTACTCGCACCTGCCAGGGAGCTTGGGTTTATTTGCGTACAATAAAACGTTTTGCGTGGCTGCGTAACGCTATCGAGCACTTTCGGCATGTTTATGACCTCGCTCTGCCAACTCTTCTGTGTTGAGGATGTGTTTTAGCGGCATTCTTAACCTTCCGTTGCAAGCCGCCGCGAATTTAGATCTGCCATGTCAAGCCGAGTAAGGGAAAGCGGACCAATCACAGACGCCGGCAACACCCTCTTCATGCGGTCATCAATTTTCAGTGCACTAGCTCAGCCCCATCGAATACCTCTCCACTTGAGCGTGCTCCTCGCCTCTTGCCAGCCAATTAGATAAGACTAGCCGCTCAGCGTAAGCAATGTTATTCGTTTTTTAAAGTAAACAAAAGTGACCTTCTATAAATGAGGAGAGGGTTTGATTGGTCTGTTCAGAAAACCCTGCGGGTCACTGCCCGATGCTTGCATCGGCGGTTACGCAAATTTGACGTCAGGATATTGGAATAAAACATAGTGCAATAGTTTCACGTTATATGGGCCGTGGAAAAAGCTTTCGATAAAATCCAACATTCTTTCATTTACGGGTGCTATCGGACTTCAGTATGGGGCAGCGGCTTTTCCATTTTGTCTAGGCTTTCCTTATGGATAGAAGGACATGTCTCAGGTTTGCGGAAATAAAGTTGAAAGACATTAAATTGGGTTGCTGTGGTAATCCGCAGAGATTCATGCTCTCGCCTATGCTATTCACTCTGGCGATGGCGAAGTTGGCTAAAACACTAGACACCATCCAGGGTATTTATTGGTTATTCTATCTACGCGGATGACGTTACTATATGGGGTGTCGGTGGCAGTGATGGACAGCTTGAGGCTAGGCTGCAGGAGGTGGTAACGCTTACGGAAGAGTATTTGAACCTTATGGTGCTCACGTGCTCCCCTAATAAGTAGGAGTTGTTGATCTTCAAATCTAAGAACCGAGATCGTAGGCCGAAGGATTGGGTACCGGAAGTTGATCCTTGCATTAAAAGTCATACTAGAGAAGGGTCGTTGATACCAAAAGGTCAAGCAATCAGGGTCCTGGGTTTGGTAGTTGAAGCGAATTGATCGAACATTAAAACCATTGAGCCTATTACCAAGTAGACTGAGGAGGCTATGAGACTCATCAGAAGGATCTCTAATAGACATAGGGGTTTAGGAGAGGAAGGCGCGATGCGGTTAGTTCACGCATGTTCTCTGTGTCATTTCTCGTATGTCGCAGCTATGCTAAATTGGAACAGGGCGGAGAAAGATAAATTGGAAGCTTTAATCAGAAACGCCGCTAAGCCGGCGCTTGGTCTGCCTGTGAGTACGTCAAGCGATATGTTGTTGCGACTGGGTTTGCATACTTTAGATGAAGTTGCCGAGGCTCAGCGTACGGCACAGAGAGAGTGGTTGTTAGGTACACCAGCGGGTACGTATATTTCTGTATCAATTAGAGAATCGGTGGCTGTGTCGCGCGATAGGGCGCGGGTACGCGAGCTGAACGCGAACCTTGGGGCCAATATCATGGTTCTTCCGTGTTCGTGGAATGTGCACTCCGTGCACTATGTCGGGATGCGGGTCGCGAGAGCTAGGGCTTTGTTGCGAGAGGCAAAGAATCAGGAGGAGGAGTCTGCGTTTGTTGACGCGGCATGGATTAATGGGAAAGATGATTATTCGGTGGTGGTGGTAGATGGCAAAGGAAGCGTTCGCAATGCTGCTTCCAATTATACAAAACATCCGGGGGCTGCTGAGCAGGTGGCTATTGCTCTAGCACTAATTGATTCAAGAAGAGTTTTGGTGTTTAGTGACTCGCGATCTGCGATTAAAGCCTTCTCGAAGAAACTTGTTGCCGAACCGGCTAACATACTGCTGCAGGGTAGGGATATCACTTCGCGTACAGTTACTTGGTTCCCGGCGCACATGGGGTCCGTGGAAGGAGCACCGCGTAACCTCAACAAGGTGGCGCACAGGGAGGCTGAAGGATTAGTGTGCCGTGTACTCCCTGAAGGGGCTAGATCTCCCGCTCTTTTGTTCAGGGACCAACTGTTGACCTACAACGAGATCACCAAGCCCTATTACTTAGGGCGCAGGGCATTCGCCCTGCCACATTCTAAATTAAGCAGGCCACAGGTGGTTACATTAAGGCTTCTGCAGACACGAACGTACCCTAACTCGGTTGCCATGAATAAACATAATCCGGACTGCTGGGTTTCAGTCTATTGTAGTAAGTGTGGAGGTTTGCTCGATTTAGAACACATACTTTGGTGCTGCTTGGCGTTGGCCGGTAATGGTTTTCAAGGTGAACAGTCGTCGGATGCTGCACAGTGAAGTGCTGGCGGACCAACGCAGGGCTCTCCAGAGGGCGCGTGTGACGGCAGAGGGGCTCGGCCTCTCTGTCCTGACGTTGCAGCGGCCCGCATCACTCCCAGACTGAATCCTCAGGACCTATATAAAGTTCTTCATACCATACCATAGCACACACGCCTGCGACCCGACCGGCCCACGCACGGTCGCCTGCAAGCGCGAATTCGGTCGGCAGCCGCAGATACCATAGAACGGTCGCACCATGCTCGGAAAGTGACCAAGAAGGGGCTATCCATAATCAGTTCTAGCCCTCATACGGGCGACCCGGCTAACTAAGATAGGGCAACATTTATCGCCGGTCGGGTGGGAAGCAAGTTTGCCCGCCCGTCGACATCCATTGCAACACACTGCCGCATCCCCCCTACGCACAGTGCACTGCTCCCACAAATGCTATCCCACGCAAGGGTTGCAAACAACCTTATCGGCGATCTGTCTAACGGGGCAGGCACGTCCGGGGTGGCCATATGAGGCACAAAACGTGCATATGGCAACGTGGAGGTCATCAAGTACAGAGGCAGACATCCGGCCCACCATGACGCGCCCGCGGCCCAGGAGACAAAACGTCCTGTCGCGGGCCAGTCTCGCTGCCGCCGACCTTGTTTATCCATCGCACGCTTGATAGCAGCACAATAACAGTGCGCGATCGCCCCCTGACGTGGTATGTTTTTTTTTCATGTTTCGTGGTTTTCTTGGGAACACGGAAGAAAGGACAACGTGAGATATATCGTGTTAGAAACAATTTATTGAGAGGTTTCTCAAGGTGCTCTACAACTTTGCGTGTCACACTTGGAGTCTGCAGCCAATACTTAAAAAGTTGTATAATTAAACATAACTAATCCATTAGTTAAGCGGAAAATATTGCACAGCCTGAGTGAATCTAGGCCAGTGCCAACGTTAAGTATTCGATTCAACTCGCGTCCGCAGTGCCTTTCATTTTTAAATCTCTGACTCAAGTTACGTAGGACAACCTGTATATACTCTTTTAGTCCTCCTGTGACGCCCCCTCTGCCCAATGCCTCATACGAGGCATGTATGCGGATTTTAAATGAATAAATAAATAAATAAATATATTGAAAGGGATCGCCGACATCTTCAACCCTTTAATGTGCAAAAATTTATGTACAGTCGATGCTATTACACTAGAGTGCCGGCGCTCTGAGCAGGCTAGAAGCCGGCGCATCGGCCATGAGTTTGACCGTCTTTCCAACACGGCGGCAACGTCCTCTTGCGAAGACAACACGGCAGCACAGCCGTCAGTTCCACCAGATCAGGTGACACGCATTGTATGCCGTGAACATGAGGCCGTGACCCCTGCCCCAGTTAACGCTGCTGACTGGATTTCGATTACGACTCCATTCGTCCAAGCGATTGTCCGGCAGAGCTCGCCAACATGGGCATTCAGTCTATGTGCACTGTGGCCAGCCCAACACAAACTCCATGGCATCCACCCTCATACTACCGAGAGCAGCGATTCGCTCAGCGATTTTGGGACCCTGCTACGTGGAGAACCCCAGACGATCGATCGATATGCTTTACTTGTCATCGTATCGGCCACGTCGCCCGTTACTGCGCCACCCGCTGGTCGTCGCCGCCTCGAACACCGTCTACCCCTTACCGCCATTCGGACAGCAACCACTTCCCACCTTCCACCCAATCGTATTTCCCCAACACCGATGCTCCCACAAGGATAAATAGTCGCTCCCCGTCGCCGCGTAGTCACCAGTCACGCTCGCCTCCAAGCCGTTGCCCATCGTCTTGCTCGTCGCAGACTCGCCGCCCGTCGTCCCCCTTTAGCCCTGCACGTGCCTATCAGGAAAACTAAGCAATACAGCGTCCGGAGGTGACCCTGCATTGACGACTTCCATCACAAATTCTCTTCTGACGCTGCCGGCGAGACGAAGCTTGTTAGACGTTGATGTTTATGGCGTCACTATTTCTGTGCTCATCGACACTGGGGCGCACATCTCTGTGATGAGTGCAGATCTTCGCCGTCGCTTTCATAAAGTGCTCCCACTTGCCGCCTGCCGATTCCTCCGCATCGCCAATGGTGGGACTCCTGCCGTTGTTGGGGTGTGCACCGCCCGCTTCCGCATTGCTGATCACTCCATTTCAGTCTAATTTGCTGTCATTGAGCAGTGCCCCCATGGCCTAATCCTCGGCTTAAATTTTTTGTCCAGTCATTCTGCCCCGATTGACTGTGCAACCGGTCCTTTTCAGATTGAGCTGCCCCATCTTCCGGATATTCCAGCCGTCATACCACCATGCTCATGTTCTCACCATCAGGCTCGTTTGCCGCCTTAAGCTGCCACATACGTTACTTTGACGTCTTGACATGATATTACCGATGGCGACTACGTCTTGTCTTCGATTATCGACATTGCTTCGATTGTTTCCATTGCTGACAGTACAGTTGTCGTTGCCGTTCTCAACGTCAGCCTGTTTGCTAAGGTTATCCCGCAAGGTATGTCACTGGCCTCCATTTCCGCGCTTGATCCCAGCAAGATTGCCGCTTTGTATGCAGATGTTTCGCCAACTTCTTGCTAAGCCCATTTCGCTCCTTCGGCTCTCGACGACGTTAACAAGGTGATCGCTCCCGACCTGACCCAGGCCCAAGCTCAAAATCTCTACCACGTTCTCGCGTCCTATGATGACATCTTAAATTTTGACGTTCGCCCTCTACGCCAAACGTATGTCGTCGCTCATCGAATCAACACTGGTGTCGCCACCCTATCTACATCGCGTATCCCATCCTGAACGTCAAGTTATCCAGAACCAGGTCGACAAAATGATTACAAAAGACGTCATCGAACCTTCCTTTAGCCAGTGGGCCTCCCCTGCCGTTCTCGTGAAAAAGAAGGATGACAGCCGGCGTTTCTGCGTTGATTATCGGAGTCTGAACAAACCCATAAAGACGTCTATTCTTTGCCTCGTATCAATGACGCCCTGAACTGCCTTGATGGAACCCAATATTTTTCGTCAATCGACCTTCGGTCCGGCTATTCGCAGATTTCAGTCATCCCTATGAACAGCGAAAAAACTGCATTTATTACGCCAAATGGCCTGTACCAATTCCATGTCATGGTGTTCGGACTATGTAAAGCCCCAGCAATTTTCGAACGCATGATGTACTCTCTGCTACGGGGATATAAGTGGAATGAATATAAGTATATATATATATATATATATATATATATATATATATATATATATCTGGCTATGCTATTGAGATGACGTCGTTGTCTACTCGCCTACGTTTGACAGCCCCTTCACCCGTTTATCGGCCGTTCTTGCCGTCTTCCATCGCGCCAATCTTCAGCTGAATTATGCCAAGTGCAGTTTCCGGCGACGCCAAATACAGTAAACTCGCAGTTGTACGAGCGTCGGTTTATCGAATATTTCAGAATAACGAACTTTTGAAAAATCCCCGGCAGTTTTCTTATAGATTCTATGCAAAAAATGTTTCACTTAAACGAATTTCGGAACAGTCAATATTTCAGTTTAACGAACTCGCTCATAGGACCAAGCTTATTTTTACGATCAGAACTGATGCCCGCCCTCATCAAACCACCGCTCCAGCAGCAATGTAATGTCGCTGGCACTATAGCGCCCCTGGGGCAAAGCGGCGGCGTGGAAAACCAACGGCAACGAGGCATGACCGATCATCCGCACAAGACGAGCAAACATGTAATCTCGGAGGCCATGAACAAAGTAACATTGCTGGCGCTTACAACGCCGCCAGAGCAAAGCGGCGATCTGTCACACCATAAACCACGTGGTGTGTGTTTCTATGTGTATGGTCGTCGTCTTTTGAAGAAGAGGCGAAGAAGACGAAGAAAAGGCAGCTTCCGAGCCAGTTTCAAGCCCTATAACTCTAGCTGAGGTTGTAGGGTACATTGCAAAGTTGACAGGCTTTGTGTCTCAACAGCAAGCTGTGCCAGAAGAGGTGTACAAAAACATTGACTCTTTGGACCGTTTTGCTACTTCCTGTGCTTTAAAAGTACAAGTGCAGAAGAAGGTTACAGATTTTTTTTCTAAGTGATAAAGGTAGCATTATAACTGTTATGAACCTTGTACTTGTAGATATGTACAAATTCCATTTCACACATTTCTAACACTATGGATGCCATGTCTTTTCAGTTAAGTGAGCTATTTCCTTCGGTCCCTTGAAATTCACTCAAGTGAGAGTTCACTGTAACTCTGCTCAGTCACCTTATCAGTGCTGCCGGTGTTCGACTAGACTCAGACAAGGTGCGAGCAGTGCTACCATTTCCCGTGCCGTGCTCAGCCAAAGACGTCCGGTATTTGGTAGAATGATGTTCCTACTTTTGTCTCTTTGTCCGCAACTTTGCGGACATCGCCCGCCTCCTCACTGAACTCTTGAACAAGCACGTTTCTTTCGTGTGGGGACCCGAAGAATCAGCTTCGTTCTCTGCCCTCATCCGTCGACTGACTACGCCACCAATACTGGCCCATTTCGACCCCTCATGACCTACGGAACTTCGCACTGACGCCAGCGGTCATGGAATTCGGGCTTTCCTTGGTCAGAAATAGCACGGCAAGGAAAGTGTCATCACCTACGCCAGTCACCTTCTTTCATAATTCGAATGGAACTTTTCCATCACTGAACGCGAGTGTCAGGCTTTAGTGTGGGCAGTCACCAAATTTAGACCTTACTTGCTTGGCCGAACTTTTTCTGCGATTACAGACCATCATGCCCTCTGCTGGCTTCCATCGCTCAAGGATCCGTCTGGACGCCTCAGCCGCTGGGCACTACGGCTCCAAGAATACTCGTTTGTTGTACACTACAAATCTAGACGATTCCACCAAGACGCAGATTGCTTGTCACGCTACCCTGTCCATGCTCCCGACCTCTTGACCCTGACAAAGACGCTTGCGTACTGTCCATTCTTGCTACGGATGATATCCCCACCGAACAGCGGCGGGACGCGACATTACGGCTCATCATCGACCGTCTAACCGCTCCATCTGCATGTTATTCTGTCCGCCTGTTTGAGCTACACGACAACGTTCTGTATCATCGTACTCTCAGCTCAGATGGGCCTGAGCTTCTGCTTGTCCTACCTCACCAGCTACTCTCCAGCGTTCTTCACCACCTTCACGACGTTCCAACTGCCGGTCACCTTGGTGTGTCGCGTATTTATGCCCGCATCCGGCGTCGGTTTTTCTGGCCTGGCATGTACCGTTCTGTGCACCGCTACGTCGCTGCTTGTGAACGCTGCCAACGCCGCAAGCACCGTTCAGCGCTGCCTGCAGGGCAGCTACAACGACTGATATACCTGCAGAGCCATTCTTCCGCGTTAGCCTTGACCTTCTAGGTCCTTTCGCTATGTCCATCTCGGAAAACAAATGGGTTGCGGTCGCGAAAGATTACGCGACGCACTTCGCAATCACCCGGCCATTGCCGACAAGCTGTTCCACAGGCGTCGCTGACTTTCTCCTCCACGACTTAATTCTACATCATGGCGCCCTTCGGCAGCTCCTCACCTATCGGGCAAGGTACTCCCTCTCCCGAGTAGTCGATGACCTCCTTCGTGCCTGTTTCACTGAATATAACCTCACCACCGCTTATCATCCACAGACGAATGGACTGACCGAGCGCCTGAACCAAACGTTGAGATGCTGGCCATGTATGTTTCACCTGATCACCGTGACTAGGACAGCACGTTACCATTTGTTACTTTCGCGTACAATTCGTGAGGACATGACACCGCTGGATATTCCCTCTTTTATTTACTGTTTGGCCGACATCCTGCATTACCATTCGAGACTCTCCTTCCGTCGGCTCCTCACTTGCCCACTGAATACGCCAGTGACGTCGTTGGTCGATCCCGTGCAGCTCGTCAACTTGCTCACGGCCTACTCTGTGCTTCGCAGGACTCCCAAACGTCCCGCTACGACAGTCGACACAGAAGTGTGCCCTTCATGCCTAGCTCTCTGGTCTTCCTGTGGCCGCTATGCCACCGCGTTCGCCTATCAGAGAAGCTCCTTCCACGTTGCACCGGGCCCTACAAGGTGCTGCGTCAACTTGGTGACGTCAATTACGAGGTTATACCCCTGGGTCCTGCTTCTCCGACCTCCTGGCTATCAAGTGATGTTGTACACGTTTGCCGGCTGAAGCCCCTATTGCCTTTCTAGCTCCTGACCTTCATAGCATGCGCCAGACGCCGCTTCCGCCACAGGAGGGTGAGGTTACGGAGCGATGGATACACAGATGAACGCGAGGCTTGGCAGAGCGATGAAGATGGCGATTAGGTCGCTTGCACTTAGGCTCGATCAGACATTTTCTCTTGCCCTAGCTGCCTTTGTAAATATTTTATAAATATATTCTTCACCGACATCTCGCCTCCGTCACCATATTGTAGTGTTCTCGCGAAATATAGTTAAAAATGCTGGAGGCTGTACATCCCGTCTCGATATGTCTCATTGAATAAAAGTAGCATTGTCTGTTTTATGACTATTCTTAGGCGATCGACCTTCTTAGCATCAAAATTATGCGACATGAAGGTCATTAATAGTGAAAACAAACAGGCATCGGTGTACTTGAAGGCTCTCGGTGCGCTTATACTTTCCAGGGAACATGGCTACGGCCACAATGCATGTGGTCTTTTTCTACAATGCGCGAGCGGCGTCTTTCTTTTATTCTGCAACAGTGAAGTTCAGAAACGAGCTCACCTTCTCGACGCCGCACGAGAGACCATCCGTAATGTTCACGTGGTAGGCGCGCCCCCACGCAGGGGTGCAGAGCACGCTGCAGCTGTTCTCCACCTGAGACGCGCGCAAAAGCCGCGCGTGAGAGTGCCGCAGGAGGGGGGGGGGGGGCTCATGCCAACTGTGCCCTTAGCACTGTCAGCGAAGGACAGCGTGTCCATGCGACTGGCTCGCGGTTACGGCACCCACTTTAGCGTCACGGCGTGCTCCCAGTGCAAAGAAGCGGGTAAAAAAATAGGAGCCATTGCGATGCTTTTTTACGCAGTTTTGTGCGGTTCATGGTTTTCGCGTCTCGAGCACCGATGTGCCCCCGTAAGGAACAAAACGTGGGCCATAGGCAGTGCCTCCGCTGTTTCAATGTTACCGACGCTATAGCCATGTGAACGTCTATGAAAAAATGGACGTCATTACAAGCTGTGCCCTTTCGTGGGGTCCATAGCAACCTATTCAGTAACGTCATCAGAAAATCTAGGTGTGACGAACCAGCGCCTCTAGAAGACGCAAGCACAATACAGACACTGTTACGCTGAGTTTCCAGAACAACATTGCCGAGTCCACAAGTAGTATTTTGTGCCAGAAGATAGCCTATTTGTCTAGCCACACGTCACGCCTACATTAGTGTTTTCTGTAGCTGAATATTATTTTTATCCAGGTGCTTGAAAGGTTTAAGCAGTGATGGCCTTAGAAATTGTCAAATGTTATGTACAAAAAAAAGCTATTTCCAATGAAAGTATGCTAGTTCAAGTGAAATTTATATGTAAATAAACAGTTTAGAGAGGAGGCTTCCATTTTTTACAGTACGTCAGCGAAGGTAGCTGAAATTTATTCCCACAGTCAGAGAGTTACGAAATAAATTCACAAAATATAGCTAAGGTGTAGAGCTAGCGGTGGAAAACCAGATACAAGGATTAAATACTTTACAAGGATGCAAAACAAAAAACAGACCCACGTCTGTATAAAGTTGCCCTGTTTTTACACCTTGCCTCTATACCAACTAGCCCAAATGTCAGCTCTCATGAATATGTGAAGATAAAAATTTGCACGCCGAGGAAGGCGTGCTTTGACGGAGGCAAGGCCATGATTTGGGTTATTAAATGCAGATTTGTGACAATGCGAAGTTGACTTTTTGGGATCAATTCCAACACGTCATTTTTGTTATGATCGAATCTAAGTCGGTGATTAGGTTCACCGATTGGCCTTCCTCAGTTACCTATGGCACTGTAGGATTCATGGTGAGAATCTTGAATTTTATACTCCTATAGCAGTGATGGTGATGGTGATGATTGTGGTTATTGAAGATGATTGAATTCGCTTTTGAATCGGGTTCGTGGCACGTGCGCCATGCCATCACACTCCGACATATGCCTCTAAAAACCACCCGTTTCTTTCTCGTATTTTCTGCTGTAAAAATTACGGCACCATTACTGCATGAAGAAAACGCGATGATTCCGTTAATCAGGCAACGTGCATGCCATAGGTTTGAAGAGAGAGAAGGAAAGGACGGAGCAAAAGTGCGAAAGTGTAAATCTTACAACAAAAAAAATTATAGAGAGGTCTCCGGTGTCGCCACAGCGGATGTGCGAACCCCTCTGAAGTACACGCATTCTGGCTGAAACATTGGCTGATCGGGCATACACACTGTGGCGGCAAAGAGCTTTTCATTGTTTCAGGAATTGACTGAGCCTGGAATAGTGTCTTCTAGGTTTTCCGAGGTCTGCCGAGGTGAATAAGCTTTGAAATTGATAGTATAGTGAGAGTTGCGCTTACTTTAAACCTTGGCACTTGAAAAGTTAAAGGAAGACTTTGCATCTGCAGTGCTCTACACGGCCTCACCAAACTAATAGTTCATGTTGCGTGCGCCGAGGACGTCGCTGGCAGCGAGAAGGACGTTTCTATCCGACTGCCATGCTGTGTTATTGACCGTTCACGTGGTGTAGTGCAAATGTATTTCGTTACATAGTTTTTTTTTTCACCTGCGTCTAAGTAGACTCCGTGGTAACTCAATCTAAGCCAGCCCCTCTGCTTGCTCCAGTTTCTTCCCTTTATGTACCGCTGTGTGCTGCTCGGTGCTGCATATATGCGCGAATTTGTTTATTTGTAGTACATGTCATGCGGGGGAACAGTTAGAACTTGCAAACGTCGAGAACACACTTGTCGGATATGCTCGTCATTTCGGTAACGACACCTATTGATCTACCAAAACACCTTGCCCTTCTGCTCCCTGAACTCGAGAAATTATGGCTCACACTGCGTTGACGTTTGACATCTTTCGCATTCACACAAACTGAACTTACAAATGTAATTGAATAAACTCGAACTCGAACTGTGATCGAGTCTGTAGAATAATGAGAAATGAGCTTGAAATCTATATATGCTTTCATACCTTACAATCTCTAAGATGTACCTGAAGAGAACTTGGAATTGTGTTCTTCTTACCAGAAGTTTGGCGCAACTGAACATTAGTATATCGATGGGAAGTAAACTAGGTCCCTCACAGTAGCGTAAGAAACAGTTCAGGGCGACAAGGTTTATCAAGGAAAAACAAAAAGGTCAGTGCATTTTTCACAGCATCAGCTGCAAAAGCACAAACTGTGAAATCATCAATTGCGCGCACTAGCTGCGAAAGCATAAGCTTCACTAAGTACAAGTTGTAACCAATGAAGCGCGGTGCCCTTAATGCGCACTCTTTCCTTTCATCGAGCTTGCTATGCGAAAGCTGAAATTTTGTGTATGACAACGTACACGACGTACACGTATATATATATATATATATATATATATATATATATATATATATATATATATATATATATATATATATATATATATATATATATATATATATATATATATATATATATATATATATATATATATAGGCACTTCCACGTTGAGGACGCACTGAATAAAAAAGCAATGCTTTGTTTCCTGCTATTCGGTCGGAGTCCTACCTTCGTCAGGGAGTACTCGTAAGCCTGATCCCAACCGAAACGAAGGAAATAAAGCATTAGTTCTATTTTTGTTTCGTATCTGCGTCGTCAGCCTACAGGTGCCTGTTCAAATAACGGATCCCGGCACACTCTCATTTATATATATATATATATATATATATATATATATATATATATATTGTTTACCTCTTCCCAGAGTACTATCGTCGCTGTGATTGTCTAGCGTGGACTTCCCCAAAATTCAAAATACAGCCAAGTTCTTCCAAACAACCAGCAAATTCTTTGCCGTATATGTTGTTACATATTCAGCATAGCAGTTTATGCCAGCAGAATGTGTGCTGATCCAAATCTTGCTCGTCAGTATTCTACAATTATGTGCTAGCTTATGCTTTCATTGCAATTATAGTAAGTATAGGGCGCATACAGCGTATATAAGAAGGTTACGATCCATGCAACTTTCTCCTTATATGTATTGTAGGGCCTAAATTGCAGAATTTCTGCAAAGAGCAATCCTGTGCCATCTGTGTACTCCGGTGACCCATTGCTTATCGTTCTAAATATATGGGTGAACTTAGTTTGCCGATAAAAAGATATTCGACTTTATTAGTGCACTGTACCATAACACTTATTCACAAGAATAGTTGTTTATTATATTTTTTATCAATGTGCCTCTTTTTTCTTGAGACCGCCTCCCATTTTTCTTAAGCTACAGTTACTTCTAATATGCTTTAGATAGAGGCTTTCCTTTGGGTATTGGCTGTAGCTTTGGTATTATTGTTAGGCAAGCAAAAACAAAAGCATATTTAGCGCCAGCAAACAAGGACGGAAGGGAGACGACACCACAATGCCCATAGCGCATTGTGATGTCGTCTCCCTTCCGTCCTTGTTTGCTGGCGCTAAATATGCTTTCAGTTTACCAACACGCCCAACAAATGGCAAGCAAAAACAGTTCTTTTTTCAGGGTATCTTCAATTTTTTCTTTTGCGAGATGTACAACTAGCAAAGTGTGTAATTTGAGCAGATAGACCCTGCAACAAGTTTAACAAAGAGGACCTCTCGAGAAAACGTAGTAGTACTATACAACGATTACTAATTATGGTAGCAGGCATGTTCTTAGCGAAACTCACCCTTCGAGAATTTACAGGTAAACTGCTAAAGTTGCTGTAAATATTACAGCGTGTTATCAGAGTGCTGTGGAATGTATTAACACAATTCAGTATGAAGGCAGAAAGCTGGGCTAGTTGGTGTGTCATCATTATTCGAAAGACTAGCGCAAAATAGCAGCGACAAACACAGAGAAGACGACAGGACGAGCGCTAAACATGTTTAGCGCTCGTCCTGTCGTCTTCTCTGTCTTTGTCGCTGCTATTTTGCGCTAGTCTTTTGAATAACAATTCAGTATTTTGTTGGCAAAATGTGGCAACTATGACGGCGGACTGTCGCGGTGCCGTGGGATGAAATTGCGGACGTCTGTCTTTTTTTTTTCTAGTCAAGTAAAATGACAAGTAAAAACAAAGGCATGTTCCTTACAGTGTACTACTGAAGGCTGCATGGTGGCGAAGCGAGAAATTTTACCAACACATGCAGAATTTTATGGCATGGTTTGGCTGCTGCGATAGGTGCTTTTCGTCAGACCTAGCTTTCACTTAACGACGACGCCTATGCTGATCGTGGTTCAGCTACAAGAAAGACGCTAATTATTTTATAATGACCAGCCGTGGTGGCTTAGTGGCTATGGTGACTGCTAAGCACGATATCGCGGGATAGAATACCAGTCACGGCGGCCGCATTTCGATGGGGCGAAAACACCCGTGTACTTAGATTTGGGTGCACGTTAAAGAACCCAAGGTGGGCAAATTTTCCGGAGTCCCCCACTATGGCGTGCCTCATAATCAGATCGTGGTTTTGGCACTTAAAACCCCATCATCGTCATCATCATCAGCCTGGTTACGCCCACTGCAGGGCAAGGCCCCTCCCATACTTCTCCAACTACCCCGGTCATGTGCCAATTGTGGCCATGTTGTCCCTGCGAACTTCTTAATCTCATCCGCCCACCTAACTTTCTGCCGCCTCCTGCTGCGCTTCCCTTCCCTTGGAATCCAGTCCGTAACCCTTAATGACCATCGGTTATCTTCCCTCCTCATTACATGCCCTGCCCATGCCCATTTCTTTTTCTCGATTTCAACTAAGATGTCATTAACTCGCGTTTGTTCCACCACCCAATCTTCGCTCTTCTTATCCCCCCTTAAAGTTACACCCATCATTCCTCTTTCCATAACCCGTTGTGTCGTCCTCAATTTAAGGAGAACCCTTTTCGTAAGCCTACAGGTTTTTGCCCCGTAAGTGATGACTGGTAAGACACAGCTGTTATACACTGTTATACAGCGTCAAAATCCCATAATTTAATTTATATTTAATTTACCATGAAACGAAAATTGTCGTGCGCCACGGATGAACTAGGAAAAGGACAAAGAAACAGTCAACTGGTCGTTATTTCATCACTTCAGAGAAAAATGTAGAGTTTGATGCAGGCCAGCTTAAAAATAAAAATACGAGTGCACAAATGCTTTGCAGAAAAACGGGGGGAGGGGGAGAATTTAGAACGCATACGTATTACAAGAAAATTTCTTCCTCACTCATAATGTGTAATGGTCAGTACAAGGAAATTCGAATGCATGAATATAGAATACCAATTTGCCTCAGATGGAGCTCCGAGTGACAACACGAAATGCTCAGGACGCAGTGCATTTTGTAAGAACATCCCACTAACCACGTTTCCTTCAACTTTTATGGACCCGCCGTGGTTGCTCAGTGGCTATGGTGTTAGGCTGCTGAGCACGAGGTCGCGGGATTGAATCCCGGCCACGGCGGCCGCATTTCGATGGGGGCGAAATGCGAAAACACCCGTGTACTTAGATTTAGGTGCACGTTAAAGAACCCCAGGTGGTCGAAATTTCCGGAGTCCCCCACTACGGCGTGCCTCATAATCAGAAAGTGGTTTTGGCACGTAAAATCCCATAATTTAAAAAAAAATCTTTTATGGGTGCTTCATGAATGAATCAATCAATCAGTCAATCAATTAACGTTTTATTTCTCTATGAGAAACGTGAGGGTAGCTGAGAAAAGGCTGCAAAGTGCAGCTTGACAATACTCCGGCTCCCTAGACTTCGACAGCAAGTTATTTATGGCGCACTTCTAAGCATTACATGTGCAGGAAGAAATAAAGCATGCTAGGTAGATGTAATAGTGCGCTGTTATGTAGACCCCAGCCTCCACTATTCCGTTTATCAAGTTATTCAGTGCAGTAAACAATGGGCCAATCAGACACTAAGTCGTGTACCTCCGCAGTGTCTACTATATTCCGCCGCGCATGTACGCATTCATATCGGAGAGTACGTACCGCGCATTCAGTCAGATACAAAGCCAGCTTTGGGCAGGATATCGACATGCGATCACTCAGGTCGGGTGATCGTCGAACTCCTATTGGCTGAGGTGATTACCGAAGGGCAGTGTACGGCCTGCCAATAGGCTCGCAGCCTCATAAAATTGCAGTAGAAATTACAACGGTAACGATACGCCACCTGCACCGCCCTGATCAGCACTTGCGCCACGTGGTTTCCCAGGCAGAGTGCCGCCATGGTTGCCTCGTCCAACACGTGCTCGCCGGTGCCCTTCTCACTCCAGCTGGAAGGCTTGCCCGACGCCGACATGACCGCCGGCAGGGGGAGACACGCGCCGCCTTCCACTGCGGCGACCCCTGCACGATAGCGTCCGCTTTAAAGGAGTCGCATCTTGGGCCTATCGAAACACTCGCGCAAGCTTTACGAAACGGAGCAGGTAATTTAACTTCATGCTCACACATTTTATTTTGAATAGACATTGTTCGGGTTATACTTCCTTTGTCGTGCTGCGGTCGTGGGCACCAAAGCACGTGAAGCTTGTCTGTTTTCCATCGTTTCGTGCAAACTGATCAACTTCATGCTAGCTATGTATATCATCGTACTTTTTTTATAGACCATACTGATATTTTATTTAAAAAGCTGACTCCCCATCCCGGCCCTGCGAAAGTGGATGTCCAGCGAAGCTGTTGCAGAACCACCCCTACAACTGCTGACGGGGGGGGTGTGCGACGCTATATTGATGGTTTAAATGCTTGTTTCGAGCTTGTTCTTTATTGAAACGTATGCTGTTCTGTGTGCTGTAAGGGTGATTTCAACGAATCTATGCACAGCTCGGTTCATTTGCCTGAGCGCTTGTAGACTGCCTGACGGTGATACGAGCCATTGCATTTTTTGCTTTCTTACGGAGGTATGAGCCTTTCCTTACGGGGGTGTATGGTATGGTATGAAGAACTTTATTTAGGTCCTGAGGGATCAGTCTGGGACTGATGCGGGCCGCTCCCACGTCGGTACAGAGAGGCCGAGCCCCTCTGCCATCACACGTACGGGCCCTCTGGACAGCCCTGAGTTGAGCCGTCGCATTTTTATTTGCTTACGGGCGTATGAGCCACTGTTGATGATGATAGATACTGTTTAGAGCTTGTTCTATATTTAAACGTACGCTGTTCTATAATGTCAACCATTAAATTTTACGGAACACGACACCTGAGAACAAGCTGAATATCTATGCAGCCGCACAATGCAGCCTAGAATTCGTATTTACAGCCAATACTAGTATATGTGAACAACATTGTGATGTTCGGTTATACTGACTACTATCACAGGCTGCTCGGAAATTGAATGTTTTCTGAGATCCCGTGGTCCGTAAACATTTGTAGTTGACTGATCGCTGCATGCGTGATTCCAATGAATGTACGCACTGTCCGCTCCACTTTGCTGACCGAGTGCTTGTAGCCTCTGCATTACAAGAGGAATGAGCCACTACGTTTTTGCTTGCTTAGGAGGGCATGAGCCACTGCTGATGATGATAATTTCTGCGCACGGACGGACGCGAGAAAAACCGGCCACCGAGAGGCTTACAGTTTCGCTGTAAAATTAATGAGCGCAGCGAGCGTCGTGCTTTCCCAGACGTATTCCTAGGCAAGGTGCACATACTTTAGCGCTAACAACGTGAACTTCAGAAGACTAATTAATAAAAATTTATTCATTAAATTTTTATTAGTGCCTTGGGGGCCGTTGTCTAAATAGCAAATTTGGAGGCAATGACAATTTCATGCACACCAATCTTCTAAAAATATTGAAAATCGCCCCTAATTTGAAATATTCATCATCAAATTCTAAAGCTTAATCGAGGCGATATCGATACCGCGCGTCCCGCTGCGCATCAGACGGCAACAGCCCGTAAAGAATCGTGCGACGTAGGGACGAAGTTTGAATGGTAGCATGTCGCGGAAAGTCCTGACCCGACACAAGATACGACTTCCTAGATAAAAAGAAAAATGAGGGTGCATTAAAATTGGAATGCCATCAAATTCGCCATTGAAACAGCTGCCCGTAAACACTAATGAAAAAGTTTATTAAGAACGTTTTGTGCATTATTTTTCTCAAGCTAACGTTATAAGCGGCAAAGTACGTCCACCTCGCCCAGGAATCCTTTCGCAAAAAACGCCACGTTCGCTGTACTTATGGCCTTCTTACAAAAAAAAATAAGTATTTTCTAAAAAAACACTCTGCATATGTGCCTGCTTTCTTGTTCTCTGTTGCTGACATCATCAACATCTAGCCGAGGCATCCGTTTTGATAACGTGGCTTCAATATTGTTGCTCTCGCTTGAAAATGTGCCATCTGGATAGCAGAGAGCAGCGGCGCTGCATTGCAAATACTGATTGTCCAGGAAACTCACTGAATCCGCCACTAACATGAAGGTCCCAATCGGTCAGCTTGCTTTCACATGTACTTCTTTACATTTTAGCAATGCAATATTTAGCGAAATTGTCAGTGAGAAGGCCTTACACAAAAAATGTGACAGTTGAAATCTACCCGCACTTACAAACTTCAGAGCTTTCAGTGATAAGCTTTTTTTTATTCTTCCGTATCAATGCGGTTATCTTGCCTAATATAAAGGGAGCATACTCTCTTAAAAAACGCTCGAAGTACTTAGTAGCTACTGTCACACCGTTTGCTACGTTAGAATAACTGCAATTGGCAACTATAGAGTTAGTAACTTAACTGACTAGACGAGGTAGTCACTTGTACTCATTAGTCTCAGCTACCAATTCCGAACGCACTTAGCACTACCGGATTCAAAGTTTCTATCTTATAACACATATATCAGACGCACTGTGGAATATGCCGCAGTTGATCCAATATATGCAGCAGAGGGGATAATCTGTATCAGGTGCGTGGTGCTATCTGCGGTTGGAATTAGCAGTTGAGATCAATTAGTAATAGTGACAACCTCGTTTAGTCAGTCATGTTACTAACTCTGTAGTTGCCAACCGCAGTTATACTAAGGTAGCAAACGGTGTGACAGCAGCTAGTAACTACTACGACCTTTTTTTTCAAGAATTTGTATTAAGTAAATTATTAAAAGTACAACGCGGACTACATACCACCTCAAGGGGCATTTGCAATCCCAAATAGGGCTGGCTTGTCCAAAATCATCGACAAACCACCAGACGTGTCACAACCATGATAGAGCACTAGTAAGGAAATATCATATGGCTCTAGAAGCATCGCTTGGGTTGAGTTTAAAGGCGTCTCATACACAAACGCCCCTTTCGCAGGAATTTACGAAGTCTTCTAATGTTTAGAACAAAAGCTAAACATTTTGAGCATCCCTATTATTGAATATGTTGTGCAGGAACACTACCGGCATGAACAACCAACACTTCTAGTGGTTACGAGCTGGTTAAAGGGACCGAAGTGCCGTCTTCTGATGATATCACGTCACATATACTACTAGTTGTAATCGCCATGCGTAGGAAACAGTGACCCAGACACGTACACAAGGGTGCCTGCCTGGGTCCCCCCCGAAATTAAGTGGTCCCCCCCGAAACTTGGTAGGCCAGTAAGCGAGGGATTCACAAGAACTGTGATTGTTCCGCAAACATATATTTCTCTATAATTCTCCCAAACCTAATTACAAAACGCTACTAGAAATCTTTATTTTAGACTTTCGCTTATTTACTTCTTCTTGGCAGTGTTCTTCCTGCGCTTCTTTCCTGCGCGAGTTCATTTGATGCGGTTCCTTGTTTGTCAAGTAAAGGAGAGGTTTATCTCGCAGGCCTACCTGTGAAATACATCCTATTTCATTTCTCTTTTGCCGGTTTACGTGGCTTTATAGCGAACGGTAGGCATTATTCACATTTGAACTACTAGACGTACCACCCCCCTTTATTTTCCTAGAAAAGTTATCTTGGGTTGGGGGGGCCCTCCAAAAAAAAGATCCTGGGTACGTGCCTGCAGTGACCGAATGCTTAGAGTTGGTAGCAGCTGTTTGTCAATGGACGGTCACTTTCTCTTAAATGTTCGCTCTCACCGCTGACTGGTATTTCTTCTTACGAGAAGATATAGTCTAATAACCGCTTTCTGAACATGGGCATCGATTCTACAAGCTGTGACGCACACCACGCATGCAACAGTACACTTTTTCCGGACGAAATTTCTGACAGAAGCATTGCAAAGCTTAAACTATAATATAAGAGCCATCAAGCTGTGGAAATGGTAAATTTTTTTGCAAAACCAATCCCCTTTGCCATAAAAAATTGCTTGTCTTGAAATTTAGAAGTGGTTTATTGCACAGGAATACTTTGTCGCTACGCCACACGAGGTCGGAGTAATGTAATGCCTTGAAAGCGGATTCAAACCAACGACTTTGGGTATAGATGCTCCAACTCAACTCCATGCAACTCCAGGGCAATTACATTGGCAATTTTGATTATATAGTACGATGAGTGAAATCCCCTACGGAATAGTACAGTACTCACAAAAAACCGCGCAACCTCCTTTAGACGTATAGTTGTAGTGGAGGGAATAGTGATTAAAGAAGTCTTTTGCAATCACACACCTGTAGGGGAAAAGTGGTCACCGGGACACAATGGAACAAAGGTTAATATATTAAACTGAACGTTTCTTCGTCTTATACTTTTAACTGGCTATAATCTTAAGTTATTATTATTATTATTATTATTATTATTATTATTATTATTATTATTATTACTGCATTTTGTGTCACAAATTTTTGCAAAACTTTTATACTAGGCTAGTTTGGGTGCATAAATATAAAAGAACAGTAAATCTTGAATTTCAGGTTTTTGGATTTGTGCACTGCACTTTTTAATATGCTGGGTGTTTTTTAGGCTGCACAGATTTTTTTATAAAGAAGCTACGAACGTAGCAAATGTGGCGTTCTTGCAAAATAGTGTTTCGGCGAGGCGGACATAGTTTGCCATTACTAGCGTTAGTGTCAGAAAACGAATCAATAAAGATTTCCTTAACTTTTTAATATTGCCTTGGGGGCATTTCTGCAAACGGAAAATTTGGAGATGGGCACTTTTTTTATTCTTAAATATCGCCCCTCATTTGTGATATTCGTCGTGAAATTTCAACGCTCAGTGCAGGCAATGTGGAAACGGAATGCGCCCCGCCGCTATGTACTGCACCACTGACGTGACGAAGTTTTAATGATCGCGTGTGTGCCAGCAAGTGCGCATACGGGACGTCGTGGCCGATGCTTGCCACGTGTAAACATGATGCATCGGTGTGTGTCCCGACTGGCCGCGACGCTTGCTCCTAAACTCCGCCGCGCTTTCTGTCAGGGGGTGTTTTCGCGTGATACGATAGCGGCGCGTTCGGTTTCGACATTTCCTGTATTGAGCACTACCTTGAATTAGGTGCACGTTTCAAAACTTCCAAGAAATGGGGGCGCATTAAAATGGGACTGCCTACAAATTTCCCGCATAAGAATGCACTCGAGGCACTAATAGAAAGTTATAAGTAACAATGTCTTGATAATTATTCTTCTGAAGCTTACGTTATTAGCAGCAAAACATGTCCACCTCAATAGGAACTCCTACGGGAAAACGCGGCGTTCGGTGCACTCATAGATACTTTATAAAATATCTGAACAGTACAAAAAAGAAGCACGCCCTGTCGTAGGTAACGAGGTTTAACCTTGCATACCTGCTAGGTGCTCAAATGTGATTTCATTATGCGAGTTCTGCGCATCACGGTGCTAAAGATGCGTAACTAAGAAAGGCTCTAACGTATGCGAGAATATTCGCGCTAAAGTATGCGTCCATCTATTCGTTATTTGCTATTTTTTTAACACATGGCGAAAGCTTTGCATCTTTATGTCTGTTGCTGTCTGGCGACGTAGAAATGAACCCTGGGCCAGAAACGAAGGTGATGTTGAAGGAATTGTGCGATGGCCAAAAGGCAATACAATCAGATCTAGACAGCTTGAGCAAGCGGCTGAAGGTGGTTGAAAACAGCCTTAAAATATTTAAAGAACAGGTGAGTACAATTGCTCAACTGTCTAAAACAGTAAAACAGTTAGAGAGTACACTTCGGCAGCAGCAGGAAACAATGGACAGCTTTGAGGACAGAAGTAGGCGGAATAACCTAGTGGTATTTGGAATACCGGAAGGCATGAAGGAATCCGTAACTGACCTTGAAACGACAGTGTTAGAAGGTGTACTCGAAGAAAAACTTGGCGTCAACTTGAGTACCGTGGAACGAATACATCGGATAGGAAAAAAGAGCGCCCGGCATGGACCTGTAATTCTCAGGTTGTATGACTCTAGGGAAAAAGCTAAAATTTACAAACAATGCAGAAAGCTGAAGGGCAGCGGCGTCTCCATTTCTGAGGATTTTTCGAAAGAAACCCTGGCGAAGCGTAAAATGCGCGGGGATTCCGCGAAACAAGAAAGGGAGGACGGGCATCGCGTGCGCTTGAATTACGACAAACTACACGTGGACTCTGACGTGTACACGTGGGATCAATCAAAGCGCAGCCGTGTGAAGGTTCCGTATCCTAACAGACGCCCTACTGATGGTGCGGGTGACTGACGGAACACAAAATGTGATTCGAATGCCTTCCGCTTGATCAATTTCAACGCTAGAAGTTTAGCAAACAAAATTGGAGACTTAGAATATATCCTGGCTAATTACGATCCCCATGTGCTTGCAATAACCGAAACATGGCTGCGGCCCGAAATACAAGACCAAGAGCTCGTACCACCTAATTACAAAATCATACGAAGAGACCGCGATGCTCGTGGGGGCGGAGTTGCTATTGTATTCAAGGCCGATATTGACTGTGTGCAAATTACTGGCATTCCAACACATGAGAGCATCTGGTGTGAAATTAGGCTAGATAAAACAAGGATAATTCTTGGAACTGTTTATAGACCGCTAAATCACCCATTTCCTATCTTGAAGATATGCAGCTTTACCTAGAAAGCCTTAAAAAGAGCAGCTGTCGCATGATCATTGCTGGTGATTTCAACTTACCAGGGATTGATTGGTCCACGCTTAGCGCTCAGCCTCGCGAAGATGCCCATTGTGAACTACTTCTAGAAATAGCTTTCAGTAAGGATTTACAACAGGTAGTTCATGAGTGCACACGCGCAGTTGGGAAATCAAGATCTGTATTACACTTGGTGTTCCTAGACGGGCGATTTGAAGACTACGACGTATCGGTTGAAACCGGCCTCTCGGATCATAAGCTAGTTTATGTAGAGATAGTCTACCGCTGTATACCCGAAGGCTGGTAGTACTACGCATGTTCTGTGCTTCGATAGAGCCGATGACACAAGCATTATTGACCATCTTTCGCTGTGTTTTGATGAATTCACTTCAACGGATGACGTCAATGCGATGTGGATAGCGTTTAAAGATATTGTTTTTTACTGCGTAAACAGATTTGTGCCCACTCGGAAGAAGAAAATAAATAAACGAAACCCGTGGGTAACCCGCGAAATTATACATTTAAAGCGGAAAATTAACCGTGAGAGACAGAAGTCAAACAAAGATCATAATAAAATTTCGGCGCTAAGCTCTATATTGCGCACAAATATGGCTGCTGCTAAAACAAATTACTATGACGTGACATTAACTAATTTTATGAAGCACGATCCGCACCGTTTTTGGCGCCATTTGTCGCATAATAACGAAGGTCCAAGTGTCATTATCGCTAATGACGAACTTGTGTCGGACAACTCGCGTATAGCAGTATGTTTTAATGATTTTTTTCAATCTGTCTTTACTGACCCTTCTGCAGATGGTCGTTCTCCCCTCTCTCTAGAATCCCCGTACACATCACCAGTGCCTAATATTCAGGTTTCGCATGAAGGCATTGTAGCTCTTTTGCTTAAAATTAACGATAAGAAATCTGTAGGTCCAGATGGCATACCAAATGCCTTTCTGCGCAGATATGCGGAATGGGTAGCTCACTATCTAGAGATCATTTTTAGTTCTTCGCTGAAGCAAAAACGGGTCCCAGATGACTGGCTGGTTGCAAAAGTGGTTCCGGTTCACAAGTCTGGTGAAAGGCAACATATTGGAAACTATCGGCCAATTTCACTCACGTGTGTATGCTGCAAGCTACTTGAACACATAGTTTCAAAGTCAATCTACACCTACCTTGAAGACAAGAAAGCTTTTTTTCCCAACCAGCACGGGTTTAGACAGCACCTTTCGACCGTCACACAGTTGATAGAAACGATCAACGATTTTTCAGCTTCCTTGAACAATAGAAAGCAGGTCGATGCTATATTTTTAGATTACTCGAAGGCTTTCGATCTGGTTGTACATAATGAATTAATTAAAATACTGATGGAAATGAATATAAATTATGATGTTGTTATGTGGGTCCGTCATATCTTACAGATCGGACACAATACGTTGAAATAAATGGTAACAAATCTAACCAATTAAAAATAACCTCAGGCGTTCCACAGGGATTCGTTTTAGGACCACTTCTTTTTCTAGTTTACATAAATGATATTGCTCATAACATAAGTAACGACATAACCATCCGGTTATTTGCAGACGATTGTTTATTATATCGCGAAATCAATAACCAAAGCGATCAGGCGTCACTTAGTCAAGCCCTTAAGGCTGTAGAAGTCTGGGCCGCAAAAAGTAAAATGAAAATTAATGAATCTAAATCAGTCATGCTCAGAGTTACAAACAAAACAAAGCATGTTATTGAGTAATTATGAGATGAACTCAACAATTCTTACAGAAGCTGAAACGATAATATACCTAGGTTTAACAATTTCGAAAGACTTAAGTTGGAAATCACACATAGACAGAATTCGTGGAGCTGCAGAAAAAAAGTTATGGTTCCTTCGCCGAAAATTAAAGCTAGCAACGACACCCGTCAAACTACTTGCATATTTAACTTACATTAGAGCAACGTTAGAATATGCCAGTGTCATTTGGGATCCGTTTCAATCCAGAATTATAAACCGCATTGAGAAGGTACAGAGAAAATCTGCAAGGTTCATTCTTTCCCGGTATTGGCGTACTGACTCTGTTTCCGAAATGCGATCGGTTGCTTGATTTGCCTCCACTGGCTCAACGGCGGAAGTATGCTAGACTTAAATTTCTTTTTTTGTTGTCAAAAGGCCACTTCAATATTGAAACCACGCCCTATCTTGCTCCCAGGCAGGCTAGAAACGTCAGATCAAGCAATCATTGCATGTTCTCAATTCCAAAAGCATATCTGGACATGTACGCTTATTCATTTTTTCCGCGAACGATTAAGGAATGGAACAGTTGCCGGCGTCTGTTTTGCAGTCGAGTAGCATTGACATCTTTGAGGAACACGTTAAAAACCTTTTATGAAATTTAATCTTAGTGGTGGTGTGCAAACATTGTCACACTATTCTAGAAATACATACAATAGTCTTTCTTTCATGCTGCTTCCAATATCACTGTTACAATGTTAGAAACATGTATTTCTTAGCCAAACTATTGTTTTTGTATTTCATTATTTGTTTCGCATTGTATTTCCAACATTCATTGCTTTATGTCCAATTTACGTTTGTAAAGTGTTTACATTTTTTTACGCTATGTGCAAACCAGCTGTACCCACCCTGTTACGGCCAAGGCGGCCAACAGTATTTGACAATAAAAATAAATTTAAAAATGTACTCAAGTCCGCAAATGTGAAAGCATTTGGTCGTATGGTAAGCGGGTGTGACTGGGCTCACCAGATTGCAGTAAAGCTCTAATACAAACAACCCGCCGCGGCGGCGTAGAGGCTTTGGCGTTGCGCTGTTAAGCCCGAGGGAGCGGGATCGAAACCCGGCCGCGGCCACCGCGTTTCGATGGGGGTGAAACACAGTAACGCCTGTGTACCGCGCATTGGGTGCACGCTAAAGAGCACCAGGCGGTCCAAATTATTCCGGAGTCCCCCACTGCAGCGGGCCTTGTAATCATATTGCGGTGTTGGCACGCAAAACCCCAGAATTTCATTTCATTTCATTTATTGTACCTTCAAGGCCCGAAGGCGTTATAGAAAGGAGTGGAACTAAATATACAGCATGTGCAGATAACAGGGTATAATAATAACAAGAAAAAAAATAGAAAGTGCGGATTAACAAAAGTATTCTTCAATAGTAGTTCTAAAAGCAGATGTATCGGTTATGTTAACAGTTGAGGCCGGCAGATGATTCCATTCATTGGTAGTTTTAGGAATAAATGAATAAAAAAATAGGTTCGTGCGACAGTGTGGAACGCTCAATTTATGCCGATGGTCAGTACGAGATGATATATATGCAGGTTCGGACAAAAGTTCACATTTTAATTCCGGATAGTAATAGTAAATTTTGTGCAGCAGTGATAAGCGTGCTATCTTCCTACGGGATGAGAGGAGAGGGAGGTTTAAAGTAGCCTTCATAGATGTTACGCTTGATGTCCGAGAATAGTTAGTAAGAATGAACCGGTAAGAATTTGGTAAGAATTTAATTTAATTTTAGCACACTAGCAGGCAAGATACTTTCTGCGAGGTGAAAGCCACAGCGCATAAGAACTTTGGCTCGTATTCGTAAAACTACTCTTACGTAAATGCCTCCCGCGACTGATCAGTGTCACGCCAATTTCGCTAAAATGCTGCTCGCTATCATGGGTCGCGGGCACTCAAAAGCTGGACAGTAAGTGAACATTCTTCGGCAACAAAGATTTGTGGATACGTATTCTGTCCCTCGTCTCTCACCATTACCAAATCCCACCAGCAGGAACCGCACGAGAGCGTAGTACGCCCTCGCCTTCATGACAGCCGCATGCCTCCTCCCTGGCAAGCAACCCTGCGCACACAAAGCGTGAAAAAGGAGAGGCAGCTTATTGATGGCGTAAGACAAGTGCATACACCCAACCGCATCTGCGCTATAACAGTGATCATAGCATCCACATATTTCCCTCGCTATCATGGGCGAGGTAAAGAAAACAGAGAACTTCTATAAACTAGACAAATGCATGCAACGACAACGCCAAATGCACAGCTATCTAAATATGGGTGTGTTTCATCTGCTCGCACAAGGTAATCATATGACTCAACGTGAACAACTGCTCACACGTGGAACGTAGCGAAAAAAATGAGTTTGTTCAAGAAAGCGATGGCAATTTGGGGGCCTGGAGAAGAGACGGATTTACATACGCGTACATTATAGATACAATATAGGCGTAAACCATACAATTTGACAGGTAAGAGCAAGCACGTTAGGAATCTTTAGTTTTAGCTCAACCGAAGCAATAAGGTTAAGTACGCCGTTTTCTCAAGCTCGCTATGTTCTGCACATTTGACTGAAAGCCGCTTTTTTCCCGTTCTCAGACTGCTGCGGAGAAAAGTATACCAATCTGGGAAAAATAAGATATTTCTTGCGAGCAGCATCTGATGAAATATTTTTCGACTATTAAACGCCACAATTGAGGCCTACTCGTACGTATGCGTGCACTCTACAGATGGTCATTATAGCGCTTGAAACATTTTCTTTTCTGTTCTTGAAGTTAGACGTTTATTAATTACGCAAGTAGGTAAAGACAACTCTCTTGAGGTGTCAGGGATCCAACAGCGGCCCAACTGAAGATTTCATGGCAAAAATTGCATCAAGTAGCATCTTCAAGGGCCCTTTCTCTGTTATTTGATAAAAGCCAGGTGTCAGTTTGGTAGCATTTGTTGATTAGATATGATGATAAAGCTTTGTTTCCCTTAACAGAACAAGAGTACTGACGGGCACAGCGACATTCATGACGGCAACAATTACTTTTACACCCAACTCTTTTACATTTATTTATTTATTTATTTATTTATTTATTTAAATACCTTCAAGAGGCCATAGAGCGTTACAGAATGAAATTTGTTACAGTTTCGGCAACATGTACAGATAACATATAACAGAAAATACAGCAATAATGCGCGAGTAAAAATATATTCGAACATATATATTCAAGTCCGACGCAATATACCTAGCAAAATATAAACATATATATTGTAGCACATATTCATCAAGTACAATTTTAAATACATAAAACTTGTTTATTGATACAATGGAGGTGGGCAAGGTGTTCAAATCTTGACTTATCGAAGGAAGAACTTAATAAAAAAAATTGCTGGCTCTCCAATAATCGAGAGTAGATGTAAGCATCAAATGGCAACTGGCAAAGCACATTGGTAGGAGATAATACTAGCCATAATCATAAAATGAGTTTAGTGCATTTTCACAACTCCGCCACAACACACCGCACCACGCCATATTGTGCACTGGTCCATATAAACGCTGCCCAGATAGAACAAAATCAGATGAGGTACAGAGCGCACTGCCCATCTAGAAGAAGAGCACCCGAAGGAGGCGCCATGCAACGTGGCGCGATCTCTCGAGGCGATGCAAAACGCACGCCCCGGAACTCATGGACCACTGGCGTTCAACAAAACAAAGGCGACCCTGTCTCAGTGCCAAAATATGAGCGCGAAGTATATGGTGCCCTGTATCTGGGCCTTTTGAACGTCTCTATTCGAAATAACAAATAAAGCTTCAGCGTACTAAGAGTTACAGCTTGATGATATTGTGAACAAACATTAGGATGAACTCGGAAGCAATATTCTTTTTGACTTGTCTGGGTAGTACCTACCGTATCTAATCCGGTCCTGTACAAAGAGTTGGGGGCAAGAGACCACATTTTCTTAAGTTATGACTGGTTTCCCGGATCATCTCGTTTTGTTCTCGCAGCTTGCCCGGATGTTCTCCTTTGGGTGCCCGGGTAACGGCTCTGGTTTTTGGCTCAAGATCACTTGAAGGTCGCCGACAACCGGAGCTAGAAGCATTTTACGCTTTAAAAAGACGCAGTTTTGCCAGAAAAGTAAAGCATTCACTGCGATAAAAAGTGTTAGACAACACAAAGCAAGACTCGTAGTTTCAACGGTCGTATAAACTAGAGTGAACATTCGTTTACTAATATGTTACCAAGCATGGTGTCACGCGCACGGATAAACATGAGCAAATCTCACTCGATAACCGCGAACACTCGCTATGACAACACTGGCGTGATGAAGTGCGGCGAGCGAATTGCCCTTCGGGCTGCCTCCCGCTTCAACGCAAAGTAGGCGCGAGAGAACACAGCGCACACGAAGCTATCATTTCTCGGTGAGCGTAGCCTTTGTATCCACAGCAAATTACGTCCAAGATAAAGCGCGCGGTCGTGCCCAGTCGCGCCATTCGCCACAGCCCCCTTACTAGAGGAAACGCGCGCCAACCGATCTCCCCCCCCCCCTTCTAGCGCGCCCGCTCACCCAACACCACCTAAAAAAGAGTTGCTTACCTCCCCGTCATCCAACGCCCCTCCCCACTAACACACATTGCGTACACGAGCAGACGACGCGCATCCGCCCCACCTCCCCTCCCTGCACTCCCAAAACGCTGCCACGCGAAGCCGCCATCCTCGGCTCTCCCTCGCGCCTACAGTCTACGGTGCGCGACCGCAATCTTATAGCACTTGGACTTGATATACAACATCATCGCGACGCCGACGGTGGAAATTCGCAAAACAGGGTGTTTTACTTTTGTACTGTCAGTGCAAAGGAGTTTCCATGTATTTTGCTAACAACTTTCTTATTGTTGTAAATTAATGATATTGACGCTGTTGGCCCTGGTGTAGAAATGACATTGTTTGCTGATGATCGTGTTTTGTTTAAAGAAATTACTTCCACTAACGATTACAACGATCTCAACACTAGTCTGGCCAATACACATCAATGGTGTGTAATATTGGGAATGACCCGTAACACGAGAAAAGGTATCTGCCTTCCAGTAACTCGCCAAAAAATCCGCTGTGATATACCTACATTTTAGTCAAAAATCAAGAAAGGTGCTGACAGATGCAATAGCACACTGGGGTATAAAGTTTGCAAACAGGCATAAGGTGCCTCAGAAAGCTGGCCAACGTTTCGATAGGAGGACCTATCTTCGTCAAAGGCGGCCTCGTCATCCTCGGCATGTTAGTTTTAAAGGGTTAGGGCAGTGACGTCACGTGCGGTTGTCGATGGCGGTTGGTTATAAAGGGAGCAACTTCATCGATAATGAGCGCTGTCACCTGACGTCTGTGAGCGTGGTTCTCAAGACGAGGGGTTAAGATCGGGACAGGGGGAAGGCAGGGAGAAAAGAAAAAAAAGAAAAGGAAATAAAAAACGGGGGGGGACAACAGGAAAAGAAAGAAGGGGGCATGGGAGGGCGTTGGGAAAGCGAGAGGTTAGGGAGCATTCGGGGGTGTCGTTGGCGGCGTGTTTTTGTGGCTTTAGAAGAGCCGGTCAGGCGGTCAGTGCGCGAGTAACACAAAGCACCCCCTCCCCACCCGAAAAAAAAATTTCTGAGTTGACAAAGTGACTTTAGTAGCATAGCAGGAATGCGCGTCGAGGAATTTCGAAATATTTATGATGGCGACAAGGAGTCTGGGGTGCAGTGTATGGGGTATATGGAAGGCAGTAACATGGTCTTTCAAGGGACGTTAGCCCCAGTAGCTCAACGTTGGTGTCGTTACGGCGGTATACAGAAATGGCGATACCCTGTGTGCAGTGGCGTAGCCAGAAATTTTGTTCGGGGGGGGGCTACGCCACTGGCCCATTATATATATATATATATATATATATATATATATATATATATATATATATATATATATATATATAGCTGCACGTTGCAGCTCAGCCTCCTCCATAAGAGGATGCGTTAGCTCGGGTGCTCCTATTTAAGTACATGTAGAAGGGGACTTCGTTTTTCCCTGCAACCACTTCACGAAATTTGAGGAGGTTTGTTGCATTTAAATCAAACAGTTTAATTCTACTGACTACTGGCTGCGAATTTTTCATTTAGGTGGTCAATTGTTTATTAAAAATTGATCAAAATTGAAAATTTTAGAAAACGAAACTATCAAGTTTAAAACTCCGTTACTCAACAATGAAAAATAACATCACAATTCTGTGAACTGCACCTAATAGTACATCTACGGCGGACAAAATAGATATGCTACTCATGAATCTCAAAATAATTTAGTATTGTGGAAATACGGCTTTTGCAGAACCCTTGTACACAACGTAACCAATTCACGTAAGATACAAATTGACCCAGCAAACTTGTCCGCTTTGATTGTTATAATAAATGCCGTTTACAGAACCACAATATCTGTTCTTCATGCATAGCTATTAGTTTGTAAACGTCGTGCTTCTATTTCTTCAAACTTTCGAATTTTTCAAAATATTTTAAACAAAATTCAGGCCCTAAATCGAAGTTCTGTTTCCAACAGACACTAGGATTTAACTTTCTCTCTCCAATGCAACCAATTTCAATAAAAGCGATTAGCAGGATTATCTCAGAAAAGCGTTTCTGCGTTTTACAAGTATTTGAATAGGCCGCGTCGGACTGGGCCCGAGCTAAAGCTTCCTCTTAAACAATTTATTGGGGGATCAAATACATGAATAATAACTGCATTGTCATTGCCAAAGATGCTGCAAACGAATTCTTGAAAGCTACGCACTGTAAATACAAATAAAATATGTATTTGTTCATAAAATATTATACTGGTATGTGCGAAAAATTGTTCCCAACATAACTGACGTCAATGCTTCCATGTTTTTTGTCTATTTATTAAGTTAAGAAAATATCCCACGAACTTTAGAACTATATCAGTTCGAAACCAGGAAAGCAGTGCATGCCGCTGATATGACAAATTAAAAGGCAATGAACTGAACAAGTTGAGGACAAATATGTTAATGAAACTTTGTCATTCAAGAACCGTGCTTACATTCTTGTATATATGCAATGGCCAGTGAAAAATCTCTATGACGCTGTCGTTTGTTCCAATGTATTACGCAGGAGTAGCTGTCCCTTGTCGTGTATCGTGAGTAATTGCACCGAAGTTATAGTCGCGACAGAGAGCACGTATAAAAAGCAGGAGTTCTGCAAGATATATGGGGGCAAGTCAAACGAATGAGCCAACAACGGGGTACTTTGTTTAAAAGTAGTCTTCATGAGAATTTAGACATTTGTCCTATTGACTAAGGAGTCACGTGATTCCCGTCTTATAAAACTCGTTGGGTTGCTGCTTCAAAAAGTCTGTAAAAAGCCCGGTGTTGGAATGTCCTTGCAACGTCCTTTGAACCGTTTGCTCCAAAGCTTCACAGTGGTCAATGAAATGAAGTGTTCAACGTACACGGCAGTCATATGGTGATTAATTTCTGTTTTGGAAACACCTTCAGCTGTCAAAAACTTCGCGACACCGAGCTGTTAAACTTTTGAAATGTCCATTATGTGACGCAACCATATACAACCCATGGTATGAGAGCATTAAAGAACATTTATCTTCACACCTGCGTGTCACTTTTGTAAATGAGACATGCCGTTCTCCTACGCGCATGCCTCGCAGATAATGAACTGAACCATTATTGCGCGGTTAGGGTAGGCTCACTTTCATTTGACTCGCCCTCGTACATTAAAAATCCAAAGATACAATGGGATATACAAATGCGAAAATACGGCTTGATAAAGGACAAGAAAGTGTCACTGGAAACAAAGTTCACCGCATGTATACACAAAACCTCGCAACAAGATATTTAAGTATACGTATAAGTCTCCAATGAGTCTATGTATGTAAGAAGAAGTAACTGTATATAATGCGTCAAACAAGGCAAATAAACATGTTGCACAATCATAGATTCACAGAATCCTAGATTCCGCCCCCATTCCATCCACTCCCCCCGATGTATTGCGCGCGACGGAAGGTGGCGCGCTTGTTCCCCGCTTTTCTCCTTTGCGCATACAAGACTGAGCCACCATCGTCGGCTCACCCATTCCACCTCCTCTCCTACGCTTTCATTCGCACATACAGCATACAGCGCGTGGTCACGATGTTATCACCCTTGGACTTTATACGAAACATGAGGGCGACGGCGACGGCAGGAATGCGCCTGGAGTGTCCATATAATTGCTTTCGCAATAATATAATAAACGTATCCGGCAAGAGAAGCGTCCCGTCGCCCATTAATTTCCGCAAAAGAAGTATCAAAATCGAACTTTCACCATGCGACGATTCGCTGCGCCGCAACAATGTACTTTTTTTCTGTGAGGCGGAGGCACCGAAATAAAAAAAAAACGCATAGGAAAGTATGTTGGCCAGAATCGAATGCCTACTTCGGGACCTAATGGGGCTACGGAAGGAATACCGAAGAAAACGTCAGACGCTTGGTCCACTGAGAACCATACGCATACTGCTCAGTATCCTACAGCGGCGAAACAAGACTTTCCGGAAAGGTTCCGCTCAAGGAATGCGGTGCAATCCTTCGAGTCCCCACAGTGATGGCAGCGAGCGACCATTGTTTTTTTTTTTCTCGTCTGCTTGCCAGAAAGCGTCCAAAACTCTGTCAGGTGAAAATCCACTCGGCCAGAGCAAACCGAACGCGCACCGAAGTGCACCTCAAGGTGGTCGGGGCCATACGAAAAAAAACGTACGCGCTCTGGCTGGCTCTGGCAGCCCGCGGGTAGGGTAGTGAGAACAAAAAAAAATGAAGAGGCTCAGTGTGTCCTCGCGAATAAAAGCCAAAGTAGAAAAAATAAATGAGAACTTAGTTACTTTGGCTGGCTTTAGTGTCTTGACATGGATGTTCTGGCGTAGGTTAAAAAAAAATGCTGATATTTTTTTATGGGACATGACGGCACAAATGAACCGTCCTAACACTTCGTCTCATTGGACCTCGCTGCCTGCTTTGTCAACTCGTCTGCTAGTGTGTTGATTTGGCTTGTCTCGTTGTACGTTCCGGTGTAAGACTTTAGAAAAGTCAATAGACCTTTGGCGTCAAATGTTTATAACAACATCAAACCCACAAAGTTCCGCAATTGAAAATCTAAAGCACAACTTTGGAAATGTCAATGCACCTTTCACATCAAGAGCTTATGAGATTTACACCCATAAAGTTTCGCAATTGATAGCCATGCGCTCCATAGATTCCGTGGCCTCAGTGAGATGCCGCGGCGAGCCCGCTCACCATCAAAGCGCCCTTGAAACTTAATGCTCGGATGGGACTGCTTGGCGTTATGTGACTCCCGGTGTATGGGCGTTGCCACGAAATCCAGCCCAAGTTTGCAATCTTCGCGGTTAAATGTCTTTTCGAGCGCAAAAAGACATTCTAGACAAAATCCAGAGTGATTTCCGGCGCCGGGGGTCGCTTTGGTCGGCGGTGCATGGACAGGACGAAAAAATTTCGGGGGGGGCTGAAGCCCCATAAGCCCCCCCCCCCCCTGGCTACGCCCCTGTCTGTGTGGCTGAGGCACCAAAAAAAGCATACTGACGTCTGGGACTTTGGAGTGTGTTGGTGAAAGTGTTTCAAAAAACATATAATAAAAAACAGACAAAAAAAAAGAAAAGAGAGGGGGCAACCGAAACCGTAATAACAAATCGGAGGGTGACGTGCGCAGAAGTGGGCGGGGGCAAGTGTACATGGAAAAAGGGGGTCGACAGTTGCTATAAACGTAAAAACATGAAAGAGTATATTAAATTGAGTAGTAGGCAGGAAAAAGTTTTCGAACTGGAGTAATAGGTGAGGTTAAGAATTAAGGTTAGCTGGTGGCATAATGCGTTTTGTGCCTTGGTTGATGATATGAGAATTTTAGATTTAAGTTACCGCTTTTAAAGATTCTAAGTTGCCACATGCCAAATCAATTCCCGTCGGGCGTAGGCAAATAAACTTGTGTATGAGGTATGATTCCGTATATTTCCTTTCGCGAGGAGAACGGAAATTTGTTTGTAATATATAGAGCCTTGCTTTGTCGAATACATAACCACGTTCATTACAGTGGCTGTCTACTGGTTTAGGTAAACTGTGTTTTGTATCCACGCCGTGAACGTTGAGTCTTGTATGAATTTGTTGGCCAATCTCACCTATGTATTGTTTGCTACAAGCTGCACATTCTAGACAGTAGACTGCGTTGCTTGATCGGCAGGTGAAAGCTGAAGTTATCTGGTGTTCGTAATTCGACGCTGTACTTTTTACTGTAGTAGCAGATAGAATATGTTTGCATGTAGAGCACCTGGGGCGGCCACAGGGACCGGTTCCCAACTTCCTCTTTGTCCTTAGTTTGGCATGCACAATAATATCTTTAAAATTAGTGTTGCATCTGTAGGCTACTCTGGGCGGGTCGGGAAAAATCTTATTTTCTGGTTGCCTGTGAGAATTTGGAAGTATTTACTGAGGATGTTATTCAGGTTCGGGAGTGCGTTTGAGAATTTAGTAGTAAGAAGAGGCGTTGTTGTTCTTGTGATCCTCGGGCGGTGGTTTAGGATCTCGGCTCTATCAAGTTTGGTTGCAACGGTGGAGGCTTTTTGAAGGTCACTGTTTGGGTGGTTCCTGTTAGATGGGGTTTCTTTAAGGTGATCGAGTCTATCTGTGTAGTCTTGGTTTTCAACGGAAATGCGACGTAGTCATGTGGCTTGGCCATTAAAGATGCCTTGTTTGCAATATCTGGGATGGTGGCTCGCATATTCTGGGTACTGTTGTTTGTCGAAAGGTGTACTATACAGCGTTGTCTTTAGCGCCCCCTTGTCAATGCATATTGTTGTGTCCAGAAAGATTATGAGCTCAGTTGAGGATTCTGATGTGAATTTTATTGTTGGATGAGAAGAGTTTAGAAATGCTACATATTTATCTAGACGGTCTTGACCATGTCCCCATATTATGAATATGTCGTCTATGTATCGTAGGTATGTGGGGGGCTTGTCAGTGCAGAGCGACAGGAAATCTGTTTCTAGAATCCCCATAAATATGTCCGCGTAGGTTGGTGCAAAAGGCGTACCCATGAGCGTACCATGTATCTGTAGGAAGTAACTCTCCTCAAATTCGAAGTAGTTATGTGTTAGCACTAATTCAAGGAGAGTCAGGTAGACTTCAGTAGAGTGTTGTGCATTGTGTTGAGACAGCGTTTGTTTTATCGAAGATAAACCATCGTGGATTAGAATGTTGGTGTACAGGGCCATGACGTCTAGTGTTGCGAGAATTATGTTGTGGGGTAGTTTGCCTTTAGTATTAATGTCCTCCATTATTCTCAAGAGGTGTGGCGTATCTTGTACAAATGACGGAAGTGCTTTTGGCAAGTCACCGAGGAAGTGGTTAAGGAACATGGAGATACAATCTGTCGGGGTGTTGTTTTTTTATGCTAGCGGGCGACCTGGGATAATAGCGGTCTATAGATAAGTGGATGGAATTTTATGAATTTTTGGACCGAAGTAGAAACGCCCGGCAGTTTTTTTTGCTTGGTTTAAGAAATTTCTTTTTTAAGAATGTCAGAATACAAATTTCTTAAGCCAAGCAAAAAAACTTCCGGGCGTTTCTACTTCATTCCAAAAGTTCACAAAATTCCATCCACTTATCTATAGACCGCTATTATCCCAGGTCGCCCGCTAGCATCAAACAACACCACATCGACAGAGAGCATCTCCATGTTCCTTAACCACTTCCTTGGTGACTTGCCAAAAGCACTTCCGTCATTTGTACAAGGTACGCCACACCTCTTGAGAATAATGGAGGACATTAATACTAAAGGCAAACTACCCCACAACATAATTCTCGCAACACTAGACGTCACGGCCCTGTACACCAACATTCTAATCCACGATGGTTTATCTTCGATAAAACAAACGCTGTCTCAACACAATGCACAACACTCTACTGAAGTCTACCTGTCTCTCCTTGAATTAGTGCTAACACATAACTACTTCGAATTTGAGGAGAGTTACTTCCTACAGATACATGGTACGCTCATGGGTACGCCTTTTGCACCAACCTACGCGGACATATTTATGGGGATTCTAGAAACAGATTTCCTGTCGCTCTGCACTGACAAGCCCCCCACATACCTACGATACATAGACGACATATTCATAATATGGGGACATGGTCAAGACCGTCTAGATAAATATGTAGCATTTCTAAACTCTTCTCATCCAACAATAAAATTCACATCAGAATCCTCAACTGAGCTCATAAACTTTCTGGACACAACAATGTGCATTGACAAGGGGGCGCTAAAGACAACGCTGTATAGTACACCTTTCGACAAACAACAGTACCCAGAATATGCGAGCCACCATTCCAGATATTGCAAACAAGGCATCTTTAATGGCCAAGCCACACGACTACGTCGCAATTCCGTTGAAAACCAAGACTACACAGATAGACTCGATCACCTTAAAGAAACCCCATCTAACAGGAACCACCCAAACAGTGACCTTCAAAAAGCCTCCACCGTTGCAACCAAACTTGATCGAGCCGAGGTCCTAAACCACCGCCCGAGGATCACAAGAACAACAACGCCTCTTCTTACTACTAAATTCTCAAACGCACTCCCGAACCTGAATAACATCCTCAGTAAATACTTCCAAATTCTCACAGGCAACCAGAAAATAAGATTTTTCCCGACCCGCCCAGAGTAGCATACAGACGCAACACTAATTTTAAAGATATTATTGTGCATGCCAAACTAAGGACAAAGAGGAAGTTGGGAACCAGTCCCTGTGGCCGCCCCAGGTGCTCTACATGCAAACATATTCTATCTGCTACTACAGTAAAAAATACAGCGTCGAATTACGAACACCAGATAACTTCAGCTTTCACCTGCCCATCAAGCAACGCAGTCTACTGTCTAGAATGTGCAGCTTGTAGCAAACAATACATAGGTGAGATTGGCCAACAAATTCATACAAGACTCAACGGTCACGGCGCGGATACAAAACACTGTTTACCTAAACCAGTAGACAGCCACTTTAATGAACGTGGTTATGTATTCGACAAAGCAAGGCTCTATATATTACAAACGAATTTTCGTTCTCCTCGCGAAAGGAAATATACGGAATCATACCTCATACACAAGTTTATTTGCCTACGCCCGACGGGAATTAATTTGGCATGTAGCAACTTAGAATCTTTAAAAGCGGTAACTTAAATCTAAAATTCTCATATCATCAACCAAGGCACAAAACGCATTATGCCACCAGCTAACCTTAATTCTTAACCTCACCTATTACTCCAGTTCGAAAATTTTTTCCTGCCTACTACTCAATTTAATATACTCTTTCATGTTTTTACGTTTATAGCAACTGTCGACCCCCTTTTTCCATGTACACTTGCCCCCGCCCACTTCTGCGCATGTCACCCTCCGATTTGTTATTACGGTTTCGGTTCCCCCTCTCTTTTTTTGTCTGTTTTTTATTATATGTTTTTTGAAACACTTTCACCAACACACTCCAAAGTCCCAGACGTCAGTATGCTTTTTTTGGTGCCTCAGCCACACAGGGTATCGCCATTTCTGTATACCGCCGTAACGACACCAACGTTGAGCTACTGGGGCTAACGTCCCTTGAAAGACTATGTTACTGCCTTCCATATACCCCATACACTGCACCCCAGACTCCTTGTCGCCATCATAAATATTTCAAAATTACTCGACGCATTCCTGCTATGCTACTAAAGTCACTTTGTCAACTCAAAAATTTTTTGTTCGGGTGGGAGGGGGTGTATTGTGTTACTCGCGCACTGACCGCCTGACCGGCTCTTCTAAAGCCACAAAAACACGCCGCCAACGACACCCCCGAATGCTCCCTAACCTCTCGCTTTCCCAACGCCCTCCCATGCCCCCTTCTTTCTTTTCCTGGTCTCCCCCCCCCCCGTTTTTTATTTCCTTTTCTTTTTTTTCGTTTCTCCCTGCCTTCCCCCTGTCCCGATCTTATCCCCTCGTCTTGGGAACCACGCTCACAGACGTCAGGTGACAGCGCTCATTATCGATGAAGTTGCTCCCTTTATAACCAACCGCCACCGACAACCGCACGTGACGTCACTGCCCTAACCCTTTAAAACTAACATGCCGAGGATGACGAGGCCGCCTTTGACGAAGATAGGTCCTTTTATCGAAGCGTTGGCCAGCCTTTCTGAAGCACCTTAACCCTATTTACAAACTTTATACCTACATATTAGGGTGTTCACCATTACAAGAAGTTGCTATGAATATCTCGCTGTTACACTCACTTCAAACCTGTATTCGAATCTTTATATTGATAATGTTTGCTCATCTGCCTTCTTGAAGCCTCGTGTCCTCAAACATAAACTTAAGACTGCTCCCACTAATGTTAAGCTGCTCTGCTATACTGCTCTTGCGCGGCCAAGACTGATATATTCGTGTATTATATGGTATCCTCATACTAAGCGCCACATTGATTGTCTTTAACGTATTCAGAGAACGGCTGTAAGGCTTATTTTTTTATAAGTTTTCTGCATTAGACTCACCTTCTGATTTAATTCAATCAAATGACATTCCCCTATTACCGGCACGAAGGCAAAAATTTAAATTAAAATTTCTTTCCCAACTCTTGCAAAACAAGCTAGCGCTAGATGCATCAACATATTTGTCACCCTTAACTAACAGGCCCACCCGACACCACAATGAAAACGCTCTAACCCCACATTTTGCTCGCATAGACCTATTTAAGTTTTCTTATTTCCCTAGAACCATTAGTGAGTGGAACTGCCATAGCAAAGCAAGCGATCAAACTGTGAGGTAAGTTTCTGAGCTTGTAACATCGTTGTTTTACTTTCGTTGCTGTTTCTCATGTACTTCTCTTTTATTTGTATCGACAAACCTGCTTGGACCATTAGTCCGCAGTTTTGTATAAATAATTAATTATTGATAATATACTTGTCCAAGAGAAGGGTTATTTTGGTATTCCAGTGTTAACACCAGATACTCAGCATTCCTCTTGTTGCGATAATTGAACCTTCACATATATTGCAAGTGTTTCTGGTGCATAGGCTGTGGTGAAAGGCACAAGCTTTATTGGGAACGCCGATATGATCACAATGGGTAACACAGGCAAATACAAATTCGATCCATGATACCTACAGGCTGTAATGGCACTGTCGGCGTCATTTATGACGTCGACATTTCTATACCAACCGACGACTTACCTATATTAATAAAGCCAACTACAGAAGGCACTCTTTTTAAGCACATCACAAGACTTGGCAACACACGTTGCCTGAAGCTGTGGTTTGAGGGAGACAGCCTTCCCTCACACGTCAAAGTTGGCCACGTCCGCCATCCAGTCCGCCCATACTTACCGAAGCCCCTGCAGTGCTACAAATGCTGCAAGATGGGACACATAAAAGGTGTGTGTAGGAATAACCTGGTGTGCCCACGGTGCGCTCAATCTCATTCAGCAGATACCTGCCGCGCGACTGTGTTGAAGTTCCCTAACTGCCATGGTACTCATGAGGCCTCATCCAATGACTGCCCGCGGGTGAGGAACGAGCGAGCAGTGCTCAAACGTATGCTTCGGGACCATTCAACACACAGAGAGGCTGCCGCTACTCTCAGGCGACGACGACATCGCCATCGAAGAGCATCACGAAGAGTAACATCTACTGAAAGATATACACCATCGTCTTCCGGCAAAGCGGCTACCGTATCAACGCCGACTTCCACAAAGACAGACACTGCGAAAACGAAGAAAGGGGCAAGACTCGCACCTCCTGAAGAGTGGCCAACACTTCCACGAGCACAACCTGCACCGGAGTCACATCAAATTGCGCCGCCCTCATTGACCTCATGAACCGAGGATGCGACGACGACTGGGGATCGCCAAGTCATAGTGATGCTGAAGTCACTTATGGACGCCATGCGCATTCTACTGAGCAGCATGAAAACCCCGTCGGCACAGAGCGCACTGCAGGTGCTGGACACCTTGAGTCCGGTGCTTGCGACTCTAGGGTAAAACCACGGCCCGAAAATTGCCGTCGTTTCAAGAGGAGGTCAAGAATGCATCTGTCTTTCAGTGGAACGCCAGAGGGCTTAAGTCACGCATGCCCGATTTCAGACAGTTTGTATTTACGCACCAATTCCCCATTATCGTGATTTGCGAGCCCAACCTGTCAGCTCCCATCAGACTGTCTGGGTATGAGTGCTTTATGTCCTCTGCCCGGGGAGAGTGCAGCAAGGTCGTTGTGTTTATACGCCGTGACTTGACTTATGTACATCACACAGTGCCTCCTGACGAAGCAAATCAATACGTTTGCCTAACAGGGAAGAAGAAAAAGCTGACGTTCACAATTCTTGGAGCCTATTTATCTCCAACAAGTCGTCTAGATTGTGAGCGCTTACGGGGAATTTTGACAACGACTCCAGAGCCGTGGGTGCTCACCGGGGACTTTAACGCCCACCATTACCTATGGGGAAGCTCCAAAGTGAACTCTAGAGGCAGAACGTTGGTGTCCTTTCCCTATGAACTGGAATTTTGCCTGTCAAACGATGGTAGCCCTACTTATCTGCGTGGATCAGCGTATAGTAGTTGCTTGGACCTTACCTTCGTTTCACGTTCACTTTCGAGAAGAGTGCACTGGTTTTCGGATTTAGAAACGCGGGGTAGCGACCACATCCCAACCTATTTGAAGATCGAAGGTTTGACTAGCTCCAAGTCCTCCAGAACCGTCCAGTGCAGCGATTGGCCTAAATACAAAATAATAATGGAAGACTGTTGTCGTGACGGCACCTCCTATAACCTACAGGGCGCGATAAAGGATGCCATACAAACAACCACGCATTTCCTTTTGAAGAGTTCTTCCCGCACCGATTTCGACATCGAACTAGCGACACTTCGAGCAATTCGCCGTCGTGCGGAGCGAAGATATAGACGCACGAAGTCCAATTATGATTTGAGATTCGCTAGACGAACACAAAAGAAAATACAGCGTCACATGAACAAGCTGGCTTCGCGACAATGGGTATCCTTTTGCGAGTCCCCGGATCCGCGAAAACCTTTGTCGCTTATATGGAGGACTGTTCGTGGCCTTCGCACAACCTTTGGTCAGCGCCACCCGTTTAAATCTCTGGCACTCCATCTACAGTGTAGAGATATTGATGTCGCTGAATCTTTCTGCAGAAAGATTGCTGGCGAAGCAAATTCCGATGGAACGGGTACGGGAACGCTCGACCACCCACCGTTCTCACGTGATCCCCGCATGGAATGCCCTTTTTCTATGGAAGAACTAGAAGCTGCGCTGGCTTTGTGCAGGCGTTCTTCAGCACCAGTATCTGACGGCATTACATACCGTGCCCTGTGTAACCTAGGAGACCAAGCTCGGAAGGCACTCTTGCTCCTATACAACGAAGCCTGGCAGACAGGTACGGTTCCGCAAGAATGGAAGTCAACTCGCCTCATTCCACTTCTGAAAGCTGGCAAGTCGCCTTTGGACATTTCCTCATACCGTCCGATAGCACTTGTCAGCTGTGTCGGGAAAACAATGGAAAGAATGATTTTAACACGTCTAGAATGGTACTTAGAGTACTATGAAATCTACCCAAATGCTACGGCCGGATTCAGACGTGGCCGTTCGTCAACAGACAACGTTGTTGACTTGATGACATTTGTGCAACACCAAAAGGCCTGTAAGCGACTATCTGCTGCTCTGTTTCTAGACGTTAAAGGGGCTTATGGTAATGTCACCCATGAAGCCATCCTTAGCACGTTAGAAGCTGTCGGACTTGGTGGTAAGATGTATATGTGGGTGTGCAACTACTTACAGAGGAGACCATTCTATGTAGACACACAAAATGGCCCGACATCTGAGCATTACGGTAGCCGAGGAGTCCCTCAAGGCGGAGTGCTTAGCCCGACTCTTTTCAATCTCACCCTCTGTTGATTAGCTGACAACTTGCCAAGCACCGTACGACTTTCCATCTATGCGGACGACATCTGCATTTGGACATCAAGCGTGACACGACCTCAGCTTCGCGCTCGGCTTCAGAAGGCTGCCACAATGACATCTTGCTACCTTCGTGAACAGGGACTTGAAATTTCATGCGGAAAGTGCGCAATGGTGGAATTCACGAGGAAGCCAATGTCTGGTTACGGCGTATCTATTAACGGACAACTTATACCATACAGCAGAAGTCACAGATTCTTGGGAGTCGTAATTGACAGAGACCTGTCTTGGACTCCGCACGTCAATTACGTGAAAAAGCGGCTGACTGCTATCTGCCACCTGTTCAGGTTCCTTGCTGGAAAAAGTTGGGGAGTATCTGTACACGCTATGTTACAGCTGTACATGGCGTTGTTCGTTGGATTCCTGCGATATAGCCTGCCTGCAATATCCAACACCTGCAAGTCTAACCTGCGTACGATACAGAGCATTCAAGCCCAAGCCCTTAAGATATGTCTTGGCTTACCACGCAGTGCATCAACGGCTGAAACCATTGCCCTTGCGCAGGATTACCCAATCAAGACGCACATTACCGTTGAGACAATGCGTATGCATCTCAGGCATTATGCTAGGACCCCTTCCCACCACTTGGCGAGCCTCACTGCTGCAAGGCCCTGCTCGACATTTAGCGGCATTTTCAGTGCACATCGTGCGTCGTTTACTTCAGGGTACGCACCTGCGGCCAAGCCAGCGTTTCCTCCGTGGTGTTTGAGCCGTCCACAAGTGCATCTAATGATTCCAGGACTACAGAAGAAGACAGATCTACCGGCCCCTGCTCTAAAACAGCTGAGCTTACTTCTTCTGCATGAAAAGTACAGAAACCACGTCCACATCTATACCGATGGATCAACTACGTCGTGCAGTTCCGGTGGTGCCGTGGTGGTACCAACGCGAGGAATGACACTGCGCTTCAAGACATCGCATGTCACGACCTCAAAGGCAGCAGAACTAACGGCCCTGCGTCAAGCACTGGAATTCATTGAATCTGAAAGAGCTAGAAAATGGGCTGTGTTCTGTGATTCCAAACCGGCATTACAGTGCACGCAGTCAGTTCTTCGACACGAATGCCATGACCAACTGACATACGAAATCGCGAAACTTTACCATGATGTCCAACAAAAAGGTCACGAGGTCATTTTTCAATGGGTACCTGGCCATTGTGGAATCAGTGGCAATGATTCCGCCGATAACGCTGCTCGTACAGCACATCATGAAGAGCAGAGCGTTCCGATTCCGCTTTCGAGGACAGACGCCGCTAGGCAGCTTCGACACTTGGCACGCAGTCTCACACTGACCGAGTGGAACTCGCCAAACGTACGACTTACACGACTGCATCGACTAAACCCCTCCCTGCAACTCCGGCCTCCACTCGGACTTCCTCGACGTGAAGCTACGCTTCTCTGTCGCCTTTGGTTAGGAGTTGCGTTCACAAAGGCATACTCTATATTGATTGGAGTGACTGACAGTGGAGCATGCGAGGTCTGCGGCACGGAAGAAAACATCGACCACCTGCTGTGCCACTGTCCACGATACACCCCTGAGAGACAAGAACTTGCCAAAGCTTTTCAAAAACTGGACAATCGGCCGCTTTCTGTGCAGGTGCTGCTGGAACACCGCCCCCATCGCCCGTCGGCCCAAAAAGCGGCGAAGGCACTTTTGTGCTTCTTAAGGACGACGGGCTTGTGCGACCATTTGTGACTCTAATTGCAATTTCTGTAAGGCCACACACGTCAGTGAATTCACTGCAATTTCCTTCTTTCCTTCCCTCCGCTCTCTCCCTGTTATCTTTGTGTTCCCCCTTTACCGTTCCCCCGGTGTAGGGTAGCCAACCGGACGTGATTCTGGTTAACCTCCCTACCTTCTTCTTATCTCTTTTCCTCCTCCATGGAGCGCAAATGGCTGTGTAGCAAGTTTTTCATTTAAACAGAAAGTACACAAAATAGCCGACAGTCACATAATTTTTATCTGCACTGCTTCACATGTAGTATTGTTTTTACGTGACAAATATCGAGGATAGCATTAAGCTTTGAAAATATCATGAAAACTTTGCTATTTCGTTTGACTGAAGCAGCAATACATACAAGAACTGCACTCTACCGCCTCTCAGTTAAATAAATTTTATAATACAATACTTATTTTTTGTGAAAGTAAGTTTGCATTTCACAAACCTTGTCAATAAAGAATCACACATACTTTCTGCCGCTCTGTGCACTCCAAGATAGTACATGAAAAGCAATAGTACTGGTGAAAATAATACTGAAAACAAGTTGAATACCCCATGCTACGCTTCTGATTGGACCGGCGCTGCAAGATTAAATATTATGTAGAATGTACATTGTTTAAAGTGTAAAGTGTTTTGTGATGTCCGGCGAAGAAGAAGAAGACAGAAGAGACAAGGACAGGAGAAGGGAGGAAGAGAAAGAAGTGATCAAGATGGATACCTGTAAAAAGGTGGTTGGAAATGCCTTTTCGAAGAATTGGCCTGGACTTGACAGAACCTGCAATTCTTTCGTTCGGAGCGTCCACTTTGGGATTCAGCCACAGGGATGCATGCTTCGCCGTCCGAACATTTCTTACGGAATCTAAACGAATGCCCTGCTAAATTCCTTTCTTTTTATTTTTTATTTTTACTTTTAAATTAATTATTACTCATTCAATATGACCTTCCTGATCTTATTTAACAGGTAATTCTGCGCTATTCAATGCTATTTCAATAGCTATTAGGAAACTTATGCTCCATAACAATTTCGAATAATCCACCCATTTCTTGGCCAATCCCCCATCGTGGGTAGGCGCCACACGCATTACAGGCTACAAAAACAACAACAACAACAAATGAGTGTATTTTAACTTGTACTTTATATTTGGCGCAGCCGACCATCATGTGGCTTGAAGTGACGCTGGCAAGAAGAACAGATGGGCAGACGACCGTGAAGACCTACCAGCTTGGTGGCGAAGATCCAGTGCTTCATCAGGAATCAGCGACTTCATCGGAACTGCTTCGCATCATCACTGAGAAGAGTCAACTGAACGAAGCAGCCCTCGTTGAGAAAGGTGTGGTAAGAATCGATGCTTCTATGTCTGAATTTGAGGTTATGTTTCCGGAACATTCAAGGATAGACTCCAAGAACGAGACTGAGCACGCGAATAACGCCTTGTTGCAAGCGCTGTTTCAGCAGCCGACCACGCAGTATGAGCAACAGCGACTGATTTTCGAAGCAGTTAGCGACTCACTAAGAGCGCAGAAACCACATCAAGAAGAGTTCAAGGCCGATAATTTCGATGGGGTGTCCAATGCCGCCAACTTGTGGCTCATATTTTATGAATACGCATGTGCGCAAAACCACTGGACGTCGTTGGACGACAAAGTGTGTAACATGCACCGTTTTTTATCTGGCATTGCCAGAAAATGGTGGGACATGCGAATCCGAGGTCAATGCCGTGATTCATGGCACCAGCGGAAAGATAGTTTTATTTCTGCTTTTGAGCGAAATCCGGTTGACAGATGGGACGACGCAATAGCTTTCAGACACAGAGAAGGGACAGTCATGGATTATTTTTTCGAGAAGAGGCGTTTACTCTACATTGCCGACCCTAATCTACCGGACTCTGCAATTCTTCCCCTGATAATTCAAGGCATGACTAACGAATCGCGAAGAGAGGTTTGTGTACACCGTCCAACCTCCACGGATGACTTCCTTGCTTACCTTAAGTATGTGTCCAGTGATTTTCTGATTGACGGTCCCATCAAAAGGCATAGTACTCTACCACTGAGCATTGACGCACATGGCGAAACGGTAGAATATTTGAATACCGAGTCCGACCAATGTGAAACGATGGGAAATGTATACCTTCTGAAGTCAAATCTCTTATTTGTTAAAACGATGGTAAATGGAAAAAGTGTGGACTCCCTGGTTGATACTGGAGCATCCGTAAGCCTGGTAAATCAGGAAATTATGCAACCGAGCAAGGTGTATGAAGGAAGAATAGTTAGTGTTCAAAGCTATGATGGAATTACTAGAAGGTTGCAACACTGGGCAGAAGTAGAAGTTGAATTTGGTGGGCATCACCTGAAAGTAGATGCCCTTGTCAGGCAGGATGTTGATTTCCTGTTTATTTTATCTAGACCTGATATGAAGCGATTGAAGATGAATATTTCTTGGAGAGACGAAGTTACTATTGACGGATCATTTAAGCCTAACTTGTGTGGAATTGAAAATTCACATCGGAGAGTTAAAAATGTTGATGAGATACTTGCAAATTTTCCCGAACTTATTTGTATTGAGACGTACCCGCCAGCAGCAGATGTCTTCGAGGTACCGTTTAAGCTTCGTGACGTCACAGTAGTGCGTAAAAAACCGTACAGTCTCTCCCACGAGAAAAAGACCTGGCTAAAGGCCGAACTGCAGCAAATGCTAAATGCAGGCATTATAAGGCCATCAACATCCACTTTCGCGTCACCAATCACCATAGTACCGAAAGACGATGGCTCATTTCACCTTTGCACAGATTACCGGCAGATAAACAGCCAGACTGATCTGTTTCCTTTTCCCATGCCCCGAATAGACGAGATCATCAATGAAACTGGTGGATCAAATTTTTTCTCTCGGATTGACCTCTGTAAAGGATACTGGCAGGTGCCACTACAAGAAGATTACAAGCAGTACACTACTTTTGTAACACCTTTCGATGTGTTCGAGTACAACCACTTACCATTCGGTTGGAACAATTCTGGAGCTTGGTTTCAGAAAATGATGAATGGCATTCTTGATGAGTTCCTGGGAAAGTTTTGTAGCGTATACATTGACGACATCATCATATACTCACGTACAAGAGAAGAACATGAAAAACACCTTTCGTGCGTGTTAGAAGCCCTCAGCATGTCAAAGTTAAAGATTAACAAGAACAAGAGTGAATTTTTTCAGACGAATGTTGTCTTTCTAGGAAGAGTTTTTGATGGCAAAACAAAAACAACAAAAGAGGAGGCTATACAAAGGATGAAGAAGCTCGTCAAGCCATATGACCTACACTCACCCCGTGTTTTCCTCATACTCGCCGGTCATTGTCGTGCGTTCATTAAGGATTACGCTGCAAAGACACGATGCCTCACCAAGCTGACGCAAAAGGATGTGCCATTTATGTGGAGTGAAGAGTGCTAGAAAGCGTACGAGTACCTTGTTGAAGCTATATCGTCGGATCCTGTGCTTGTGCTACCTGACTTCAACAAGCCTTTCGAGCTGTGCACGGACGCTTCACATAATGGTACAGGGGCCGTTCTATATCAACGAGACACAAAGGAACAGCAAGGACGCCAACTCAAGGTGATTGGCTATTATTCTTCTACGTTCTCAAAAGCTCAAGAACATTATACGACCACAGAAAAAGAAGCTCTGGCTGTTGTGATGGCACTCCGGTATTTCAGAAGCTACATAGAGGGTCGTTATTTCCGGCTTTTCACTGACAACCGAGCGTTAACCTACCTCTTGGGATTAACCCAGCCTAAGGGCAGGGTGGCGCGTTGGATCAGTGAAATACAACAGTTCACTTTCGATTTAAGCCATCGACCTGGTGATAAGCTTCTGACGCAGATGCTCTTTCCAGGCTTCACATCGCAGAAGTGAGAACATCTGATCATGAACACGTTTACAGGTTGTGGGAAGGCACCGAAGACCTGACTTGCAATAATGGCAAATTTTGCGTGCCAGGAACTTTGGTGAAAAAGGTTTTGAAATTGTACCATGACAGCCCGAAGTCAGGAGGGCATGATGGATTCTGGAAAACTTATTGGAAGATAAAAAGTCGATTCATCTGGAAAAATATGAAGGAAGATATCAAGAACTACGTGCAAACCTGTCACCAGTGCCAAATTAACAAGGCCAAGTATCGTTCAAGAGGGAATCAAATGGTCATCGCTAATCATTCCCAAATACCATTTGAAGTAATTCATCTAGATTTTGCCGAAATAAAAAAGCGAGGAGAGGGAGTCAGTAAAACTCAAGCATTCCTTGTCGCAATAGATGAATGCACAGGCATGGCAGCTGCAAAGCCAGGCAAGGAAGACGCCAATTCTGTTTTGACGTTACTGGAGCGGAATATGTTCAAGAACACCAAGGTAGTGGTCTCCGACAACGGGTCAGCTTTCCGCAGTAAGAAGCTTCAAGAATGGGCCCGTGATAGAGGAATTGCCCTGAGATTTGCCACACCCTACCATCCAGAAGGAAACGGCCTAGCTGAGAGGCTCATTCAGGATTTGAAAACATTCATCACAATTTACCATGATTTCCGTGGAGGATGGAAGTGTGCCTTGGAAGCAACAGTCAGGCACCACAATCATTCTCATACCATGGGATTAGGATGCACGCCTAACTTTGCTGCATCAGGCGAAGGAACTTGGCTACCGGCAGACTACGACCTTGGAATCGTTGGGAAAGTAGATCTGCAGGAGAGGCGTAAGACAGAAGAGGAGCTTGCACGCTACAGATCAACCATGAAGAGACACTTCGATCTGCGACATAGCTCGAAGATGCCTGTAATAGAGCCTGGAGATACAGTTTTAGTCCGGAGGAGTTTAGAAGGACCGAAGTCCAGATTTTCTGGGCCCTACACAGTGATAAAGACCATCAAGCAACAAGGAATTTTGAAATCGCTACACTATTTGGGACCGGAAGGAAAAACTGAAATAGCAACAGTGGGGAATGTCGTACCCTATCATCCCAGGAGGGATGAAAACCGAAGTCCGGGAGGATGTGATGGTCCGGCGAAGAAGAAGAAGACAGAAGAGACAAGGACAGGAGAAGGGAGGAAGAGAAAGAAGTGATCAAGATGGATACCTGTAAATAAATGAGTGCATTTTAACTCGTACTTTATATGTTTTAGTAAAATAAGTAAGGTATACTGCTTGGTACTTGTCTTCCATGACAGTATGGCATGTGCGACGTGCCTGCTTTTTTATTGTTTTTGATAATCTTTTCCATCAACCATATTTTTGAAGTAGCTAGGTAGGTGTTTTCCAGTTATGCAATACATGAATACCTGACATACCTGTAGAGTTCTCACGTGCAGTCCGCATTCTGTAAACTTGATTAAACTGACTGAATTGAAAATTCTCAAACCATTCTTTAGCTTTATGTTTTTCGTGTTTGTAATTTGTAAGCATGCACTAAATGTGACTAAGCTAAATTTCCAGTGGAGAAAACTTATTGGTGTCTGAAGGGAATATAAATATTAAGCAAATGAGAACACTCATTTCTTTGCTATTTTTACACCACCTTCAAGAACAATTGAACAAAGAAGGGCTCATCATTAGCACTAGCATCTGTGTGTTCTGATTTTGGCATTTAGTAAATGCATTTTGGTTTTCGCTGTGCAGGATCGAGGCGCTCATCCTCTCCAGCATATCCCGAGGATGGCAAGTAGCAGCAGAGACGCCTTCACCGCTTTAACGTCTGTGACCACGAAACAAAAATTCTGTTCGATTAGAAAGCACGTATTAGGGTCCACACAGGCGAGCATCCCTTTCAATGTCATTTGTGCCCTCAGAGCTTCTCATTCAGATCTAGCCTGATTAGACATTTGCGCATTCGCTCAGCCGAGAATCCATTTCATTGCCCTTCGTGCTCTTTGAGCTTTTCACAAAAGGCCACTTCTCGGCTCTCCCTCTCGCCTACAGTACACAGTGCGCAGCCGAAATCTTATCGCACTTGGACTTTATATGCAACATCACCGCGACGCCGAGGGTGGAAATTCGCCTGAAGGGTCCGTATAATTGCTATCGCAAGAAAAGCTGGTTAGTCTTATGCTATCTTCGGCTGGTCGCTTCCATACCCCGAAGCAGAGTCGGGCAGATCCGGCGTTCCCCGAGCTCAGAGGTAGAGGACGAGCGCGCAAGCCAAACGTGCGACTCGCTCTCGGAGGAGGCAATGGCAGATGCTAAACCACGTGACAACTACCAACGTCCGATGTTTCGCTTATCGAAAGCTCCCGGCGCTGCCGGGAAAACCGGCGGACGCGCCGGCGGGACGAGCGTTCGTCGCAGTGGCCTAGGTTGCCTAGGTTACGGTGGGCCGTCGCCAACAGCAGCGACGCGGCTGCTCCGACGACAGGGCTCGGAGCGCCTCAGAGCGCTCGAAGGTGGAGGAGAGCAATCGAGAAGAACCAGCCGAACGCAGGGCGGGCACCCTCTTTCAACCAGCCGAAGACAACGCCGCTCGCGAGAGCGCTCCAGAGCGCTCACAAACGACCAGTCGAAGATGGCATTAGAAACAATTGAACGCCAACTCCGAGGCACCACAACGTACAGCTGTTCGAAACTTTTTCTATTCTAATTGTGGAATCAGCCCTCCGCGATTGGTCAATAACTTTTTTTTCGACCACCCCCTCTTCACCTGTCTGTCACGCGACGTCACGAAAACCGCGATAGCTTCCCATCTGATATGACGTGTACACACTGATTATTTATTTATTTATTTATTTATTTATTTATTCATTAACATAGGTACATTCGCCCTGTGGCATTGC